>NC_136878.1:39637624-40237624 GCF_949152265.1 Phoxinus phoxinus
TCCGTCCGCAATTTAGCGTCCTCAATGTCTTGACTTCATGCTGACCGAGTTTGGTGGCGATAGGATAATTTTTCTTGGAGGAGTATATCAAATTCCAGGGGCATGCATTTTCATACAGCCCATAATAGCCGACTTCCTGTTGGACTGGCGTAAAACTTAGAGCACGAAAGTTGTTCGGCCCGATTAAATCTATATGTGTACCGAGTTTCATATTATTACATGCAAACGTGTTTGATATATGGACCAAGTTTTTCGGACCACGTTCAAGGGGGCGCTGTTGAGCTCCCCTGCCACGCCCGGGTACCAGCTTCAGGCCGGCCCTGATGGCCGCAGGTTCTGACCTGTGTGCAAAGTTTCAAGAGTTTTCGAGCACGTTAAGGGCCCCAAAAGTGCCCGAGAAGTCCCACACAGCAGAGAAAGGGTTAAAATAAAGCCCCCCTCCTCTCTCACACACACAGACACTGAGAGAGACTGGCAAAATTCCCATCAAATCACATTCAAACCAAAATATCTGACTTCCTGTTGGTCGGAGCTAATGACTGTAAATTAGAAAGTTGTCCGGCTCGGGGAGATAAATATAAATACCGATTTTTGTTACTGTAGGTAAAACTAATACCCCATTTTTGACTAAAGGTGGCGCTACTGAGCCCCTCCACCGCGCCCGTTTCTGAAACTTCACACATGCCTAGTACCTAATAAATCTGATATGCATGTTGAGTTTCATGCAATTTGAAGCATGTTAAGAGCCTCAAATGCACCCAAAAAGAATATAAAAGTTTAAAGCGTTGCCATGGCAACAGTATTTAAGATATCAATAATTCTTTCACAGGTCTACATCTGCCGTGTGTTTACATTATACAGATGAAGTTTGAAGCAAATCGGGTAAAAATAAGAGGGTGATTTCAAAGCATTTTGAAAGTGACACACTTCCTGCTGCCAGTTGGTGGCGCTATAACTTTGACTCACAATAGTCACATCCATGTGATCGGCCTCTTACAACGAACACACTGCTGAAGTTTCATCAAGATCAATTAATGTATGAGGATGTTATAACACACTTCCTGTTTCCAATATTCGCCATAAATTCGTTTCCTCGCCACGGCCAAACCGTTCGAGATATCAAAAATCCCCTCGCAATTTATCATCCTCCATGTCTTGACTTCATGCACACCGAGTTTCGTGGTCATCCGATGAATTCTCTAGGACAAGTGTTTCAAATGCCAGAACATGCGTTTCCATACAGCCCATAATAACCGACTTCCTGTTGGACTGGCGTAAAACTTAGAGCACGAAAGTTGTTCGGCCCGATGAGATCTATACGTGTACCGAGTTTCATATTATTACATGCAAGCGTGTTTGAGATATGGACATGTTTTTGAATCCCATTCCAGGGGGCGCTGGCGAGCCCCCCTGCCACGCCCGGGTCCCAGCTTCAGTCGGGCCCTAATGGCCGCAGGTTCTGACATTTGTGCAAAGTTTCAAGAGTTTTTGAGCACGTTAAGGCCCCCAAAAGTGCCCAAAAGGTAGTAATATAATAATAATAAAGAAGAAGAATAAATAATAATCCCATGGAAAACAATAGGGCCTTCGCCTTTTCAAGGCTTGGGCCCTAATAAATAATAAAGAAGAATAATCCGAAGGAAAACAATAGGGCCTTCGCCTTTTCAAGGCTTGGGCCCTAATTATTAGTTAGGCCAAGTAGGCTATGATTAATACAATATTTCAACAACATGACCCCCCTCTATTTCTTCAACCACGTCCCCTCTCTTAGCAGTCGCCATTTCTTTCTTTCGGGAGATTGTGGTGGGGTCAGGGAGTAAAATTGTTGCTGACAGACGGCCATGGGCGGTGCCTACATTTATTAGCTCTTGCGCTAACTGGATGAAACCGTTCCCTGCTACCGTTTCAAATGGCCGAATGTCCATACAACAGAAATTCACGCATTTATACAAATACCAGTGATGGTATTTGAATATTTTATAAATTATCAAGTAAAACAGTTTACAACTGAAAATAAAATGTTAAATTAATTTCAATCAGGCTTTAGATTAGGTCACAGTACTATAAGAGCAGCCATGCTGCACAACAGCATACCTCTTGCAATGGACTTCAAGTTTTATATATTTTATCAGCATAATTTAGTTGCTGCAATGGACTTCAAGTTAGGGGAGCATTATACCCTAAAATGCTCTTTAGAGCAGAGTAATGCTGCCGTGTTATGACTGGTAAATGTTAATTATTTCCAATGACTGTCATGTTAGTGCCAGTTAGAGGATATAACATCTAACCGAGAACATACTGTATATTTTCTTTTATTCCAGATTATATATATTGTATTTTAAAACACAATAGTGACAACTCAGAGTCATTTTTAGATTAAGCTCAGTAGCAGTTAATTTCAGTCATACTACATTTCCTATTACAGTAGGCCTACTTTGAATGAATAAAGAGAAATACTTAAAATAACAACAACAAAAATGGTTGTCATTTTTTGAGATTCTACAAAACATTTTTTACACCTCGAGTGACACAAATTAGATTCTTACATATTTAAGGGAAAAAAAATGCTGCCATCTTTGTGAAAAGAAGCAGTCTACGTGTAAGTGAGATGACATGCTGGATGTGTAGAAGCAGTGACAAGTCACAATTAGCTTCAGTCACGCCTCAACACCACTGACAGCAGTGTTCCTCTTGGCCACCTGCCCTGAAAAGAGAAGGCAGGCAAAAGTGACAATGATTTGAAAGAAGGAAGATTCTTTTTTACAATCCCTATAGGACAGGAACTATTGGATGCTACTAATTATAGATACCCTCATTTTTAACATGATAGATTAATCCTAAAAAAGAAAGCAAAGAAAACATATCAAATCACCTAAACCATTTGCCTGATCCAAAATAATTTTATCCAGCCACTGCACAGCACTTTCAAGAATATGAGAACTTAGTGTGGAAAATGAAGGCTGTCTGACCTTCTGTTATATGCTGTTTTTCATTCTCTTCAAAGTTCCTTTCTCTCTCATGAGGCTGAGGGGACAGAGACATTACAGGATTACAATGAAGGTCATGGAATATTTCGTTTGCTCAGCTCAGTCTATTGTTCTATATCTCTGTGCAAATCCGCCATGAAGATGTATTTAATACAGTAGAGTGACTTGTGGTGGACTTCAGAAATGAGGGGGGGAAATCTCCTCTCTGCATTTTTTTTTTCAATCCAATTTAAATTCATACTCCATTTCCATGTGATGTTCCATTTCCAGATCCATGTTAAAGGCATATCGAACCCAATTTACCTTTCTTTATCAACAAGCAACTCAGTCAAGTTAGAATAATAAGTGTTTTAGGCTACACACAATTGGAGTAATATAATATAATATAATTAATATAATGACATTATCTTTTTTATTTTATTTTCATATACTTTAGTTTGATGCATTCAAGTACTTAAAGTTTGTATTCTGTTACATCATTAAAATTTTTACTCTATTAATTCCCGGAGTTTGTGATTGTTTCCATATTTACCAATTAGTCTAACGTGTGTCTGTAAAAGCCCCCCGTGGTGCAAATCAAGCTTTTAATGTTGTTGTCTATGTGGTGTCTATGCTTTAAGACAAACCATGTGCAAATTCATAAGTCATCACCATTGCTGAGTAGTTTCTCCTTAAAACTGCAGTGAACCAAAGACAGTCTCAAAATCGCAGTTTGAAATCGCTGGTGTTTCTGATGTGTGATCGTCAACGAGTGGATCTCTGAGCTGGTTTGAGTAAGTGGAGGAGGGGCTCATTTGCATATTCATAGAATCGCATATACTAAATGAGGCAAGGGTGTAGACTTACATGCAAGCTATTTTAAGGCATGAATAAACGTTTAAATATAAAATTTTGATAATCAAATATGAGTTTTAAGGGATCAAATTATTGACTACGAGCACCACTTTAAGTTCCTCGTTTACTTTGTGTATTTATGTTCAAGTCAAGAGGAGTCTGAAATATCATCATTACCAACTACACTGGGGTGCGTTTCCCGAAAGCATCGTTAGCCAACTATGGTCGCAAGTTCCGTCGTTATCAGCATAGTTCAACGATTTGGTGTTTCCCGAAACCATCGTTCCAACGAACGTTCGCAAACAGCATCGCAAACTTGTGTGGTTGGAGCGACAGCTCTCGAGCTGTGGTTAGAAGCATAGTTTCTAGTTTACATGAGATATAGACTGAATAAATCCGTATCTTTAGCAAAATAAGCAAGCTGACATTCAGTACAACCCGTGTTATTTATTTAGAATACATACAAATGTAATTTACGTCTTTTAGTTTGTCAAGAGATTTAAAACACCGTTTTTGAAGACTGCGCATGTGCGAACGCGCTCTACTATGTAAGAACGAGCCAAATATTGAGTCTGGTAATAAAGCAAAATAACTGAGAAAAATTAGAAATGGTCTTCAGATGCCATGTCTGTAACTTATATGACAAAATCTAGCGTTAATTCGATCTCAAACAGATTAATTAAAATAATTTATTAGTCCACCACGTGCGAGACGTCATAAACCAGCGTGGTTGAACGATACTTTGCGACATATGGTTTCGGGAAACAGTCGTGACGAGCTAGTTGATTTCTCCAACGATGCATCGTACTATGGTAGTTAAGCAGTGAGCTATATAGTTGTACGGGAAACGCACCCCTGAGCAGATGAACAACTAAGTTCATATTGTATCATTTAAGAGTGGCATATTTAATACAAATTTTAAGATATGTCAGTGGAAGTTGCTTTCAGTTAAAACAGCTCAAACATGCATTTTAGTCTGAGACTAGACTTAAGCCTTACAGTATGTCTGTGAAACAGGAGGTAAGACTAATAAATGCTGTAGAAATATTGTTAATTGCTGGTTCACGTTAACTAATGTAGTTTACAAAATAAACCTTTGTAAACTGTTACTAATCTATATATAGAGAGATCAGTGAGCGGAAAGCAAGTATGTTCTAAATGCCGTAGAGGTTTACTTTGGTTAACAAAAATACTTAGTTTAAATATACTGTAAGAGAAATAAATAATATTTTTTCATTATTGGAATTCAAATGTAGGATTACAGCTTATTTTAAGGTATCCTTGTTAAAGTGTAATTATAATGTTCATTACCAAGTAATATGAACTAACAACATGTACTTTGGGTTTAGGGTTAGTTGCATACAATTACACATCATTTTCTGTTATCACTACAATAAGTACATGTAATGTAGAACAAGGACAGTGTAAAACAAAGTGTTGCCAGATGTAGTTATGTGGGTTTATTTTTCTCACTATAATTTTTTTGTTTTGTCTGGGCCACACCCCTTTTATGAACTTTAATGGGTGATATGTCATAATGACTTGACTCTAATGTACAGGTTTCAGGCAACATAAAATATCCACGATACTCCCCGGCTCACAATCCTCTTCTTGTTTCTGTAGAAGAGCCCCACATAGCTTCAGGCCTATATGCTTGGGAAGCAGTTGCCCCATTTCCAGAAACTCAGAAAATGGCTATGTACCCATTTTTTGCTGTCTTACATCATACTCTCTGGCTCAGATAAAAATACTATCATCTACCTACGGCAAGGTTAATTCGTTGTTCTGTTAAAACTATTAAGTGACCAGAGGAAGGATGTTGCAAGGGCAGCTATTTGCGCTTATACCCTGTATTCTTTGGTTCAGATTTCAGATGTCAGCATCTTTTCAGGCAATACTCAACATGTTTTCCCACCATAGTAATAAAACCATCACAATACAATCCTGCAAACTTGCACAACTGAGGCCTCCAGAGAAATGCTCAACTTCAGGGCTAAACAAGAGTGACAAGCTCAAAGCCAAGGCGCTTCTGTGCATTAAAAAAATATTAAAGGGTTTAAAAGATGACAAACTTGAATTCCTTTACTCTGGTAAGAAATCTCCCATCCAACATTCTCCATATGTCACTGATGCTTCTTAAAATGAAATGGAAGAATGACAAGCTAGCACATTCAAAGAAAAACAGCCAGCATCACATATCTTTTAAGCTTGTGCTTTAGATCTAAGGTGGTTCTTGTTTGCAGGAATAAATGTGATTCATTTGTCCACTGCTGATAGAAACTGACCCCTGAGAGCATAGCTGCTCCTTCTGCTGCCCTGCTAGATGATAACTTCATTTTTATTGACCTCTAATGGGCTCCTGTGTCCCACTCTGATGAGTCACAGGCCTATCACTCCTTCAAAAGTGCCATTTTAGACTTTCCGGTGTGGTGATGTGGGAGAATGCAGGTGAATAGACTATCTCACGATTTTTTTCCCTTTTATATATACACCATTTGACACTGTCCATGACGCAACTTATTTCTGAACTAGCTAAACCGAAAATTCTCAAGGTCATGGCTGCCCTGATACTAAACTCTGTAAAACCACTTTAAACCTCATGGATGTGACAACTCCTTTCAGAGTCGACTGACATCAACAGAGACCCTTGCATGTGAAAATCTTTAATGTCTCATCGTGGCTGAATCTACAATCAGCTCCCTTAAGGCTCGAAACAGTTTGTTATTGGAGAGTCTAGGTGATCTGGAGAATAGATCACACAGAGCTAATCTGTGTATCCTGAATGTACCTGAGGGGAACCTGGATGGCAATGACCCCAGCGTATTTGTTTCAGAACTGCTTGCTGAAGCAAAGTTGAAGTATTTACAAGCCCACCACTGTTGGACAGAGAGCATTGCTCACAATCAGAGGGTAACGGAATCTGTATTTCCTACCTGAAGATGAAGGCAGGGGCGCAGCCGACCCCCTGTGAGGTGTGGGCAGGGACCATCCTGGTGGTGGTGGGGAGGATGGAGGTGAATGTTGACATCAGCATCTGCAAACTCAGACATGTGCAAGTACCGATCTTTTATACTACAAGTATTAGAACATGTTTGGTTAAATGTGAAGGTAATAAGTAACGTAAAAGTTGAGTCTTACTGGCAGAAATTACGCTAGAGCTTTCAGATCTCTTATTCTTTTAAGAGAGGTGATAGGTTGGAGGAACAAAGCTTTAAAGGTCAGAAACTTGCTCGGAACCACCTCCATTGGCTCGAAGGGAGCCAGGGAAAGGCCTTGAAGGACAATGGCAAGATCACACCTCGGCACCCTGGTACGAGCTGCGGGCCCCAGCCTCAGAGTACCATGTAGGAAACTAAATACCAAGGGGTCTTTACCCAAAGACATTCCTCCAAAAAGGAGAGTGTAAAAAGGAGAGATAAAATACGCACCTCGTTGGCCTGACCTCTCGGGCGTCATGACCTTTTCCCCGCAGCCTTCTTGGAATTAATGACGGTCTTCAGATCCGTCTTACCCCTTGAAGGCTGCGGTTGAGTGCGCCAGCGTCTTTTAGTGGGGGCTCGGGAGCAGATGCTCTGCTTTTGCTGAGATATGTTTGGCAGAAGTTCCCACGCTGCCAAAAAATCTACTAAGACAACCAGTCTCTCAAGACCTTTGCTGCCCTGAAGCGGCGATCCGGCAGGGAACAACCAAACTGATTGCTAGATATGGGCTCACCCATATCTAGACCACTGCACCCCAAGCATACGAGGTGGAAGGGTTGGCAGAACGGCCCCCTTATGGCACCGAAGGAAAATGGGCACCGTATAATGAGATGTTAACCACTTCCCCCCAGAGGGGACTGCCCTCAGAAGTCTGGCGTCACTGGCAGTGGGGCTACATAAGAGTGTAGTGGCTTGGATCTCGCGCTTGCCAAGTCAGCGCGTAGATTACGGGTTTGCAATAAGAATCTAATGGCTCAGATCGTGTGTTTGCCGAGGCAGCGCGTAGATTATGGGTCTGCATCTCTGCAATAAGAATCTAATTAGATTAGATTAGATCATGCGTTTGCCGAGATCCGAGATTGAGGCACAGAATCTTTATTGCAGACCCATAATCTAAGCGCTGTCAATAATCTGTATTGACTTTTCACTCGATAGCGTATATGTAACATGTCGGGAATTTATAAATGAACACTGTCAGCCCCCTTTTACTACAGCTTGACCGTGCATGCTCCACTCCCAAACAAGCAACACATAAATTGTGTGTATCCCCATTCGTAATGAAGCGAGGGCAGGGAGAAACACACAATCTAAAATGCTGTTTGCTTGCAATATACACCTGTTATATAAAATGCTTGTGATATATAATATCAGAGATATATAATATGCTTGTGTACAAACAACAATAAAAAGATACACAGAACGCTTTCTGATGACACAGAAGCTGACAGTGTTTGGTCTGGGTGCGCTTTATAGCTTCCTGCCATGACATTTCCCACCTATATGCCATTGGACTGATTTCATAAGTGCTTCACAACGCAATCACGCAGTGCGTTCCCACAGCGTGAATCTCGATGCAACGCGAGTTCCCTTGAAAGAGAATGTCGTCGACAACACCACTGGCAAGTAGACAATGAACAATAACCATGTCCCAGCCAGGTTTGTCACTTGTTGGGGTCCCCTTGAAACATTTCCGTTGTATTAGGTTAGGTTGGGAGTATTTGCAGCTTATGTGTTGTCTAACTGATGCAAATTTTCGTAATTTGCTGGCGTTTTTTCTTTCTATCTGCATGTGTTTTCTTTGGTTGCAGGGCATTGAGCTCTCTTACAGTTGAGATCTCACGGCCACACTTTAATCACCCAGACCCTGTAACTTGTAATAAACTGAACAGTTTGAAATTGGAACTGTGTGACGGGAGCGTACCTCACATATTTTAACTCTACCATGATTAGAAATTGGTTATTTTGAAGTTTAATTTAACATGGTTTGTTACTTTATTTAAATCCCCTTAGTATAAGAAACAAACACAGGACAAGTTAACAATTTATTAAAGTTTGAATTTACAGAAGGATGCACACTACTTATATTCTTCCTTGCTGTTTAACTATACCTGGGACCTAGATTCCTCTGGTCCATCGAGTGAACGGCCGCATTCCATGTGTCAGGAAACAAAGGAAGAGGCAGGGCTTCAGCCTCCAAACTTGTGCTGTTCCTGAGGAAATTGAACTGTACCATAATGATCTGATTCGGAGGGGGATCTTTTATTTAATTTCATTCAGTTTAATTTTGTTTGTGTGGAGTAGTTTTTGTATTGTGCTTCAAGTAGTTGATTGAATTGTTAGGTACGATACGGTGTATATTTTGAGGTAAATATTATTGTTAATTGGGGAAAGTTTTATTTTGATATTTACCTCTATTTTTGTTTGGTAGAGGCTAAGGAGTATATCTAGCAGTGGTGAAAGTATCAGAGGCAGTCAGATTTGTTCAGCCACAGTAACATCATGATCTGCTGAGCTTAGTGTTTTTGTTTGTTGTTATTTTGTAACAGGGTATTTATTTATTTTCTAGGCCCGTTTAATTTTTGTTAGTTTCAGTTAACTTCCATCTTAAGTCTTTGATTTGTATATGGACTTTATTTATAATAATTTTTTTGGAAGAAATAAATCTCATCTGTTCACTACCTCTCCTGCCTGTTCTTGGCCACACCACCACAAACTGAATGGCATGAAAAAAAAAAAACCTGAATTTGCACACTTTTGCACGAAACTTCTCAGGTTACGACTGTAACCCTCGTTCCCTGAGTAAGGAACAAGAGTGGGAACGCCCCTGCGTGATTGCGTCTGAACCACATGTGTCAACTAGTCCAATGGTGGATGATGTCATGACCAGGAAAGGATCAAATCACATCCTGTTAGACCTGCGTTAGCTTCGAAAAGGCCAAAGCAAGTCGATCAGGGATGTAGGAAGTATGGCAAAGTGATGCAGTGTCTTGTTCCCTACTCAGGGAACTAGGCTTACAGTCGTAATCTGAGATGTTCTCTTTCGAGGGAACTCGTGCTGTATCGATGATGCTTTTGGAACGAGAATGCCCAGACGCCATACGGCCAAGAACCTGTCACGACATCTCGTGACCTAGAGGTATCCCTGTCTAGGTAATAAAATATGACAAACGTGAGCGGTGAAGACCAGCCCGCTGCATCACAAACTTCTTGAAGGGACACCCCAGAAATTAGGGCCTTGGAGGCTGCCATAGCCCTGGTAGAATGGGCTCTAGTGGCCAAAGGAGAAGGCTGGCACACAACCTCATATGCAAGAGAGATAGCCAAGACTATCCATTTGGTAACAGTCTGTTTGGATGCAGGAAGGCCTTTCTTAGGGGGCCCAAAGCATACCAGAAGCTTATCAGACGTTCTCCACAGGGCAGCTCTGTGGACTTAAGTGTTCAGTACTCTGACTAGAAAAAGGAGGTTCAATTTCTCTTTGTCTTGATATTTAAAAGGAGGAGGATAGAACACCTGTAGTACGATAGGCCGTGGTACAATGGTTGGTACCTTTGGAACATATCCGGGTTTCGGATAGAGGAATACTTTGACCATCCCGGGCGCAAACTCAAGGCACGAAGGAGATACCGATAGGTCCCGAAGATCTCCTAATCTTTTTAGTGAGGAAATCACTAGAAGGAACACAGTTTTGAGGGTCAGAAACTTTTCTGAGACAGAATTAAGAGGCTTGAATGGAGCGACAGGTAAACCTTCTAGAACGAGCCAGATCCCAAGCTGGAATTCTGGTACGAACTGCAGGCCTCAGCCTCAGGGTGCCATGAAGGAAACGTATTATAAGAGGATCTCTTCTAACAGATAAATCCCCCAGAGGGCGCGAGAGGCGACACTCTCCTTCTGTTGCGCTTGGTATGAGGAGCTTGACAGCTGGGGCCTGTTGACGGGGAGGGAGGTAACGCTTGAACGTCTCCGCTTGATTTTTCTCCTCCTGAAACCTCTCGACAATGGTGTTAACTTTTTCAATGAAGAGGCCAGGAGGCAATAGCGGGCGTCCAGCAGAAAATGTTAATCTTTATCCTTAATCTCAGAAAAATGTAACCCAAGATGCCTCTTAGATGCCATGTTAGCTGTCATCGACCGCCCAATAGCACGGGCGGTCTCTTTAGTGGCTCAGAGAGACAGATCGGTTGCCCGAAGCACCGGTACCTCCACCGGAGAGGAAGGAACCGCGGAGCGGGCTTCCAACTCCGGAGAGAGAGCACTGGATCCCACGGGTAAAGGCTGAGAAAGGGTGGGGCCCGTCTCAAATCCCGCCGTGAGATCCATTTGCAATCCCCACGTTAAGAGCCTCCGTGCAGCCTCAGCAGCAGTGGGGCCCGAAAGGCAGGAAACGCTCACCTGAACACCCCGCTCAAAGAGTGACAGGCGTGAGCGGAACGTGCAAATCGACAGCCTCTCACAATGCTCACAGTCAGCCCCCTCGAAGGCTGACAGACCCTGCTCCGCTCCCAAACACACTACCCTGAGAGATAACGAGGGCAGGGAGAAACACTCATCTTGAATGATCTTTTGGACGCCATTAAATACCTGATTGAAGCTGTATAGTTTTTTGACAGAGCAATAAATATGACAAACAGTTTGTAACACAGAGCGTTTGCTGAGGCACAGAATCTAACGCCGGTCTAACCAGATGCGCTTTTATCCTTTCCTGGTCATGACGTCACCTGCCCGTGATGTTCATTCTCGCCATTTGACTAGTTGACACATGTGCTTCAGACGCAAACACGCAGGGGCATTCCCATAGCATCATCGATGCAGCGCGAGTTCCCTCGAAAGGTAACAAAATAATTATGAAAAAGGTGAAAGAGCAGGTAAAAACTTTTCGCATCGGGTCAAACAGCTTAGTACACAAAACTTAATTCCATATTTTTATCATAAAAATAAGCTGACTAGATGGGAGGGGTTTATATTACATTGCCAGTATTATAACTGGTATATAAATCATTTAATGGCCTAGGACCTCAATACATTGCAGATATGCTCACTGAATATAAACCCAACAGATCACTCAGATCATTAGGATCACATCAGCTAGAAATACCAAGGGTTCACTCAAAGCAAGGAGAGTCTGCTTTTAGCTATTATGCCAGCCGCAGCTGGAACCAGCTTCCAGAAGAGATCAGGTGTGCTCCTACAGTAGCCACATTCAAATCCAGACTCAAAACACATCTGTTTAGCTTTGCATTTAATGAATGAGCACTGTGCCACTGTGCGTCTGACTGTTTGCACTGTATTTTATTTTATTTTTTATTCTAAACTGTTTTAATTATTCTTGTTTCTTTTGATTATTTTAATTTCTTCTATGTAAAGCACTTTGAATTACCATTGTGTATGAAATGTGCTATATAAATAAACTTGCCTTGCCTTGCCTTGCCTTGTCTTACATTGCAAAGGGAAGTAACTGTAAAACAGGATGATTGAATCTACAGACTCCATGTCTATCTGTACATAGTACATACTGTACATACACTCGGGTTGTATTGCTCCTTTTGTTTTCTTTACTCTTGTTTTGTCACTGTCTCTTCCACATGGGACCGCACACAGCTCATCGTGCTCTGCAATCAGTGCAGCTCATTATCGCTTACCTGTTCCTCGTTCTTGTTTTTCCCTTCTTTCTCTGCCAGTGTGTGTTGCGTTTCCAGTCTCTTTTCCCATTATTTTTGTTACATTTGGGATCCCGTTTTTTTTTTTTTTTTTTTGCTTACGTTTTTCTCTTCTGTCCAGTTGTGTTGAAGTTGCCAGAACTCTCCGGTCTTGGACAGATCTCCTGGTTTTGACCATCTGATCTGGTTCTGGTTTTGGATTCTGGATTCTCTCTCAGTACACAGCTTGCCTGCTTGGACTGTCTTGCCGTTCAGATTATCACCCTGAAAACTATAAAAGAAAATTAACAGATGCTACTGGACTCCAAGCAGATTGGCTAGACTTAAACTAAGAAATAATGCAATATGTTGGCAGTGTAACGAGGATACAGGAACTGTTCATATGTTTTATGAATGGGACAAAGTGGAGGAATTGTGGTTGAAAATTATACAATTTGTTAATAAGACTCTTAATCTGTTATTATACAAGAACCCTGCGCTGTGTATGTTGGGTATTTTCTGGAAGATATGCATATGCCTCGGCAAAAGATGCTATGGTGTCGTTTAGATATGGTTTATGGGTGTAGAGTCATTCTGAGACATTGGAAGTCAGGCATGCCTTCCTCGTATGATGAATGGATAGAACTCATGTTGAATATTGCATGTTATGAACGTGTGATATTTAGAGCCTCGGGACGTCATGAGCTGTATATAAAAACGTGGGGTCCCTCTCTTACCCTGACTGAGAATATATTATGAAAAGAGAAATACTCTTGTCAAATTAGACCTACAACTGTCAGAGGTTTGTCCGCAAAGGATGATGAAGAGGTAAGTTTAAAATAAATAGATGGAGCCGATGTATGTGTTGGCTGGCCTTCGCTCCTTCATTGGATTTAGTATTATTATTATCCTGTGTCTGTGCTTCATGTCTTTCTCTATTGGTACAAGACTAACTTATCATGATCTAACTTTGTTGGATGTCCGAGCGTCTGTTGTAAATTACGGAGATTGGATTGGTGAAGGCGATGGATATTCTTGGCATTTGCTGTCCTATTTGGACCACAGTTTTGGTGTCCAAAGAGAAAGAAGAAACGCCATACTACCAGAAGACGAGATACATGTGCAGGGTTACAAGTTCAAGTGAGGAGGGAATTTCCTTTGTCGCAAACTCCAGAGTCGACAAACCGATCTGTTGTCGAGTGTCTTTGCGGTGGCCCAATTAGATTATGGTCACGGATGAATGGAGTGAATCACAGCAACTTGCGTTCTGTGTGTTTACAAACATTGGGAAAGGCTGACAAGAATATGCCAAGTACTACTTTCTCATAGGCAGATCTGGTAAACGTGAGATTAGTTGTAAATAAGACATTTAGTTTACTTTTTTTTCTATCTCGTAATCTGTACATTGTTCATTACTGAAACTTGGTTGACTGTTGGAGATTTAAGGCCTATTTCGGGAATTGTACCATCAGAGTGCTGTTATTTTAGCTTCCTAAAGGTCCTTGATGGAGGCACTGCGGTTATTTTTTTAAATCACCTCACTTGCCGATTGTTTTCCTGTGGATAATTTGTCATTTGAACTGTTTTTGCCTAAACCTATTTTATGTGTATCGGTGTATAGACCTCCTAAATATAATTTGTTATTTTTTCCTGAATTTTCTGAGCTGTTATCTGGGATTGTTCCATTATTTGAAAATATTCTGATTATTGGTGATTTAAATGTCCATGTTTGTTTTGATAACATTTTTTAAATCTCATTTACTTTTAACTTTAAGCAATATGTGAATTGATGGGCTTGATTTTAGGCACTTCTGGGCTTTGATTTTATGCTGGGCTTGATTTTAGGCACTGGCACTTTAGTCAAAAATGTTATGGTTACAGATAATTATTTCTCTGATCATAAACCTGTTATGTTTGATGTTACCTTGTCATGTACCCCAGTTAACCCACGATCCCAACGATATTGTTCTCATATTTTATTACATCATTTACAGCAACAGTATTTTTTGAGGCTTTTAGATCCTCAGCTAAAATTTCTGATTGCCTGGATCTTTCTCTTAAAACTAATTAGCTATCTTTGTTGTTTAATTCTGTTTGTTCAGATATACTGGATCATATTGCTCCTTGTAAATCTCGGTACCGGAAATTCAAATCTCTTCCATGGGTAAATTACATGATACGGTCCTTAAGACAGGAATGTAGAAGTGCAGAACGGAAATGGAAGAAGGACAAGTTGCAGATTAGGTTAATCGCAATTAACCCTTAATCACGCTTAAACCGAATTATTTATAGTACGATTATGAAATCGCAAATGCAGCAATAGGGGATTATCACGCTGATACGTAGTACTTCCGCATTCAGTGATCTTTGTGCACTGCCACTTCCGGTGAATCACTCATCACTCTGGCGAACCCATGATGGACGACCCTAAGTTTATTTATACTGCATCCCTGGTAAATTTACCCAAAATAACTTTTTCTGACGTACATCGACTAACTGAAGAAGTGCTGCCTTGTTTTATTTTGAAGTTTGGCCCTTCATCCCGGCGAACCGCTTTAATCCACTTCTTCCTTAGACTCAGTTCAGTCGGGAATCCATGGAAACTTAAATAAGGTTGACGTTGTTTGTTTGATTGACAAAGTGGAACAGAGCAGTGACATCTAGCCTTCGTTTCAGCCATTGTTGAACTGCGCCGGAAGTGGACATGCACAAAGTTGAAAAATCCCGCCCATGAAACCCGGAAGTGTGATAATCCCCTATTATTTTTTTATGCACAGCTTGTCAGTGAAGCATGGCTCTGTGATCAATAGAAAATGCTGTTTCATTTGAAATGACTGCAAATTTTCATTTGAAAAAGCAAAACGCGTCAAACATCTTTCCAAACATAAGAAGCATTTCTGAACCTCTTGTCCAACAAAAGACAACATTTAATATGTTTACTCCAAACTCACTTCATAACGTCAGTTGAGGGAAAACATCCTGAGATGAATTGTCTTCTAACATAGAAGGCGGCACACACAACATATTATTTCATAGTATTCTATACAGTGATAAAGGCTATGACGACTATCATTGAAGTATGAATATACCTGAGAAGGTTTGAAGAACTCAGATAAACCATATATTGTTGTAGGCGTGTGTGTATTACTCTCTCTGGCCACTTACAAGGACTGTGTTACTGCCCTACAGTACGTGAATTTCCTGCTCTGCAAACTATCATCAAGACAGGAGTCTACCATTTCCTGGAACAACATGCGTTATCATACTTCTGCGATGCATTTTTGTTGTTTCTGCATAATAGCGCCCTCTAGCTTTCAGATGGAGCAGCATTTACTACTGATCACAGAGCCTTCACTGAGCTGCGCATAATAATAAAAAATGCGGCCTTTCCACCAAGTTTGAAACGTGTAGTAATGGAGCCCTTGTTAAAGAAACCTGGTCTATACCTTGACAATGCTAAATAATAAAAAGACTGAAATTGTACTGTTTTGGAAGAGAAGCATGTTGTGTACTCCAGTAAAGAGCTTGGGGCAGTTTTCATCCTGTGTAAGAAGTCATGCCACTAATAGGCATAGCTTTTGATTCTCATTTTATTTGACTTGACCTTCATATAAACACAGTGGTAAAAAAAAAAAAAATGTTTCTTTCAATTGAGGAGGATTGCAAAATTGAAGTTAGTTTTATCTAAGAATGATCTTAAAGTTATACATGCTTTTATATCCTCATGATTGGACTCTTGTAATGTGTTATATGCAGGGGTTTGTCAGTCATCCTTGTCGAGGTTACAACTTCAAAATGCGGCGGCCAGACTGCTGACAAATACTAAGAAGAGAGACCATATATATAACTCCAATTGTGGCCTCTCTCCACTGGCAACTGATTAAACAATGAATTGAGTTATTCCCTTTTAAAACTATCCATGGTTTTGCTCCAGAGTATATCAGGGATCTTTTAAACATCCAGTCCTCCATAAGATCACTCAGGCTGAACTCGCAGATTTTGTTTAAGATCCCACGTAGTGTAGAGGTGATTGTGCATTTTCAGTCATGGCTCCTAGACCATGGAATGATCTTCCATTTTCTGTGTGTTCTTCAACTTCTGTACAGATGTTCAAATCACGTCTTGAGGCCTATAATGTGCATTTTTATATCGAGAAAGAAATTCCTTTGTGATCTTAAATCAAAACTGAGTCATTTGCATAAGCATTTATTCTTATGAAATATTTTGTTTCACTTGAAAATATTACATTATGGAAGTAAAAATGGGTTGCAAAGGGCAAAACACAATGACTGTAGCCAGATTGGACAATATATAGTTTTGATGTCCAGGATATGATGATAACTTCAGATTATCAGATCTTACAGAAACTCATTAATAATGACATTATTAATTATTATTAATGAATTATTAGTCTACATAGTCTAAAAAAGCATGGTATGAAATGTGGCTTCAAACTACAACTATCGGAGTAAAACAAGATTTTGATATGTTCAGAAAACATTATGTTAAAATCCACTAAAACATGTTTTACCAGAACCCTATTCCGCTCTGTCAAAATGAGAAAATCTCAAATTTAAGGTGGTAGTAAAAGTTGGTTTAAACACCTGTCCAGATGCTAGTCATTTATGAGAGCCATATGAATTACTGTTTTCTTGTAGTTTATGGCAGTGACATTGAATTTATGCTTTAATCTCCATCTTTACAACTGCTTTTGGAATAAAAGAAAGTTGAGTTATTCATTTTGTTTACCACACCCAATGTTGACAGTCAGATTGAACTGTACAACAACCTAAATACACTACTGATATTTTGGGGTTAAATTTATTCCATGTTGAAAGGATCCCTCAAAGGAAATTACATAAAATAGCCCACTCCCCGAGAGGGTTTACCTTTGAAATCTTGTTTAGGGAACTATCATAAATTGTTTCATTATTTTTATTTTATACTATTGTAATTAGTCAATTATATAAATCAAAACCTGACCCTGAACAGCCAAGGATCAACCAACATAGGTATGTGACCTGAATGTGCCTGTACAGTTTTATGTGATGTGTAGCACCTGCAGCAATTCTAATGTGAACTGTTTGTATATCACGGTCTGCGAGTGCAGCATCGGGAGAAACACTGCTAATGTTTGTTCTGCACAAGTTATGCTTGCAGTAGCAATAAACACACACAGGAACACTGGGTTTTAATGTTTTATTCAGCGTTTAAGTTCAGCAAAGGTTCAAGTGCTAAGAGTTAGTAGAGATCTGGGGTATAAGCACATCTGCACTTAAGATAACCGCTCCAAGTTGATTCGGTTATTACCTTCTGCAAAATCACCCGATAGAGGTTGTGTTAATTGTCTGTAGGCATTTATTGATATGGACAGTCAATCCCTAGGTCAGAATTAAACAATATTTAAGGAATATAAAACATCAAAAATCTCCAGTGATGGCTACATTTTAAAACTATATTTTTTGGCTCTGGGTTACTCAGAGGTATATATTTGTATATATTCCCTACCTAGAGTTAAGTTGCAAGTTCCAAGTAAATCATTAGCATTTGTAGGCATTAATTATTCTTCTTAATGCCCTACCGACATTAGTAATACTTTTTTTTTTTCAACTATGGGCACTTTTACAAAATAAAACAACAAATAGAATATTTAAATAATGTTATTTAAATAGTAAGCATATCTGTGATGTTTGCTATGTTATTAAAATTGGAAACATCAAACATTAATTTGTGATATTTCAGGAAGACAGACAAAAAATGACTGCATTCTCATTTTATGGATGTATGTCCACTGCTTGAAATTGAAAGTAGACAAATTAAATAAACCAGTGAGAATGTGACTTTTTAGACAGTTTATTTTCTAAAATCCACAGGCCCAGAGTACCTAAAGTACCTAAATTTACTGGCTAATTTAACTGATGTAGTGAATCCTGAGAGAATCCACCTTGTAATGTCAACATTTTTGCGGCACCAGATTCCCCAAGCAATCTCAGCAAAATAAACATGCATCAGTGATTCTTTATATGCTAATCTGAACTGAAATTGAGTCTGGAGAAAGAGAAAATTAAATGTAGTCACATTATAACATGGCAAGCTGTGAGAATTGCAATGCAAACAGATCAGATTAGATTTTCAGAGGACAGATACATCGATCAATCATGAATTTGTTTCCAAACACATTTCCCAAACAGCTTACCACCCTATCCTCTCGACTCTCTATCTTCCATTGTTCATCAAACAGATGGTACTACTCCAAACTCACACCACTGATTGAATAGCATGACATTTCAAATGGTCAAATAAAAAAGAGAAATGCTCTGGTACTGCTACATTAAAGATAACCTATGTCTTTTTTTTTTTACAAAGTCTTGCAAATATGTTGTTTTTGGGGTCTAATAGAATAGATTTTCATGCTTGAAAGTTCAAAAATAACTTATTTGCACATATTTTACATTGCTGAAGCACCTCTGTAACCAATCTGTCAGTAATGCTCAGCTGCGTCCGAAAGCTTATCTTAATTGTTGCCGTGCTGCCCTATCAGGCAATGACTTTGTAGGAAGCATTTGCACATGAAGGCACTACAAAACGGATTTCGGAAAGACTTCTTGGGCAGCATAGCACTTTAATGATCTACAACAAAATAGAGAGAGCTTTGGTGGTGATAACTAAGTGAATATTTAATTACTACAATAATTCTAGCTGGTTAAAGCTAAAAAAAAAACTTGATCAAAAACGTTCATTTACACAAACTGACCATCAACTCAACTTTCAGATGCCATTTTTACAGAATGGAACACACAGGATTGTGGGATATCATAGGCAGTGAAGGATACATCTATAGGCATTGGGCAAATTCCAATCAGAAGGGAGCATCCCTGTACACACTCTGAAGGCTATTTTGACACTTGGAACTTGAGTGTCATAATGAAGAAGTTTGGAATGCACTTAGACGAAGGGAGCAATAAAAGCCAAACGTAATTTTCTCATTAGCTTCACCTGGAACGTTACCATGACAACGCTAGGCAGCGACAACAGGAATATCATATGTAATTGCTTTGTGTGTTCCTTCTCTGCTCTTAACTTTATAAAAAATTATTGTCTCTTCTTTGAACCCTGCAGATATAGACATATTTACCTAAAAATATATACTATTAAACACATTTCTTACCTATGAAACTTATTTAAACTCCATATGAAATGTGTAATATATCACAACAAAACAGCTCGAATTATTCTGCCTTTCGAATGGAAACTCGCACTTTGGTGTTGATTTTGTCACGCCACTCACCAATACCAATGTTAGATCCGGGGTGGGAAAAAAACAGCATATCTTGGACATGGCGACCAGTGATGTGGAATGTTTATTTTAAAAGTAATGCTTTAATATTGCATTACGCCCTAAAAACTAATTGTGTTACTTAGTTATTTTTTTATGGAAAGTAATGGCTGTGTCCCAGTTCAGAGGCTGCATCCTCGAAGACCACGTTATTCGAAGGACGCGCCAAGACTAGTTAAATGTATAGCCGATTGCGTGACCAATTTCAAAGGCTCCTTCAAATACAGCCTACAAATGCACCGCAGGAAGTAGGGGTGCTGGGGGTGCATTGTACATGCAATGCAGATTTTTGTTAATTTACATTTATTCATTTTTAGCATTTATTTGTAATAAACACTGTGTGTGTTATTTACTATTTAAAAAGTGTTATTTAAATGTTAATCTATGTTTTTTAAAACAGACGTGCACCCCCCAAAAAACAGAAAGAGCCTTCGAATTGGGACAGCCTCCGTTGGGGCGCAGTGATGCAATCAGCCTTCGAATGCGGCCTTCGAAGGATGCAGCCCCTGAATTGGGACACAGCTAATGTGTTACGTTACTTTTGCATTACTTTTTTTCTCACCATGGGCTTGGCTTTCTTGTTTATTTTTAAGAACAAATAAAAACAACAAAAAGTTATATTTTTGGCAAATGTAGAGGCCCTTTCACACCAAAAGTGAAATGAATAAGCCTCAGGCTGAAGGTAATGCAGATTCAAGTCTGTGCAGTGAAGACGCAGCTCAGACAAATCTTTCAGCAGTGCAGCCATTCTGGATTGCAAAAGAATAGGATGCAGGAGAAGAAAGTTCAACAGTCTTACTTCAGCTATTAAAAAAAAAAAAAAGAAGAAAAAAGTTTGTTTAACTAAAGTTATTTCTGTTTATTCGCATGGTTGAACTAGATTAGCTTACTGCTTACTGATATAGAACATAACTCCCTTTGGAGTGGACTTTGTGATTTGTAATTTTGCAGATCTTTTCATGCTCAAACAGCAACATCACACAGTAAAGAAAGTTCAAAATGAAAAAACAATAGGTCCTCTTTAATATTACATTGTTTTTTGTCTTTCAAACACACTGAGGAGTTTTTTTTTATTACATAAGTTTAATAATAATTGAAATTCAAAATATGCAACTTTAATTAATTCAGTTTGTCTACATGCTCCCAAAGCTCTGAAATGAGGCAACTGTTTTTAACTTTGGTGAAAAAAAAAAAAGAAAAAGAAAAAAAGGGTTGGTTTCTGTTTTTAAATTGGCCTGCAGGATGCACTTGGACTAAAAAACTTTTCATATCAACTATCCTCTTAATTGCTCTCTGTGCTGACACAAATCCCCTATTACAAGCAAACCCAGACTGACAGAGATAAATAAAGGAGTGGCATGTCCCAGGGTGCAGCAGGAATCCAGAATAAGCCTGTGGGAGTTATGCCACTGTGCCAGGACATATTGAGCAGTGCCTGTGGCAGTCTTCTTTGGGAGAAATTGCAGAAAAGAGAGAGTGCTCTCACCTCCAATTATGTCCCTGTCTAGCTCCTCTCTCACCAGCTCCACTCTATATACAGTATCTGTCTTTTTCTAATTTCATACCTCCGGGTCATTGAGTGATACATGAGAACTAGACCAGTCTGGTTGTACAAACAGTTTCTGAACACTGCACGGGTACGTCATTTGCCCTTTGTGTTACAGCCTCCCCTCGCTGTGCAAAGGGTGCAGTGGGCTATATTATTTTGCAAAATGTTTAGGCATTGGGCTTGTTAGGTCACTTTCTTCATTACATTGTGCTCAGGGGCAGATGAGCCGGGTGACCTGCAAATGTAAAAGTGGTGCATTGGCTAGAACAAACAGGAACAAAAAGCAACTTGCAGCATCATGAACAAACTATTTTAACCAAATTGAATAATAACTGTGGCTCATTGGAAATACTGGCTACATTTCTGCAAACCCTGAAATACGCTGCACTGGGTACAGTTCGCTGCACTTTTCAGACTGATCCACAAGAGGTACAATATTTGTTCTCCATTACAGTTGCATGAAATGTCATGTCATAAAAACCCATGCCTGTGGGTCCATTTTTGTAAAAGTACATTGCATTCCTTGTATCACATTTAATGATGTTTCATTAACAAACTTCGGGTGGATCACGTTCTATCCAAGATCTATCCAATCAACATGTCATCAGCAAATAACACTTCGATCCTATCAGCATAAGAGGAGGCAAATATATATATATATATTCATAGACAGTATATAAGATGGACACAGTGACCCCATAGATTTCAACAGAGAAAAGTGAAGCCCATTTGAAGCACTCACTTCCTGATTGCCAGGCGAACTGCGCAGGCTCAAACTGAGCTTGGTGACGTGAGCAACATGTCTGAAAGTTGTCAGTCTTCTAGTAGATGTGCCGAGAAAAATCTGAATCATTCCCTTCCGAATCTCGCAGAGACGGAGAGCGTGAGCATTAGCTGTTCATGAGCTAGCAGCAAGAGCAACTTTCACTCTCTATGGGCTTCTCCCTTGTCTTTATCGGACTTTATGCCTCCACGTCCCCCGATTGCTTGCGAGCTTCTCCGCCAGTCTATACGGTAATTTCTCTACAGTGCGACAGAGAGTCGCGTGGGTTATGACGCAATCGTTAGCCTATTTTTACAAAAACGGCTTCTACGGGGCCATAACGTAAGGTACAAGGTAATGGAGCCTTTTATACATTGTCGTGTTTCTTTAGAAATAAATAATGGACAAATGGAGTCTTTGGACACCTCAGATGTAAAGTTATTCGCTGTCAAAGTAACGCAAAAATGAATGGGAGTCAATGGAATGCTAACAGCAGGTGAAGTTCTGCTACAATGGACACATTAATGCATCTACTGTACCTAATATGTATCCAAAGGAATCGATATTGAATCAAGATCAGAATCAAATCACAAGAATTGAATTGAAATTGTGAAATTTGTGTCAAGCAATAATAAAAACAGTCGCATACCACTCATTGTACCATGTAAACATTGTATTGTCACTAAAACTTAACTGTTTTGACAATCACAATACACTTATAATTCTGATGCAAGTTTTTTTTTTTTTTTACATCCCCCCAATCCCAATCCACCCATTTTATGTTATGATACATTATATGTTATGTTAGATTTTCACTGTTTACAAAGGCAGGGCCTGCCATCTTGTCTTTTTGGCTTGTTGTTCCTGATTGCACTTTAACCCCAAGGGGGACTAAGTGTGATTAAAATACAAAGCTTTGTTTTAGAAATGTTTACTTTTTTTTAGAAATTTCAAAGCATTCAACTTCTGTATTGATATTGCACACTTGGTTTTCATTCTCTAAAACCACTTTAAATTAGACATTCAAAGCCAACAACTCTCAAAGCCACCCTTTAAGTGTTCAGTAAATGGTACAGGAATCGATATGAGCATCGTTAAGGAATCGCATCGATAAGCAGACTTGCCAATGGCATCGATATCGATAATTTCTTAACGATGCCCATCCCTATCCTGGAGTGAGTCGAGTTAAAGGGTTAGTTCACCCAAAAATGAAAACTGGTTCAGAAACCTCTCAGATTTCATCAAAAATATTTGAATTTGTGTTCCGAAGATGAACGAATGTCTTACAGGTTTGAAACGACACGAGGGTGAGTAATTAATTACAGAAATAATTTTTTTTGGTGAAATAACCCTTTAGGTTTTCTTTCTTTGAAGAAGGCCTTCTTGACCATGTTCACTTCCATCAAAAGGGTTGGGGGCCTGCAGGCGTTCTTTCAGCGTGCCCAGAGTTCTGGTCTGCACAGCTGTAAGCTGTAAAAAAGGTGAAGCTGAAGCTGAAGCTACCTACTCCCATTGCAAGTACTGTCCTTTCTGTCCCCGCATAGTACAAAGGACTACACGACTCACGTCGGGATACAACGTTGAGAGTGCACTTGTTACCCGGCACGCTGTAGTTTGCCGACATATGCACCTCCAAAACCTCGTAACTCGGTTCAGCTTATTGTGGTGCTTTCCATAGAGACCCGATGGGCCCTATTTTAACGATCCGAAACGCAAGTATCAAACCCAAAACGCAAGCAACTTTGTTGGCGGATCTCGGATGCTGTTGCTATTATACCGGCGGGATAAATGACTCTTGCCTCAGACGCAAATCTAAAATGGGTTGGTCTGAAGTAGCTACATTACTCATAGGTGTGGTTTGGGCATAACGTGCAATAAACCAATCAGAGTGTAATCTCACATTCCCTTTAAGAGTAGGCGCGCTTGTTCCATGGCGAATTGCTATTATAACGGCGGATTGGCCAGGCGCACGCAACTTACATGATAGTAAAGGTGATTTTGCAGTCTTCAGAATTTTGTTTCCTGGTTCTTGACGGACAAAACACTTTGTCAGATGTTCTTATATACCTGTGTCTTGTCACTATTGATCAAACAGGTTTGATCCGTCATTAATTAGCCTGAATAATTTGGGTAAATGTGTAAACTAGATTTATGCCTATATTTTCTCATCTTCATGGACACGACAATGATTTCCCTTGTGTGGTAATATTTTTCCTTGTAATCATGTATGGTTTGCAAAAATGGGAACTGCTGCGTCTGTGAGAGAAGCAAGGTGTATGCGCGTTGTGCACACGTTACATTATGGCCAAGCATGCGCCCTTAAAATAGCATCTAACATTGTTTTTCAAAGTGTAAGCATGTTAGGCCTAAAAGAGAAATAAGGTTAGATGTTAGAAACATGGTTAGTTCTAAAATATAGTTTAGTATGTACTTTAGTAATTTAGTATAAGGAGTATAGTTAAGGTGGTAAAATAAATGATCTTATCAACTTTTGAAAGAGAAAACACTTTGCACATCTGTTGTTGACATCAAAGGTCAAATGTCAATTGTGTCCAATTAACCTGTAAAGATTTTTGGCAAAATTGAATTTGTCTATGAACAGAGTAGCTAAAATAAGCATGTGGTCTTCAAAACTCCAAACTGTCTAAGCTATTTCACATTTCAGACTCCTTTGTCTAATTAAAGTCAATTTTTTTTAAATAACTGACAAGTTCGTCCAATTATTTTTCTTAAATAACCACTTGAATATGGATTGTCTTGTTATTTTAGCATTATTTATATACTATTATAGTTTGTATAAATATGTTGTATTAGCCTTTTTATTTATACATTTAATTTTGTTTTGTGCTTTTGTCATTGTCAATTATTACTCTTTTTAAATATTACTATTCAAGTTTAATTAATTTTTATTGCATTTATATAGCGCTTTCATATCTACTACTGTACACCCAAAGCGCTTTTACAATCATATCAGAGGGTCTCTCCTCAACCACCACCAGTGTGCAGCATTGGATGATGCGACGGCAGCCACAATGATCACCACACACCAGCTATAGTGGAGAGAGGAGAGAGAGAGTGACAGAGCCAATTCAATGGATGGGGATTATAAGGAGGCCATGATTGGCAAGGGCTGATGGGTGGAATGTGGCCAGGACACCGGGGTTACACCCCTACTTTTTACGAGAAGTGCCATGGGATTTTTAATGACCACAGAGAATCAGGACCTCGGTTTTACGTCTCATCCGAAGGACGGTGCTCTTAGACAGTATAGTGTCCCCGTCACTATACTAGGGCATTAGGACCCACACAGACCATAGGATAAGCGCCCCCTGCTGGCCTCACTAACACCTCTTCCAGCAGCAACCTGGTTTTCTCAGGAGGTCTCCCATCCAGGTACTAACCAGGCTCAGCCCTGCTTAACTTCAGTGATATGGCTGCTGGCCCAAACTAAAATTTAAGTTTTAGTTCAGTTTTAGTTCTTTTTTTTTTCAAGGAAACAATATGAGAGGAAAAAGGGGTACATGACCGGGAAAGGACCTCATGCCGGCACTCGAACTGGGATCGCCAGCGCTGCGCACAAGGTTATTGAATCAAACATCATACTGTGAGGAAGTTAGGAACAGACCTTAATTTAAGTAATTATTCATGAATAATCTTTCCCTCCAGTGAGCTGTTAGACTTGATGATAGGGAGTTTGGGAGTTGAACTGGAATCAATTAATTAATCTTTCTTTTGAGCTGGTTCTTTTCGTATAATTCATTTGCAAACCAAAGTTCAACTGTCTCAATAATCTGGTCAACAGTTCTTGAGGTAATAGATCACTGCAGGGAAGAACATTGAAATTGTTAGTCTATTCATAATACAAAGCTATCATATGGATTCAGAAAACATAGTGCATTAATCATATGGGCCATAAGGCCCTATACTCATGGTGAAGGCCATTATCGTTCTACTCTTAGGGTTAAAAAGAAGTTTGAAATACCTTTGCAGCAGTTTAGATTCATATTTTAATGTGTTTTACACACTTTCCTCTCAATAAAAAAAATAAACACACAACAAAAATGAAGCAGTAAACAAACCATCTGGTCATAACGACATGAATGCTTTTACAAGCTATGCAATTCAGCACACCAATCAACTCAAGTCTCGTAACATTTATTAAACACTTTATAGATTGCTTTAAAACATCTTGGGTTATGACTGTAACCCTTGTTCCCTGAGAAGGAACGAGATGCTGCGTTGAAGACTACACTTTGGGGAACGCCTCCAGCGTGATAGCATTTGAAACCAAGCGGCAACCTCCCCGTCTCTCTCTTGAAACCAACACGGAAGTGAATTAAACGGCAATTCATCGACTGGCCGCTTGAGGCTGGCTACAGAAGGGAGTCAAATCTGTATCTCCCGCATGTTAAAATGCTCAACTTTACAGCAGAAAAAAAACATGTTTACAGCCTGGTTCTCTCTGTGGCTTTGGTCTATACAGCTAATTTTTCCATTCATAACAACTGTGAGGGGGGTGCATTTTTTTATAACTCACCAGTTTAGTTGATTAATATTTAAAGTTCTGCAAAATTAAGGGTGTGTCCACTTTTGAGTGACAGGTGGATTCCCGCTGATGTAAATGCTAGCCGGTTAGCCGTCACTTCACCTCAGCAAATTCCAGCCGCTGAACTTGCCATCTCTGCCGTGTTTGTGCTTTTTTTCGGGATTATTTCATATAATTTAATACACCCATTACTTCGCCCACGGCTTTGGATTCCGTCGTTGTCGTCGAGTATCGTTCATGAGAACAACCAGCGCTGTATTCTAGTTGTTCTCCTCTGTGAACATCATGCACTGATGTCTGACAATTTCGTTGCTTTTTGGAGTTTTCAGATATAAGGCTACACTCGTTCTGCGGTGCCGTTGCTCTGGACCAGATTATAACATGCTTATGTTCCGTCAGATGAAATCCTGCAGGTGTCTGTTTCTCCGTCCATGCAATAAATGCACATCCTTGAATGAGCGTGGATTTCTAGCGCATTTACTTTAACTTCATAGGTAGTATATCTATGTTTTGACCCATTTGAGAATTGAGATGCGGCCAAAATCAGAATTTAAAATGGACTGAATAATAAAGCTCTATGAACTTGACGAGCGATGCCGCGCTGACGGACCATAGACTGTAATAAAGAGTGACTGACATGTATGCACATAATCACGGTCACACACACACACACACACACTCTCTCGGAGTAATATTGTAAAGTTACTGCATAATACATTTTCAACTAGCAGAATAGCTGTACAGAATCACGATACACAGTCTCACTTGTTGTAGCTATGTCTTTTAACTATTATAATATTTCGAAGGGCAAAAGAAGGACCTTTTTAATTGGCATTCTGATTTTAATCATCAACTGTCTGTGTCACTTTAGCGCGAGCCCCTGTGCAGTCGCAGACTTGGTACTATGAGTAGCACATAGCATTAGCTCCCAAGCCTGCGCTAACCATGGAGCTAACTCCATTACGTCGCGCTAGGTGGGCGTGGTTTCAGATAGCCCGGCTCCTCAGCTCCGCCTCTTTGCCCATATTCTGTTATCCGGGAGTGACGAGCGGTGACGCGAGGCCAAGATGGCGATGGCCGGCTCCGCCCACTTTAGGCTTCAAAAATGCTCTTCAGAAACCTACGGGTGACGTCACGGACACTACGTCCATATTTTTTTACAGTCTATGTTTGAAACACGTGTGGAATTAGTCCAATCTCAATTGGTGTTGCATCCAACGCATTCTCATCCTTGGGCGTCATATACTGACGCTTTTGACAAATCGTCTACATCCAACGCACATGGCACCCTTTAGCGTCAATATGACACGCACAGAGCTTTGTTCGGTTATGGTTGGGTTTAGGTCTGGGGTAGGGTTAGGGTTAGACCGCTAGGAGGCGCCTTCTGGCCCATATCTATCTGCGTCTCATATTGACGTCCCAGAACACACTAATAGCTGGTCTGACTTCCTCCAACCTGAGGACCTACATACGTAGGCCTCCAAGGCCCAGACAGGGCATAGGTGTAGCCTCTGCTGATCAGCCGACAAATGTTGTGGAGGATGAAAGGCCTGCAGGATAACTGACCTTGCCACATTAGATTGCACCTTGGCTATGTAGCCTGGCCTAGGGTGGAGAATGGTCTTACCCTTCCAGGAGCAAACTCGAGGCAAGAGATAAAGCTTTGATTTGAGGGGCGTAATGGTTAGCACGAATGAACTTCTCAGACAACTCCTCAATGGGTTTGAAGGGTGCCAGGGATAACCCTTCAAGAACCGTCCTTCGGATGAGACGTTAAACCGATGTCTTGAGTCTCCATGGTCATTAAAATCCCAGGATGTCCTTTGAAAAATAGTAGGGGTATAACCCCGGCATCCTGGCCAAATTTGCCCCTTGGCCTCTGTCCATCATGGCCTCCTAATCATCCCCATATACTGATTGATTTCATCACTGTCTCCTCTCCACCAATAAGCTTGTGTGTGGTGGGCGTTCTGGCGCAATATGGCTGCCGTCGCATCATCCAGGTGGATGCTGCACATTGGTGGTGGTTGAGGAGATTCCCCCCTTCCATATGTGAAGTGATTTGAGGTCCAAGAAAAAGTGCTATATAAATGTAACAAATTATTATTAAGAACCCTACTGGTAGGGGGCGCTATGATGTCTGCGAACCAGACTCCGTTGGGCCAGTACGGGGCTACCAGAAGTAAATTGACCCTGTCCCGACGTACCCTCTTTAGAACTCCCAGGAGCAGAGCAATCGGGGGAAAATGCGTACAGCCACCACCTCGGCCACGCCTGCATCATGGCAGGAAAAACTAAAGCGGACAATGTGTGTTTTCGTGAGAAGTGAACAAATCTACTTCTGCTTGCCCCGAACTTCCTCCGGAATATCACATTTTTGTTCCCGGTAATGTACATTGCTCTGAGTGAGAGCAACTTGCTCTGGAATCACAAAAGAACCTGATGCGCCAGTCTGCACAGAGGCCACGACCTCAGGCCCCCCTACCTATTTATATAGCAGACCATCTACGTTTTGTTTGTTCAAACTAGAACATGATGGCCCCTGAGGTCCAGTAGGAACTCTCAAGGCCAGAAACACAGCCACCATCTCCAGGCAATTAATGTGCCACGAAAAATGATGCCCTCTTCACAGACCTTTGGTAAAGCAGCCCTCCATACCCGCTCCCCAGCCAGTGAGGGATGCATACGTAGTCATGATTTTAGGCTGACATGGTGCTCCCAACACCGGGCCCTGGGACAGGAACCATGGTTTCTTCCAAATAGTCTAAACTTTAACTAACTAAAATGTAAACTTCTGCGTCGGATCCTACGCCTCTACGCTGTAGGCTACGCATCAGTTTTCATTTATACTTCTGTGTCGTTGTCCGTATTGGTTGTCCGTATCTGTGTCTTTTCCCCCAAAAGTGAACCTCAGGAACTTTCTCTGTTGAGGAAGGATTGATATGTGGAAGTATGTGTCGTTGTCCTCGAATCTGATTTGACTCGCAATGATAGGGCGAGTTAGCATCTTGAACATAAATCTCCTCAGAGAACGATTCAATACCCTGAGATCTATGAAAGGATGCAACCCCCCATCCTTTTTGGGCATTATGAAGTACCGGCTGTAGAATCTGGCCCTCTCTCTCGAGGAGGAGGAACACACTATATGGCCTCCTTTTCTAAAAGACACACAACCTCTTGCTCCAATAGTGTTGACAATAGGTTGACAATAGTGTAGACCACCCAGCTGAATTTATGCGGCCAAAACACAAATTTAATTATGTACCCTGCAATTGCTGGAAACTGATGCGTTCTGAGGCGCATGAGGCGGCACTGGAGCAAACATCGATTTCCTGAGGGCTCCACGGAGGAGTGAGATGTTGTTGCTCCATCAAGGGGGGACCGCCCTAAGAGCCTCTTTCGCGAAGCCTTCCTCGCCTGAATGTCAGTCCTCAGATCTGTCTTTTTCTTAGAAGACTTTGGTTGAGAGTGTTGTCTCGACCCCCAGGCTTTTTGAGGGGGGGCTCGAGAGGCAAACTCTCCTTCTGCTGCTGCAGGTGTAAGGAGCTGGTGGCTGATAGGGGGTCTAGACTGACGGCGGGGGGATGAATTGTTTAAATGCGGCTGACTGTCACTCCACCTTCTGAAACCTCTTGACAATAGTATTCACAGCGTCGCCAAAGAGGCCAAAAGGCAAAAGCGTGGCATTGATGAGGAAAGCCCTGTGCTTCTCACCGATGCCCGACAAGTTCAGCCACAAATGCATCTCCGTAGCCACCACTGGTGTCATGCACCAGCCAGACGCACCACCATAAATGGCCACCATTGCAGATGTTGTACTAAAAGGTTTGGAGTTTTGAGGGATGACACATCGTCGGGTGAGAGATATGATGATAACGTCTCTTCAACCTGCAGCATCAGCCCACAGCCGTTCTCTTTCAGGGCCAGAATGGAGGAATAATTATGCACAAAGGGGCTCGATAATCTCAATGAGAACGGCCTTTTCCATGATCAAGTCACCTTGGAGTGAAGATCGTGAAAGAAAGGAAGACTCCGACCTGAGAGCTGTGACCGAGACTACAGTAAAGCACTCATCGAGTTTGCTTTTCTTATGCGCTTCCTGCTTTACTGTTGGCCATTCAATATTTAGTGTGGCCTCTGCTCTAGTCAAGACATCCAGCAGCTCCTCAAAAGCAGAGGAATGAGGTGGTGATTCCTCTAATTATCCTGGCTCAATGCTCAGAACATCCAACTCCTCAGAGTTTAAGCACCGGGTTCTCATACTGGACAGAAGAAGCTGCAGAGTGGGTTTACAATCCCTGATTGGGAACAACAGAGCTGGCTGATGAGACTGGCCGAGACGGTCTAAAACTTGTCAGCCAGCTCCATTTGCAATCCCTTGATTGTAAACACCACGCCGCCTCGGCAGCTTCCATTTACACCATCACATGTGACGTCATGATGCAAATCCAATCGAGATTGAACTAGTTACACACATGCTTCAGACGCTATTACGCTGGAGGCGTTCCCCAAAGTTTTGTCTTTAAAGTATCAGGAGTTTCCTCGAAAGGGAACAGTATCAGGGTTGCTTTCAATCAGAATCACAACAATGATTTTTATTATAGAGCAGCTTTCCAATATGTTCATGTTTTACTTGCGTCTGATGGACTGAACAGAACGTAAAAGAAGGCAGAGCCCCAGAGAACCAATGGTAGCTCAAAGATGTGTACAGTTGGAGCAAACTTTTTCTGGAAAATTCTGTGAAAATTGGCAACCGGTTTCGAACTCCGGACACAAACTTCAAACAAACTTAATTTTGGCCTAATTTTGTTTAAAATTAAATCAAACCAGTTCGCTCATCAATTTCACATACAAGTATCTCGGGCTTGTATGCTGTTTTTTTTTTTTCTGGGGTCAGGGGTTACCTTATGTTCCACAGGAGAAAGAAAGTATTTGCATTGAAAAACATGAGGGAGACTAAATTTGAGTCTTGGTTGAATTATATATTTTTTTAAATCACTTTCAGTTCTGAAATTCTTTCTTATTTCTTCTATGATTATCACCAAACAACATGACTAGTTGGACTGGTGCTCAGCAGGAAGGAGAATTTGATTCCCACAGAGACTAAACCACTCAATCAGAATAACCATTTGAAGCCACCTTGTTGTAGATAAGTAATTTGCAATTTAGCAACATTTCTAAAGATTGTAGCCACAGGCAGCGTGGTGTACCACTCTTATCAATGCACTGTAAATGCAGTTTGCCTTGCTGCAAAACACTTCATGTGGAAGTGAAGGTCAGTGCATGCCGCAGGAGATAATTTTATCGTTTTTCACAGTTACTCTCTCATTCTCTTTCTGTCATTTTCAAGAGTCAAGACATTGATCTCTCTTAAATTGGGAGCTATTGCATAGCCCAAAATGTCACAGATGACTCTGCCAGTGGCAAAAGGATTTCATTCAAGAAAACTCTTTCAGTGACAGCTTCCTGAGTTCTTTGGATACAGAGCAGAGTGAAATTCTGGATTAAGCATCTAGGAACAAAACTTGTCAAAGCACAGCACAGAAGAAAAGCATAATGTTGTAAAGGTCGGATATAGGCCTACACCTATGTGCCCATAAAAATCTGCATTGGCTAGAATTAGTTTATGATTTCACTGCAATGCAGAGTGGGCGTTGAGTGATGAAGTGGAGGAGTTTGTGCTTCTGAGAGCTGTCTCAACACTTTTGGTCATATTCAAGTTGAAATGAACCAAAAGACTGCAAGGGATGACAGGGACTAACAGTTTACTAATACTCTAATGAGAGTTAGTTGGCATGTAGTTCCCACTTACGGATGGAGTAAACTAATATGCTTATTTGGCGTGCTGTCCGAGGGGAGGGGTCCAAGCACGGAATTGTTTCCTGTATTCCCGTACTCCGCCTGTATCTCTGGCTGGAATAGGAACCAGCCAAGAGTGAGTAGGAGTGAGTATGTGATTTAGCTATACATACAGTAAATATAAGTCTAAACATATTCCTTCCGAACTTTGTTAACAAAACATAATTTTACAAGTTCACACTTACAAATAATCGAATAGAGTAAAAAAAAAATGCTGTGGGTTCAAGTTACTTCAAAACAGAAAGACATACATTGTATATTGTTAACAGAAAAACAATTGTATTGATAAATCACAAGACAACTTTGACAATATGTTTCTGCACTCCTGAATAATTTGTGTGAATGCGATCTGCACGTGATGTGCGAGCTACTGTTTAGTGTGGTTTGAGTTTGGAGCTCTGTCAAGTTGATTCTTAATACTTGGTTTTCTTCTTATATCAATTGTAAAATATATAATTTTCTCTTTTTACAGTGAGTGAACATATCCACGATAGTATTCTACATCAAAAACAATCGGATTGCTTTGATATCGCTACTTTTATTCGTCTCTTCGAACATTCGCTACTAGCTTTAGCCCACAAGCATCATTATTGTGGTCTCGGCTATAGCTTGTCTTGTTTACACTCTTATCATTAAATAAATTACTTTTTATCTGTTATAATTGCGAATGTATCCGATGTAAGTCTACTTTAAGTGCAGGTTCGAGCTGCACGGGTACAGTCGGAGCTGAAGGCTGTGAAGAAGCAGATCCACGACCTACTAAGCAGGCCGAGGTACGGGAACGGCAATCAGCGCTAGAAACATCACAGCCTGATGCACACAAGTCTGTGGTAAGTAATGTTATCACTCCAACTTCCTCTACTCCATGTGTTGCCGTGGACCCAGAACGCGATCATTCCAGGCCTCCTTCACTCAGGCGCCGACACACCACAGACCCTGGCTTCTTCAGCATTGGAAGGTGGGAGACACCAAGGCCCCGCCGCCCCATTCTTCGAGATCTCCTACCGGAACTGCTTCACCATCTCTCTGCAAGGAGGAACGCGACGCTGTGGTCACCTGGGGGTTAATGCCTGTCCCTGAATATCAGTGTAATTTTGTAGCCGATTTAAGAGTATTTTGTGATCTATAGTTTGACAAGATTTATTTGGCCTGTTCTGGACAGATTATGAAGTGTAAAATAGCATAATGTCACATCAATGAAGCTTTTGTTTGCAAATTTCTGCTCAAATGATAAATACAGTACCTGTCAAAATTCTGTACACATTACTATTTAAATTACTGTTTTTGAAAGCATTGCTTATGCTTATCAAGTCTGCATTTATTTGATTTAAATTTAAAATAAATGTTTTCTATTTTAATGCTGTAGCCTCATCAAAATATATTTTTATAAAATAGTTTTCATCAGTCATTTCAAAGGTGAATTTTCATCAGCCATTACTGATTCATCAAAGAATCCTAAAAAAAAATATCACAGGTTATAAAAAAAAATATTAAGCAACACAGCAGTTTCCAACATTGATAATAAATATCAAGCGTAGCGTCAGTTCTGGCAGGTCACGTTAGTCAAGCTCGCATCAGCTGACTCTCAGCTGATACACGTCTACCTACAGTATAGGAATACAACGCTTATCACTGTATACATAAGCTCCTTCAGTATTATCAGCGGCTATCGCATTTCTCAGGAGCTCCTCCATCCCCAGCTCATCCACTCATCCAGTCAGGATTTCGCATTCTGATTCCCCTTGAATCAGAATAAATTCTCGAATTATGTTATACTTTAAAATCTTGAATTAATGATATCTGCAATATATTCATGTTGGTTCTGTTCTGTTTGGTTATTGCTTCTCTCCTTGCTCTGATCCATAGGCAGGGAGTTCTCGCCCAGAACGGAACCATTCCGCCAATCCAAACTATATGCTAATAGTCAATCGTATTTGACGATAGTGGTCCTGATAGAACAGCATAATAGAATGATTTCTGAAGGATCATGTGACACTGAAGACTGGAGAAATGGCTGATGAAATTATTCTGCATCACAGAAATAAATTATATTTTAAAGTATATTAAAATAGAAAACCATTAAATTAAATTGTAATAGTAATTCACAATATTACAGTTTTTTTTCCCCCTGTATTTTTTATCAGATAAATGCAGGCTTGAGACTGTTTTTTTTTTTTTAAACATTAAAAATAGTAATGTGTCCGATCTTCTGAGTCAAAATCACAAAAATCATGTTTTCTGAGTGTACATTATATTAATGTTAATACAATAGTTGCTAAGATCCTGTTATCAGTATTCTCACAGATGTTTTTTTTCTTCTCACAGATTTGAGAATCATAGTGATCAGATACCACATTGGACATTCTGCATAAATATGCTTAAGGTGAGCTCACTTACTTTGTCTCTTCACAGTCCATAGAGAACAAGGTTATAAGATGCATTATGTGAATGCTAAGCTTGGCTAAAGAGATGTGTCTTTAATTTATAATTAAACTGGGAGAGTGAGTCTGAGCCCCAAACATCATCAGGAAGGTTATTCCAGAGTTAAGGAGCCAAATGCAAAAACGCTCTCCCTCCTTTAGTGGACTTAGATATCCTAGGCACTACCAAAAGCCCAGAGACCTAAAAGAGCGTGATGGATCGTAAGGCAATAGAAAATCGGCTAAATTCACAGGAGCTCAAACGTTTAGGGCCTTGTAGGTCAGTTGCGATGCTTTATAATTTATAAGGAACTTAGTAGGTAACCAGTATAGAGATGATACAATTGTTGTTATATGATCCTATTTTCTTGAGCTGGTAACAACTCTAGCAGCTGCATTTTGGACTAATTGTAGCTTGTTTATTGAGGATGCAGTACAACCAGGTAGTAATGCATTACAGTAATCTAGTCTATAACCAGGAGCCATATCACCCTGTAGCCCAAGACTGGTTTCCCACTGAAGTTAAGCAGGGTTGACCCTGGTTAGTACATGGATGGGAGACCTCCTGGGAAAACTAGGTTGCTGCTGGAAGAGGTGTTAATGAGGCCAGCAGGGGCCACAGGGTCTGTGTGGGTCCTAACGCCCCAGTATAGTGATGAGGACACTATTCTGTCAAAAAGCACCATCCTGCGGATGAGACGTTAAACCCAGTTCCTGATTCTTTGTGGTCATTAAAAATTCCATTGCCCAAATTTGCCCATTGGCCTCTGTCCATCATGGCCTCCTAATCATCCCCATATATATGTTTCTGAGCCGAGTTTTGGGCTTGTAGCAAGAAAGCACTAGGAGTAGCAGTAAAAAAAATGGCCTCGCCATCTTGGCAATATTGGGGACCCGTTTGGATGGCTGACACCCCTGAGATAGCACTGGGGGATCGGTGGCGGTGTTTGGCATAGGGGAATCGCTCCTTAGGCAGGAGAATTGCGGCAGAGATTCTCAGAGGATGAAAGAATCTTCGTTGGATGGGAAGAGCTCAATTTCAGTTATGTTGTGCACTAAGTGTGGGGCAAAATACAGAAAACTGTTGAGGAACATAGGTAAGTCGGCTATGTATTGGCCTCCTCTCGTGCCGATTGGATAAATCATTTGAACGAATCATTTTTTTTTTTTGTATAGTACTTTACACAATACACATTGTTTCAAAGCAAATTTACAGAATCATAATGTTAATGTCTATTATATCTTAATATCTCCATGCATAGTCGTTTTCAGAAGATTAGAGCTGGCCGATAGTTTGCATTTTGCAACGATATAAGCAATAGGCCTACAAATTGTTACGACCTGGCTCCAAAAAAGGCCGCAACAAAGAAAGGGACACACATTGCTGTTACTTTTACTGCAATATGTATTAACAGAGAAGAACCGAAACTAAACCAAACAAGTGTGAAATGGCATCAGTCAGATCAGTGGTGTAGAGTACAGTGTAGGCATGTATTGTATGTATCTAGATGTCACAACAACGCAACGTAAACTAAATAAAATCAGGAGCCCCGATAAGCAAGCAAAGGCTCCTTTTGAAGGACAGACTGATTAGGGCATCCAGGTGGAACCACTTAGTGACTCAAGGGGGCGTCTCATACCGGATCGTCACAAAATAGAGATATGCAATATAGTATACAGAATTGCCCACTGTGAGTATACTGTATGTATGGGAATACAGTTGGACATAGTTATATATCCAATGTTATATAAAGAGCTGGGCAATAACATAATTGCATTTTGTAATGAAAAAAAAAATCAAGCAGTTCAGATCATTTTGTCTCTACTGTGTGAACATCATAAAGTCTGAGAGGTGTCTTTGCCTCTACTGTCTCTGGTCCACCAGTGACTAAATGGAAGATTATTGCTTAAAGTAAGAACTTGTAAAGCGTTCAACAGTAAGTGGAGGATTCAGAGATCCAGATTTAAGCGGATTACTGCAGCTGCTGTTTCTGAAAAGATTGCAAGGATTTTAGGTGGCTGAGATATAAGACAGGAGGGCTTCAGGTTCTAGGGAGCAAATGATAAGACACAAATAATTAAAGTAAATTAGACCACTTAGTCCTAAATAAGTAAGTGAATAAATTGATTTCCTGACATCTGCAAAACAAAATACAACATTTTCTCAGAGATAGCTATTGATCCCCCCCCCCACACACACACACACACACACATACACATACACATTTGCAGATATATCAATTGCCAAGATATGCGTACATTTCAAATACATTAGAAAAATAAGTGGTTTTGCATCATTTTAAAATCAAATTAAACCGCAAGGTATCTAAGTATCTTCTCTAAAAAACATATTTTGCTGGATGTCTAAGAGTGAATTGCAGAAATAAATTCTGTATAATAATATGCCAGTACATGACATTTGAAAATGTCTCACACTCTGAAATGCAACTTTTTTGTAGGTTGCATCAACAATAGAAATGATTTGGTGTAGGATGTGAAGTTGGTGTGTACAGCATGTGGTGCAGGAAACAGCAGTAAAACTGGGATCTGATCAACAGAGCAACAGGAGTCAGTAGTGGATTTCTGACAAATGAGGAACACAAATAACTGGACAAGACAGACAACACAGATGCACTATATAATGCAGCAGCCTCTCCCTCCTGAGTTGAGCAGTGAAGAGGTTGTAGAATTAACAATTCTGCACCACATCTCTGTTTATTTGTCTTTTAGCATTTTTGTTCGCCTGGCTATTTCCAGTGCTGGGTATATTACTGACAAATTGTAGTTACTTATTGCAAATTAAATGTAAAAAAATTAGTACACATTATATTACACATTTAAGGTAAAATGATCTGACTACTTTTTTAATAACAGTTTTTGACCGAACTTGTTAATTACTCAATCTATATTTCTCAATCAGGTATCCTTGATATTGCTTTGAGTGATCATAGTGTCACCTATTGCACTCGTAAAATATCTAAATCACTATTCAATTCAATTCAATTCAAGTTTATTTGTATAGCGCTTTTCACAATACACATTGTTTCAAAGCAGCTTTACAGAAAATGCATTTCAAAAATATACATACAAAAATACAGTTAGTTAATCATGAAATTTAGGGCATAACATATCGCCGGCGTTGGGTCGTCTCTTCACAGGCGTCGAGTCGTCTCATCACAGGCGTTGGGGCATCTGAAGTCTCCATGAGAGGCTGGATACTAACTGGAGCTGACAAACTCTATTTGAGTTATAGGGACAGGCGTCCCGAGATAACAACAAAAAAGGCAGATGGGAAATAATTAGCGTAGCTGCTGTTCTTAATATGAATGCATTTGATCTGATTTAACTGTAGTATAAAAGGTATGAGATGCATCATGTGAATGCTTGGCTAAAGAGATGCGTCTTTAATCTAGTTTTAAACTGGGAGAGCGAGTCTGAGCCTCGGACAGTATCAGGAAGGCTATTCCAGAGTTTAGGAGCTAGATGTGAAAACGCCCTCCCTCCTTTAGTGGACTTAGATATCCTAGGTACGACCAGAAGCCTCGAATTTAGCGATCTTAAAGAGCGCGATGGAATATATGGCGATAGAAGATCTCTTAAATACACAGGAGCTAAACCATTTAGGGCTTTATAGGTCAGTAACAATACTTTGTAATTGATACGGAACTTAATAGGTAACCAGTGTAGAGATGATAAAATTGGTGTTATATGATCATATTTTCTTGACCTAGTAAGAACTCTAGCGGCTGCATTTTGGACTAACTGTAGCTTGTTTACGGAGGATGCAGGACAACCAGCTAATAAAGCATTACAGTAATCTAGTCTCGAGGTCATGAATGCATGAACTAACTTTTCTGCATCAGAAACTGATAGCATATTGCGTAGCTTAGCAATGTTTCTAAGGTGGAAAAAGGCTGTTCTTGTGACATTTGAAATATGATTTTCAAAAGACAAGTTGCGGTCTAGTATAACACCCAGGTCTTTTACTGTAGAGGATAAAGTAACAGGACGTCCATCTAGATTAAGGTTGTATTGTAAGAGGTTTTGTGGGCAGTTTTTTGGACCAATCAGTAATACCTCCGTTTTATCTGAATTTAATAGAAGAAAATTACACGTCATCCAATATTTTATATCTTTAACACACTCTGTCATTTTAGATAATTTAGTGTTATCATCTGGTCGTGATGAAATATATAATTGAGTGTCATCAGCATAACAGTGGAAACTTATTCCATGTTTTCTTATAATATTACCAAGTGGCAGCATATAAATTGAGAATAGCAGGGGGCCTAATACAGATCCCTGCGGCACTCCATAATTTACTGACGTTATCTTTGATTTTTCCCCATTTAAATGGACAAAATGGTAACGGTCTGATAGGTACGATCTAAACCAGCTTAATGCCTGTCCCTGAACACCAGTGTAATTTTGAAGTCGATCTAAGAGTATTTTATGATCTATAGTGTCAAACGCAGCACTAAGATCGAGTAAAACTAGTATTGAGATACAGCCTTGGTCAGAAGCTAAAAGTAAATCATTTGTAATTTTAACCAGCGCAGTTTCTGTGCTATGATGTGGCCTGAATCCTGACTGAAACTTTTCATAGATATCGTTTTCTTGCAAGAAAGAGCACAATTGAGCGGACACAACTTTTTCTAGTATTTTAGACATAAATGGAAGATTTGAAATGGGTCTGTTTCAATGAAACTATTGAAGACTGGTAGCCATAGTTCAATTAGATACAGATGTACAAAACATTATACAGCCGAGGAATTTAAAGAAAGGCTTTCTAGGAGTGATTGGTCGGATGTTTTAAGAAGCAATGATGTTGATGGGGCCTGGTTTTTGTTTAAACAGCACTTTATAGAAACTCTTGATACTGTTGCACCAATGAAGGAAACCAGAATTAAACAGAGAAGTGCAATTTGGATGACTTCTGACATTTTGGACCTTATTAGACAACGGGATAAATGGTTCAGAAAGTTTAAGAGGTCAACTTTGTCTTGTGATTATGATAAATATATATATTTTCGTAATCAGGCTAGTTACAAGGTACAGAAAACAAAGTCTGAATTTTATGCTGATGCTATTACGGCAAATTCACATCAGCCTAAAAAGCTATGGAAAGTTCTCACTGATATAGCTGTCAAAGGAAAATCAAAATCTAAGACTGGCAATATTGGGTTAGTTATTGAGGATAAAATTATTTCTAACAAACAGCAGGTTGCTTGCGTTTTTAATACTTTTTTTACAACAGTTGCTGCCAGTTTGGTCGATAAGCTGCCGAAGGTGTCAGGTAGATATGGCCCATCATTTGTAAACTCCTTTTATAAAAATAAACATGTCACTCCTGATGTTTTTGAAATTGATCCTGTCTCAGAGGAAAGGGTGAGATTGTGTCTATCCACTTTGTCAATTAACAAAGCTACTGGACAGGACCTTATTCCATCCAGATTTTTGCGCGATAGTGCCAATGTAATTTCTAGGGTGCTCACCCATATAATAAATTTGTCTTTAAGTCAGGGTATCTTTCCATGTGATATGAAAAAGGCCCGGGTAGTCCCCCTTTTTAAGAAAAATAGTAGATCAGATGTTAGTAATTATAGGCCTGTATTCTGACAGCCATATCAAAGGTGTTTGAGCGTCTTGTGTATGAACAGGTGGAAGATTACCTTGTCAAACATAATCTGCTGTATGAACTGCAGTCTGGATTTAGAGCAGCATATTCGACTGAAACCTGTCTTATTCATTTATGTGATTATATTCGACAAAACTTTGATGAGGGAAAGTATGTGGGTATGATTCTTCTTGATTTACAAAAAGCCTTTGATACTGTAAATCATACAATTTTATTATCAAAGCTGCAAAGTATAGGCTTCAGAAATACTGCTGTGAAATGGTTCACCTCTTACCTCACTGGAAGAACTCAATTTTGTGATGTTGAGGAGACCATATCAGATTCTCGAGATATTACTTGTGGGGTTCCTCAAGGTTCAATCCTTGGCCCTCTTTTATTTTTGGTTTATATTAATGACATGCCAGCTGCTGTGAAATGTAAGATGCTTTTATATGCTGATGATTCTGCATTGTTGGTCTCTGGGGATGACATCAGCAAGATTGAGAAGACACTGGGTAACAAATTAAATAGTGTCAGCAAGTGGCTTATAGACAACAGGCTTTCAATACATCTGGGAAAAACTGAGTCCATTTTATTTGGAACAAAAAAGAAGTTGTCTAAAGTAAAATTGCTTAAGATCGAATGTAATGGCACTGAAATAGTGTCTCAGAAAAGTGTTACATACTTGGGGTTAACATTAGACCAGTCATTAACCTGTTCATCTATTGCTGACAAAATACTATCCAAGTGTGCAGGTAAATTGACATTTTTATATCGCAGAACAAGGCTTTTAGATTTTTCTATCAAGAAATTACTGGTTGTATCGTTAATTCAATGTCATTTTGATTATGCATGCTCAGCTTGGTACTGTGGATTATCAGTTAAACTTAAAAACAGACTGCAAGTGATGCAAAATAATGTTATCCGCTATCTGTTAAATGCACCCCCTAGGACTCATATTGGCAGAGATGCTTTTAAAAGAGTAGGACTATTGCCAGTACAGGTTAGAGTGGAGCAGTTAAAGCTGAATCATATGTATAATGTCATAAATGGTTCTGCTCCCAAATATTTACACTCCAATATACTGTAAAAATGGTTCATACACAGCATTACCATAATACTAGGCCCAGTGTCCGTTCTTGTAGAGTACCCAGAGTCAACAATGCAGCTGGAAGTTCTTCTTTTTTATATACTGGTATCATGCTGTGGAATAATTTGCCAATTTCCCTCAAAATGGTAAATACCAGAGGGACTTTTAGATATCAGGTTAAGGCCCTTTTATGGAGTAGAGTAGCTGATCTTTTTAACTAGCATAGATTCATTAATTTATGTGGTTTATGATTTTTTGATTTTAGGATGTTGTTGAAATTCGGATGATTTGTGTAAATGTTTTTGTCTTTGTGTTTTATCACCAAGGACCATGTTGGAAATAAGTGTTTACACTTTAATATGTTATCCTTTGGATTATGTATGTTTGTTAATCCATAAATAAATCAAATCAAATCAAATCAAACATTGATTTGAATACATAATATTATATTGATATAAAAATAAAAAGAGAAAGAAAATATATTCCATTCTTTGTTATCAACAACATGAACGGCATTAAATGTTTCATTATGTCAGAGTTTCGGGTTTGTGATGGAACTGCATGGGTTTGTGAGTTTAAGGAAAAGCTATTCATTAAATCATAAAAATATATAACCCAGTTCCTTGAGAGGGGAACGAGATGCTGCATCAGGGCTTGACGCAATGGATGTCTGAAATATGTGTTTACATACGCTAATCAGCGATTGGCTGAGTTCTCTTACGTAGAGTTCTCTCGTACTGCGTCGAAGAACGCTACGGGAAAGATATTTCTTTGTCGAGATTGAAGCCTAAAATTAATCCTTAATTTTGTAATAATGTAAAACGCTTTTCTGAAGCATACAACCTAGGCGGAGCAATACAGCTCACCCATTGGCTGCTCTGCCAGAAAAGCACAGCCTATGCGAGGCCAGGACGCTGACCAATGAGGGCGCTCCGCGCCCTTCTGCGTCACCTCCCGCCCAAACAGGCGTGGCCTAGGCCTATAAATACGAGCATAGCTGTCTAACACGCCGATTTTCTTAAATTCACGAAGCTGCACGCATCGCTGTATTGGATTCGAGCCGCCACAGCCGTTTGGAACAAGCACCTCAGCAGGACGAGCCCTTACCTGAAGCCGCTGGTCATCGCCGCCTTCAGCCGCCGTTCCCTGCTGCGCTTCTCCGGCGTGGAATATCCTTTACATTATGTGTGTGTGTTTTGTGTGTGTGTTCGCCGTCGCGTCACACAGTTTTTCCACACTAAAAGAGCCGAGCGTCTTTTTCAAGATGTCTCGCACCTCCTGTGGCTCGTGTAGAGCCCCGCTCAGCGACGGGGACCACGTGCTTGTGTTTCCTGCCTGGGTGATGATCACGCAGCTTCAGCTCTCGTCGATGGCGGCTGCCATCACTGTAATTTGATGCCTACGGTGACTCTGCGGACTCGCCTGGCGTTCATTTACTGAAGCTGCATCTTTTCCGCCCGCTGTAGTGCCGCGCCGTGAAAAGCGCCGTGCTCAGCGGAGCCCGGAACCTCCCTCCACCACGAGGTGCTCGCCGCTGCTGCCGCTAGCTTCTCCGCCCGCTTCGCTGGACTCTCTGACCGACGGACAAGGGCCGCTGTGTGCCGCCGCGTCCGTCATGAACGAGGAAGATGAAGCCGTGTCTGTGGAGGACGACTGCTGTTCTCTCCTCGCTTCGGGTAGCGAGGGATGGGCGAGCTCCGAGGATCTCCCCTCCCCCGCCGCTCGTGAGCGTCGACGGAGAAAGACCAGCATCGATGCGCTTACCGGCTGGATGGCTGCTTTTCTGCAGAGGAACGTACGTTACCGTCCTCACGACCCGCGCCTTTTTCTTCCTGAATTCACGAAGAAATCGCGGAGTCCCGGAAAGCCCCGTTTTCAGCCAGGATGCGCACTTCTGCTTCGAGGAAAGCTACAGTGTTAAAATCCCGCCGCGGCCGGATTTCACTAAAATGTCTCGCTCGCACAGTCCCAACATTCGCGACCGTGCCAGTGTATTTTGCAGTCACCAAATCGGCATCAATGCCCGTTTGCCTGCACACAGACGCCGTTTTCACGACGCCCCAGGTAAATCTGAAAATGTATTTACTGGTGTCCCGGCCACGGCCGATGGTGTAATGTGTGTATCCGTAATGCCCACGACCTGGTGCCCATTCATACACACAAGCACAGCCCTACACAATACAGGGCTTGCACACATAAAATCGACTCCTGTCGGTTGTGCTTCACATGTAAGTTAGTGAACGTGCCCGCTTTTCAGTGCCCACAATCACTACACACTGCATGTCCCGTGGTTTCTGTAAAAACGAAACGAATGTACGGTCAGTCGGTTCTGATAGACAGTACTCTCTGTGCTACACGGTGTCCCGGCCATGGCCGATGATGTAATGTGTGTAACTGTATGCCCACGACCCAGTGCCCATTTGTACACACAAGCACAGCCCCGCACAATACAGGGCTTGCACACATAAATCGACTCATTTCGATTGTGCATTATATGTAGTGAGCGTGCCCGTTTTCAAGCGCCCACAATCACTACAAGCTACATGTCACACGGTTTCTATGAAACGAAACCAATGCACGGTCAGTCAGTTCTAATAGACAGTACTTCCCAGTGCTATAAATGTACCCGCGTTCACGCACCCACATTTATTCTCAAACATGCCGAGCCGTACGGGGCTCGCACCGCACGCTCTCTCGTTCAGCTGAGAGAGCTGAGAGCGCGCGCGGGCTGCCCGCTCGATTAAGCGCGCCCCCGCATCACGCTGCAATGGCGCCCATGTTACAGCACACGACTGCTCTCGTGTCGCCGCCATTTCGCGACCAGAGCCCGGTTTTTCAACCCGTGCAAGCACAGCCCTGAACAACACAGGGTCTGCACACATAAAATCGGCTCATGCCGATTGTGTTTTACATGTAGTGAGCGTGACCCACTGCCAAGTGCCCACAACCACTACACACTGCACGTTCCGCGGTTTTCTGTAAAAACGAAACTAACGAACGGTCAGTCAGTACACAAACACAGTGTCCCCGGTGTTATAAATGTGCCCGCCACCAAGCGCCCACGTTTATTCACAAGCATAACGAGCCCTACGGGACTCGTCCCGCGCGCTCTCTCTCGACACAGAGAGCCGAGCGCGCGCGGGATGCATACTGTGTTAAACATGCCCCCCGCCTCACACGCCACGGCGTCCATGTCACAGCACACGGTTGCTCTCGTGTCGCCGCCATTTCGCGACCAGGGCCCAGATTACATTCAACCCCTAGTCACACGTGCAGATGCATGGGAAAGACTTCCCGGGGTCTCAGAATGGGTGCTAGAGACTATAAAAAGAGGCTATTCGCTACAGTTTCATCGACGCCCTCCCCGTTTCACGGAGAAAGTCGAAACCACGGTGAAAACAGAAGTAGCACATCTACTTCGAGCCGAAATAGCGAAGCTATTGAGCAAAGGGGCCATAGAGCCTTTATCTCAGAGCGAAGGGGGTCTGTACAGCAGATATTTCCTGGTACCGAAAAAAGACGGGGGTCTCAGACCCATTTTAGATCTAAGGCGTCTGAACAAAACGCTAACAAAGCGGAAGTTCAGAATGCTCACGACCAGAAGTTTCCTCGCGCAAATCCGCCGAGGAGACTGGTTTATGGCGATAGATCTGAAAGACGCGTATTTTCACATACAAATTGCGTCACGTCACAGGCGATTTTTGAGATTCGCCTTCGAGGGCCGGGCATATCAGTACACAGTCCTGCCATTCGGCCTGTCTCTAGCACCTCGTACATTTACAGTGTGCATGGACGCGGCGCTGGCACCCCTGAGACTCCGAGGCGTTCGAATTCTGAACTATTTGGACGATTGGCTGATTCTAGCTCAATCGCCGTCAGAACTCGCTCACCACAAGACACTAATACTCGATCACCTCGAGTGCTTAGGTCTGAGAGTCAATTGGGAGAAAAGTTCACTGTTTCCCAGTCAAAGGATCTCCTTTTTAGGACTGGATCTGAACTCACTGTCTATGACAGCACGCCTGTCATCACAGCGCAGGCGAAATACCCTGCAAATGGCGAAATCCTTCCGCAGCGGCCACATAGTGCCGCTCAGGAGATTTCAGAAAATGCTGGGCCTCATGGCCTCAGCCTCTACAGTGCTGCAGTTGGGCCTGCTGCGCATGCGCCCACTACAGTTCTGGTTGAGAACGCGCGTACCGCGCCGAGCATGGTTACACGGTCGTTATCGCCTCAAGGTCACTCAGGAATGCATTTCAGCCCTGACACCATGGAGAGCGTCAGACTGGTACCGGTCAGGTGTAAGCCTGGGGACTTCCTCGAGCCTGAAGGTGGTGTCCACGGACGCGTCCACCTCAGGCTGGGGAGCACTGCTCGACGGCAGACCGCTCTTTGGCCAATGGGCAGAGCGAGCCAAACTACCGCACATAAACTGCCTGGAAATGATGGCGGTGGACTTTGCGCTGAGGCGCTTCTGTCCCCGGATAAAAGGACACCACGTCCTGGTCCGCTCGGACAACGTGTCGGTAGTAGCCTACATAAACCACCAGGGTGGCCTGAGGTCCCGAAACCTATTCAGGTTAGCGGAACGCATACTGGTGTGGGCCCAGCACAACCTGCGCTCGTTAAGAGCAATACACGTGCCAGGCCACTTGAACGTAGGCCCGGACAGACTCTCACGGAACAATGTTCCTACGGGAGAGTGGTCCCTACACACACAGACAGTGCGTCTGCTGTGGAAAAGGTTCGGCAGAGCGGAAATAGACCTGTTTGCAAACCAGGAAAACGCTCACTGCCCAGAATTCTTTTCGAAGAGCACGAACGCGCTGGCCAGAGTCTGGCCCCGCCGTCCGCTCTATGCTTTTCCTCCTGTCTCACTCCTGCCTCAAGTGCTGGAGCGTATCAAGGAGAGCGGATGCTCAGTACTACTGGTTGCTCCATACTGGACGAATCAGACCTGGTTCCCAGCTTTGATGCGACTGAAAAGTACTGCCCCGTGGCCGATTCCAGTGAGGAGAGACCTCCTCTCACAGGCCAAGGGCGCGATTCTGCATCCTCACCCCGAGCTTTGGTCCCTACACGTATGGGCCATAAACGGGTACCCGCTAACCTCCCAAGAGGAGTGTTAGACACGATCGAGCAAGCTAGGGCTCCGTCTACTAGACGGCTCTACGCTTCCAAATGGTCGGTGTTCTCTGGATGGTGTTCAGATCAAGGTCTGTCACCACTTCAGTGTGGAGAACCGGAGATTCTCTCCTTCTTGCAAGAGCTATTGGATAAGGGAAGAACCCCATCCACGCTCAAAGTCTATGTGGCTGCCATATCAGCGTTCGTTAATCCAACGCTTGGCCGTTCACTAGGCAGGAACGACCTGGTGGTCCGCTTCCTTAGAGGCGCCAGGAGGTTAAACCCTCCAAGGCCCCCCCTCAGTCCCCGTTTGGGACCTTTCTACAGTGTTGAACGCTATGAAAGGGGCCCCTTTCGAGCCTATTCACTCAGTTGACATGAAACACCTGTCTTTCAAGACCGTGTTTCTTTTGGCTCTCGCTTCAGTGAAGCGTGTGGGAGACTTGCAAGCGCTCTCAGTGAGAGCTTCTTGTATGGAGTTCGGGCCAAACGACTCTGTAGTCGTATTGAAACCGAAGCATGGGTACGTGCCTAAGTCCCTCAACACACCGTTCAGGGCTCAGGTCATCTCCCTGTCGGCCCTGCCGGCCTCAGAGGACGGAAATAGCTCCCTTTGCCCGGTCAGGGCATTAAGAGCTTACGTGTCCCGCTCCGCTGTTTTTCGACAGACGGAGCAGCTCTTGTTTCGTTCAGCGGACGCTCCAAGGGGCGAGCCGCGACGAAACAGAGTCTGTCTCGATGGGTAGTGGACGCCATTGCGCTAGCCTACGCATCTAGAGGTTTGGAATGCCCTTTGGGCATCAGAGCACATTCCACGAGAGGCATGGCCTCTTCATGGGCTTGGTATAGCGGAATCTCGTTACAAGATATCTGTATGGCGGCAGGCTGGGCCTCCCCGTCTACATTTATTAGGTTCTATAACCTAGAGGTTCCTGCGTTGCAGGCTAAACTGCTCTCGGTCTAGAAGACTATGTATAAGTGTTTCCTGCCCCGCGCTGCGGCCCAGGTCACTTCAATGTTTAAGCATCACTCACTGACAATGTGTCCCATGAGCATGCTATTACCCCTCATATATATCTATATTTACATATATATGCTGTTATGCCTTAAGAGGCACTACTATAAAGGGATGATGCTAATTTAGCCGCTCTCCCTATACTTCTTGGGGTAGGCACTTGTATACCAGGGCGCGCGCGCCCTTAGGTGTCTGTGTCGGTCCAAGAGCACGCACGGCGTTTTACATGGGGTTCCCGTAGCGTTCTTCGACGCAGTACGAGAGAACTCTACGTAAGAGAACGTACTCGGTTACTAACGTAACCTCGGTTCTCTCTAGAAGAGGGAACGAGTACTGCGTCTCATGGCCGTGCGTGTCCGCGCTGCGTCGCTTCATTGACGAAAATCGGCGTGTTAGACAGCTATGCTCGTATTTATAGGCCTAGGCCACGCCTGTTTGGGCGGGAGGTGACGCAGAAGGGCGCGGAGCGCCCTCATTGGTCAGCGTCCTGGCCTCGCATAGGCTGTGCTTTTCTGGCAGAGCAGCCAATGGGTGAGCTGTATTGCTCCGCCTAGGTTGTATGCTTCAGAAAAGCGTTTTACATTATTACAAAATTAAGGATTAATTTTAGGCTTCAATCTCGACAAAGAAATATCTTTCCCGTAGCGTTCTTCGACGCAGTACTCGTTCCCTCTTCTAGAGAGAACCGAGGTTACGTTAGTAACCGAGTACGTTTGATGATGTAGCGATGTTGCATAGTACATCTCAGCGTCTCATTCCCCTCTCATGGTACCGGGTTGCATAAGACGTTCCCTTTCTAAATCAACTTGTGGAATGTAGTCCAATCAGGGGTGCAGTATAACTATATAGTCAATGCTAACAAGTGAGCGATTTTAAGAGTTAGCATTTTCTCACAAACTGACTCCAATGGCTCAAAGGGTGCTTCTGCCCCCAGTCCTTTCTGGGCGCAATAAAGTACCGACGGTAGAACCATGAGTACCTCTCTGGAAGGGGTTTCACAAACGCAGGACTGCTACTAAACTGAAACCTGTAGCCTGTTGCCATTTTGTGTGTTTGGGTCGCACACATGCTCTCAGCTCTTCCAGAGGTGGAGGACTCCTCTCCAACCCATGTGTCCACTCCAGAGCCTGCTCCAAGCCATAAATCCACTCAAGAACATGGTCAAGCCACGAGCTCAGTCCTGTGTAGAATCCAGCCTGTGAGCTACTTGCCTGTCCTGTCTCGTCCTGTCTGTCTAGATATATCGAAGTCATCCCTTAGTTTCCTGTCTGGCCAGAGTGTTCTGTCTTCCCTGAGTTTCCTGACTGCCTAGATATGATCACAGATGTTGAGAATGAACTCTCTGTCTACCCTGATTCGACCACGGAGGTCATTCCTGAACTTCCTCTCTGTCCTGACACGACCACGGAGGTCGTCCCTGAACTCCCTTCTTGTCCTGACATGACCACGAAGGTCGTCAATGAACTCTCTGTCTGCCCAGATACGACCACGGAGGTCATTCCTGAACTTCCTGTCTGCCCTGACACGACCACGGAGGTCATCTATGAACTCTCTGTGATGGCCACCGAGGCCATTCCTAACCTCTCTGTGCTCTGTTACGGTTTCGCCTCATCAGCCATGGTGGTCTCCTGTTCCGCCAGATCACAATATGTCACGATCACCAGCTGGAGTTCTCTTGATATACACCAGAGGGCACTCCCCTATTTTTCATTGCCGTTGAACTCACTGCCCGGTCTTATCATCCCTGATTGTTCTCAGCTGTTTCTCAATACATTGTCAGTCCCTCCCTATATAAGCCTGGTTTATTCAGTCACGTCACTCTTTGCAAAGTCTTGTATGTGTGCGTACTGCATTTCTGAGGATTATCCCAGTTTCCTGTGTCTTGGTTTTCAATCGGCTTTATGCACAGCTGCGCTACTTCCTGAACTTCAGGCAGCTCCTTTGTTTCCTGTCTGCCATTATTGGACAAGCTGATTAATCCAGGTGTGTCTGATTATTGTTATTGGTCAGGCACACCTGGATTAATCAGTTTGTCCAATAATGGCAGACAGGAAACAAAGGAGCTGGCTGAAGTTCAGGAAGTAGTGCAGCTGTGCATAAAGCCCATTCTCTGCCTGTTGTTTTGGATTTCTCTGTTTGCCTGTGCCTTGGACTCTGTCATTGTTTGGACTGTTGACCCTGTGCTTTTGACCTTTTGTCTGCATGGATTTTCGAATCTGAAGTACCCCTTAAGGCGGGCGTACACGGTGCAATTTTTGCTGTTTTTACGAGCTTGCAGATGATTTTTTCACTCGGGAGAAATCAAGTGGAAATCGGTGATGCTCGCATGGTCGCGGCTCGCAGCGTGTGAGAGGAATTACGAGCCGAGCACGTTATGAGCACCTCTCGACCTCCCGATCATTTTTGAACATGTTAAAAAAATTCTGGGAGTCGGCCCGATTTTCACTAGCGTATGGGCTGTCCCTATTGCCAAATCATACACAACCACCACGTCACAGGTAAGATCAATGGGGCTATACCTCAGTGGCAGCAACCACACAGCATGCGCATACACTGTCTCACACACACACACACACATACACTATCTCTCTCTCTCTCTCTCTCTCTCTCTCTCTCTCTCTCTCTCTCTTTCTCTCACTCTCTCTCTCAAGTTTTTATGTTGAACGGAATGGCTACTATTATCTGCTTTTCAACAAACCATTTGCACACACATTTCTGTCATTTTTATATCTGAAGCTATTGCCTGCAACATTGAAAGCTCCGTTCTCTGTGTTTAGCGTGAAAGCTCACGTGATTGCCGCCGGCTCGGGATAAAATTAGAGCAGGTGTGCCGGCTGCTTTGACGCGATTCTCAGTTTAACTGACTCGTAACGTGTGCAATATCTCACGACCTCCCGAGTGTCCGAACTCGCACCGCGTACGCCCGCCTTTAATTAACGACTGCATTTGGATCCTCAACTCTTCAGTTTTATGACAATTATCTTCATTATTAGAAGAATTAGTGGTAGCAGTAGAAGCATTTTCATTCTTACTTTCATTATTTTCTCTAGAAAAATTGCTTAGCTAGCTTCTAGAAATTCCACAATTTAAGCATATTCATTTTTATTATTATTATTATATACATTGTTTGCCTTTTTATGAATAGGCCACTATTAGACAACACAAACTGGGTGAAAGGGACATTCCCAACAGCACTTCTCAACAAAGCAATGCCTTATGCTTCTCCACCGAGCACCAATTGAATGTTATTATGCAAGTGTCACCACAGCGATTTACATTTGGCCCAGCAGCAGAGTTAGTAGATGAGAACAGGGTATTACCACAGTGCTAGTCACAACTATACCACAATCTCAGACAAGACAATGCTGGATCTGTGCCTGCATTTGGTAGTGGAGCGTGAGCGTGAGCATGAAAACCACGCTCTTGGCTTGGATTGCTCCAAGGAAAATACAACAGAAAATACATGAATAATATGTGCCTGTTTCACTATATAAGATCTAAAGCAACATTTCTGTTTTCTGGGACCTTGTTTTGGAAAAAAAAAAATTCTTTCCCTTTTCTCTGTGTCATATTAACATTGTTTATTTATTCCACACACATGCTGTGAATAATATTAACTAAGCCACAGAGTGCCACAGACTAGCATTCTGATTTATTTTCTGCTTTTCAAATTATTTTAAATTTTAGTTTCATTATTTTTTTTATCTGGTTGCTAGCTGCTGTTCCAATAGCACATTTTATCATCTTGAGTGTAATTGCAGAGACTATAAAGCATGGCGGTGTATAGGCATCGTGGAAATTTCTCTCAATTTTGTGAAATCACTGTCTGATGACTGTGAACATTGTTTGTAGGATGCACTTTATAAAGTCACTCTGTTCAATTTGTTTTTCACATAAAACAAACAGCTTGCGGCAGAAATTCTCATGTGGTCTTCATCTGAAACAAGACCTTCATGGTTTTTTTTCGTATCCAAAACATGCACAAAGGACTCTCTTTGGATGTTGAATAAATGTTAAGAGGGTTTAGTCATATTAGATTAATTAACATTTCAAATAATTTCATGTCATTTAACGCATAAACATAGCAATTTTCTCTCTCTGAATTCATAAGAGAATTTCTCTGGGGGTGTCAAAAATGCTTATGCTTTAATTAAAGCACTTTTGTTATGGCATCAAGTGGATAACTGTTTTGAATTAATTTCCTAAACAAGCACTCCTGCCTGAAAACTTAAATAATCTGTCCATCTACCACGTCTACAAATTATTTTCTTTAAAAAAGATCAATATAAAAAGTTAAAGTTAAACTCTAATAATATAATTAGTAATTATGTTAATAATTCACTGATCAGTGTTGGATAATTGCTTTTGCCAATAGTCTTTGATTCAAACCCTTGAAAGTTTTTGCATCACCAATAAGGCCTTGAGCAAAAACTACAACCTGAGTGGCTGTGTCTGCAGTTGCTTTAAAACTCTGCTAAATAACAAGTCCACAATGTTGTGTGCTTACGTTATGTGACAGACAGACAGATAGATAGACCTATTTTAAGCTTGAATATTTTGGTTGAGTGGAATTCAAATAAAGGGACAAATATATCTGGTAACATGTGATGCTTTAATCCTGATTTGTAATCTATAATGTGTTTAAAAAATGTATTTTCATACTTTAATGATCAATTTATAATTTCTAAATGTAGTATTACATTATTTACAAACCAGTTATTTAGGAGTTGTCAGTGGTTCATAAGATAATTTAGAAAGTGTTTGTAAATTATTACTAAACTATTTAAAAGCACATTTATACATCTGTTGGAAACGGTTCCTTCGAAGCAGAGACCAGGAGACGTTGGGATATCTTTCAAGCAGAAGTTATTCTTTATTGAGGACTTCGCTGTGTGTTGCTGTAGTCATCCAACTCAAACAGTATATATTGTAGTTTATATACATTCCAAGGGGGAGGGATCTACAGAGAGGTGGCATGTAAATTAAGTACATGAGTCAGCTCATTTACAGAGATTTCCTGATCTCATCAGCATAACAGTGTCATTCAAATGATCCAATCAGCCCGACAGTATCACCCATACCTTCACATTATTATAGCTTAACTTGGGACAATGACACCGTTCAGGAGGTGCATAAAGACAAAAGGTTAATGTCAGACACCTGGATTGCTTGACCTAATCTTCTTTGAATCTCATCATCTATGCCTCAAATGCTAAATTCAGTCTACTAAACTTTCTCAGTTTATATACTATTGTATTGGAACCTAAATTAAACATTTAATACATTTGTAATACAACACATCTTATTATTTAGACATGTAGTAATAGTTACTAAGTGTGTTAATAAATGCTTTGACAACACTGTAATTCATGATTAATTCAGGCGTTTATAAAACATTAAGTAGTTGTCAGTTAACTATTTTTGTGAGCTCATCTAAAGTGAGGACTATTTATGCCTCAACTTTTACAAAGGAGATTTAAATGCTCAGTTATCTTCTAAACAGAAAAAAAAGAAAACAAACACAACACAGAGTGATACAGAACATATATATATTTTTTTTTTTCAAGATGCAAAAATGTAACTGTACAACTGGTAACTTGAAATAAAATTAAATAAAATAAACGCTGCAATGTCATAGAAAATAAAAATCCCTGTACACCTCCAGAAAACATAACTGTGCAGTAAAATTAAACTGTTCTGTATCACTATGTGTTCTCACTTCAGATGAGCTCACTAAAATAGTTAACTGACGAGAATAGGGCAGCACGATTAATCGCAATTTACATGAAATCACAAACCCTGCAATTATTTTTGTCATTGATGTATGGCTCTGGAAACGCTGCTCCATCTGAACGCACTGTGAGTTTGAGTCACTTATAATGTGCATTTGAAAATACAACATGTCAAACATTTTTTCGAACATGAGAAACATTTATGAACCTCTTGTCGAACAAAAGACAACATTTAATAACATGCTTTTACTCCAAACTCACTTCGTAACGACAGTTGAGCATTCTTCTTAGATGATGTGGCTTCTTCTTACCCCCAATTTCCACCAACTGCGGAACGGCTGCGCTGCGTGTCGGCTCCATGGTCCGCCGTTCTGCAATACTCACCAGGGGCCTCATTTATAAAACTTTGCGTATAGGATTTGCGTCAGAAGTGGCGTATGGATGAAACATAGGACATGCGTACGCACAGAAATATTCGGATTTATAAAACCATGCGCACGCACATCCTACGCAGTTTTCCCTTAATAAATCACAATCAATTCTAAATGTAGCGCAGCTTTTGCGGCTTCATGTCCGCAAAGCATAGTTGCCCATAAATAGTCTGTAAAACGCCCACAAGTTAATATTCATCGATTGCGAAATCATGGCAAACACAGAGAGGAAATAAAAAAAACGTTCTTTTTTTTTTCTTGCAGCTTTCTGAATGGTTGAGACATACGTCATACGTTTATCAAAAATAAAACAAACTAAAGGCATATGCATGAATACCCAGCCCCATGATTCCGTAGCTGATGAAGAAATGTTTACTATGAAAACAACTTTCCCCAGTGGACAATTAATACATCTATCTATCTATTTAGGGGCCAAGCACTGAAGGTGCGGGCACCTATTGTATCTGTTCCCGTTCTTATTCTTCTTTTTCTTTTTCTTTTTCTTCCGACTGGGCGTCTATGGCAGCCTATAGAACCGTTTGCGGGAAACTTATACAAATTGGCACAGTGATAGACGACAGCCTGAACTATCACCATAGCAAATTTGGAGTCTCCAACTCATTCCCTCTAGCGCCACCAGCTGTCCAAAGTTTCACTCATGTTTATGCTAATAACTTTTGAACCACAAGGGCTAGAAACAAAATTCTTTTTTCCTCTGATTCCTGAGCTCATGACGATTCGATTGCACCCTATGACGTCATTTTCCGTCACAATAGTTTTCCCGCCATTTTGAATTTTCCGAAAAACCTACTTTTTCAAACTCCTCCTAGGCCGTTGCTCCGAATTTCACGAAAATTGAACCAGATCAACTCCAGACCATGACGACAAAAAGTTATGGAATTCAAGTTGATTCGAATTACTGTTCTCGAATACCGCGCAAATAAATTTTACGTAGCGCTTGCAAAAACAGACGTAAGGCCGTATCTCCACAACGCTTTATCGGATTCAGACCAAATTTGGTACATGTCATCACAAGCATGACCTGAGGCTACATGCTGCGTTTCGGCGCAGCGCCACCTACTGGTCCGGAGATATGAAGAATTTATGTTTTTGCTTATAACTTCTGAACGGTTTGTCCAAAAATCACAAAAGTGGTCTCGTTAGATTCAGGGCGTCGTGCTGAGTTGACTGATATCCAATTTTCCCATATCGGCCATTTTGGCTGTCGGCCATTTTGAATTATGTGCTAAAATGCTGTATTTTATGAACGCATGAACGTATCGTTACGAAACTCAGTATGGGTCATCAGTACAACGCCCTAAAAGTACTCAAAAAATTATGAGACAGCGCCACCTTTTGGTCAAAAGTTATAATGAAATTTCCAAAAATGCTAATAACTTTTGAATAAATTTGCCTATAGTAATGACACTGATCTCAATAGATTCCTTGGGTTATGCTGAAAACATAGATACCAATTTTGCCATAGTCAATCAAAGTTCCTGTCCGCCATCTTTATTTTCTTTTAAAACCTACTTTTTCGAACTCCTCCTAGACCGAACGTCCGATTTTCACCAAAATCGGATCGTGTCATCTCCAGACTGTGCCGAGTAAAAGTTATGGATTTCGTGTCGATAGACAAAACCGTTTTCGTATACCGCAGTGGCAAAGTTGAGGCATGATGCCAAAATGACTATTCAGGCTTTATATCTGCAATGCCTTGACATATTGACACCAAACTTTGTATGTGTCATTGTCACTTCACTCTGACCACATCACATCAGTTTCGTAACTGCGCCACCTATTGGTCGAAAGTGATAATCATATTTTTAGTTATTGTATGTGATTTTTCAACCATTTTGCCAAAATTCATCTTCAAATGTCTTTAATTGCTCCTTGCTGCAGTGGGTCTCACACTCCCAGCCACTTTGGCATGTCTTGTCGTCTTGCTTGCGCTTGGCCCCGGTGATTGCTGCTTGCAGCTATATTTATCTATATATCTATCTATCTCCCTAATTATCTATCTGTCTGTCTGTCTGTCTAATTGCATCTATATCTGCTCCACCAGACGGACACATTGACGAGAATATCAGTTCTGTACATTATTTCGTTCTGTTTACCATATTATTTATGAGGATGATTTGCATAACATGCCAATATTATTGCAGAACATATTTCACTTCTTTTTGCAAATATGTGTTAATTTGCGTTTCTGTTGTAATTTTCGTTTGATTTAGTTTGTTTTACACTGCAGATCGATCGAACGGGTGTTCGTGTAGGCTGTTAATTGTAAGACTTGCTTTGTGAAGTCTTCATGTTATTTATGAAAGGCAGCATTGCCATTTCTTTTACACAACGGTCTACAGTTTCACACACTTTCACGTGTTTCTTCCATCTGCCGACGGTGTCACCATTTCTCATTTCACCTGTTTTTGTGCGTACGCCTGGGTCAGAGCTTGCGTGAAGAACCGCACATTTTCCCGTGAAGTTTGCTTTTTATAAATACCAATTATTGCGTAGGTATTGGTACGTACCTTTTGTGCGTACGCAACGTTTATAAATGAGGCCCCAGGTCCGGGCTTGTCTCCGACGAGCCCTTATCTACGTGTTCGCCCGGAAACGTAGCGGCACTGGGATGCTCGCCCCCTCTGATGAGGGTCTCAGAGCAGTAAAATTCGGTTGTTGAAAAAATTCAAATTGGTTGCTTGAGTAACACCTAGACCAGTCTTGAGAGCCTGGTTATCTTAGTAGATTTTTTGACAGCATGGGAACTTCTGCCAAACATATCTCTGATCCTGATCCCCCACTAAAAGACTGGGGTCAGGTTGGCGCCCTCAACCGCAGCCTTCAAGAGGTAAGACGAATATGAGGAGCGTAATTTTTTCCAAGAAGGCTGTGGGGGAAAAGGTCCTGACGCCCGTGGGGTCAGGCAAATGAGGGCAGTCTCCTCTGAAGTAAAGCGGTTAACACCTCATTATACGGTGCACGCTGCCCTTCGGTGCCCTCAGGGGACCGTTATGCTAACCCCGCCACATCTAAAGTTCAAAATGTTAACACTGAGACAAATCGTGCCACAGATCAGATCCGAGGACTGGTTTGTCACGATAGATCTCAAGGGCTCATACTTCGACATTTCCATCCTTCCATATCACAGGAAGTTCCTGAGGTTTGCTTTTGGGGGCAAAGCATACCAATATAGAGTTCTTCCGTTCAGCCTAGCACTATCACCCTGCACATTCACGAAATGCGTAGATTCAGCTCTGGCGCCACTGCGTCTGCAGGGTATTTGCATCATGAACTACATCAACAATTGGTTGATTCTAGCTCAGTAACATCAGTTGGCGGTTCGGCATTGAGATGTCGTTCTCGCCCACATGAAATAATTGGGGTTACGGCTAAACACCAAGAAGAGTGTGCTTTCTCCACTGCAGAGGACCACTGTTCTAGGTGTGGTTTGGGATTCTATGTTGATGCGGGCATGTCTATCACCGGCACGCGAGTCTATCCTGTCAGGAGTGTTGTGTGTAACGGGTTACAATGTAACGTGTAGTAAAATGCGCTACTACTGAAAATTTGGTAACGAAACGTAGTTCCTTTTTCAATTCGGCGCAATGTTACTTTTCCCATGGATAGATTTGACAGCGACACTGCCTTCTCAGCTGCGCACTTGCCACTTACGCAATAGTCCCAACAAGATCCGCACGGTACGTGACAATGGCTGGTAGCAGAGCAATCATGGCAAGCGAGAAGCAGCCAACGCTAACTTTTGAGGGATGGAGGTATGCCCACTACTTCAAACTCGTTGAAACTAAGGGGAGGAATGTGAGAGTAAGGTGTACACTGTGTCCTGGCGAGAAACTTTTGTCCACTGCCGTTAACTCAACTGCCAACCTTACCAAGCATTTGAAAGGAAAACATGCTAACATGAAGCTCGTCGCTCAAGATCCCCGGGGAAATGATGATATGTCGAGTCCAAGCACAAATAAGCAGCTAAAACTTCATTTTCACCACCAGGAGGTAACTAAACAACAGTTGGACAAACTTGTCGCTTCGGTCATCGTCGATCAATTGATGTTACTGTAGCGGCACGAGCATAGGTGGAATGGTTTTAAGCATAAATGATCTCTGCTAACGACTACGCCACCCTGGAATCTTGCCAGGGACAATAAAATATAGTTTGTTATTTAAGGAAACACAGGTTCGTCCACAATAAGACGGCAGAAGATGTGGGTACAAAAATATAAAATTTGTTTTATTATAGATAAATAATCAATATAAAAATGCACATACATCAACAGCACTCAATGTAGACCATTTTGTGGTTCAACAAACACACATGGAGCGACCTGAGTCAGCGGGACAGGAGCCGAGGCAGAGCACTGGATAAGGGCACGTAAGGCCTCCACAACAAGTCACCTTTTGGCGTACACCTATGCATATACACTCACACCACTCAGCACACAACACTCGTGAGGGAGACCACCACCAACAATCCGCCCCTGCTTTGTGCACTCAGCTCCTGGAACAGAAATGTCACTGTTGAAACACACTCAGAATTGTCACTGTTGAATCACACTCAGAATTGTCACTGTTGAAACACACTCAGAATTGTCACTGTTGAATCACACTCAGAATTGTCACTCCAAGAGACAGAAATTGAAGTAGAGATATTCACAGTTTTAAGTTTACCATGTTACATTCTGAGTCAAAATACAAAATAAAAACTAATACAAATGAAAAAGGAAACTTCCCTGGTGTCACACAAGACACAGAAACATCCCTGAAATAAAGGGCTCACAGGGCTGCACACACACTAAAATTAACACAAAGGACAGCGATTTCAGTCCTTTGTCCACAGCAGAACAAATGGAGCAAAACAAAAACAAAAGCAGCAAAGCAGCAACGCCTCCGGAAGTAGTCCCACGCAGTCATCCGCACGGAAACTAATCGGTGGTGCAGACACGACCAATCGGTCCTTATTACATCTATTAAGTTAAAAAAATAAACATTCAGAAACTCTGTGATTTAACTGCTAACAATTAATAGAATCTGTTTCTCTCAACAGATCATCATTTAACCCAGGCAAACATTTAAAACACATACCTTATAAGTGCGATCTCTGGGAACCAACTCAGTCAGGCAACAAACACGCATGTGGGCTGAAAGCTTGTCTCGTCTATCAGATGGACAGCATGCACGTCGGCGATAACTAAACATTACTGGCGGGAAGCATAAACACCCATGCTTTGACCGTCCAGGGTAGGCTACAACCTCAGCCGAATGCCAGCCGCGATAACTTGTATGTCGCCCTGGAAATAAGCTAATGTTAGCTACAGTATGCCATTGATCGGCCAGCTTACAACATCCAACATACCTGAATGACGACAGAAAATGACGACACGGGAAGGGGCGGTGCCTCCTGACACCATACACTCTAACCAGCTGGTTTATATGTGCTACTACAGTTCACTGATAGGACAAGCTCAAATTAATTAATCAGCCACCTGCAGGCAAGATAAATTTCATTAGACCTGCCACATTACCATCAATACTGTTGAATATCCCACTTTCAGAAAGATACTTAGCAAAATACCTATAACAGAAGACAGGCGCCCATGGTCAGATCGTAGAACTTTCATGGGCCATCTCGACGAATGTTATCTAAAAATGGAGAGTGAATTAAAGAAAACATTTGAGAGTTTGCAGTATGTGTCAACAACTGCGGATATATGGAGAAGCCATAACAGAACTTGTCTGGGAATCACTTTGCACTGGATCAATCCACGCAACTTGAATCGTGAGAAAGCTGCCATCGCATGCAAAAGAATAAAGGGCAGGCATACATATGATGTTATAGGCTTTGAAATGGAACAGATTCAAATAGGATCACCGCCATCATTACAGACAAAGGGTCAAATTTTGTTAAAGCTTTTAAGATGTACAGTATGCACCCCCTGAGCCTGACGAGGAGGAGGATGAAGAGCAAGGTGTAGTTTTCACAGATGTGGAAGAGTTGCTTGGGACCACAGAAGGACAGTTTTCTCTTCCCCTCGCATTTTAGGTGTGCTTCGCATATGCTCAATTTGATCTTGTGCAATGACATCGACAAATGGCTGTCATCAACAAAACTGACTCAAAATCTGTGTACAGGAGTGCAACGGCGAAGTGTGATGCTCTTTGGACAAAGGCAAGCCGTTCTACCGTGGCCTCTGAGATTGTCGATGAAATCTGTGGGGAAAACATTATCGTGTCTACATCAACAAGGTGGAATTCCTTCCACGATGCCTTGTCCCGTATCAGTGACATCCCGGCCCAAGATTTGAATATGCTTTGTACTAGACTGGACATCAGAGGCCCGACAGAGCGCGAACATCTATTCCTAAAGGAATACTGCAGTGTTTTGAAACCGCTGACAGTAGCACTGGATATCTTGCAAGGTGAAAGTACATGTGTTGTACTGTAATGATTATTTTTGTATTACTCTTGTACATCAGTATTTTAATTGTATTTACTGCCTGTAGCGCTTTGGGTTTTAGAAAAGCACATTATAAATAAAATGTATTATTATTATTATTATTATTATTAAGATAACTGTTACTATGGTAGTCTTCTACCAACCCTGGAGACCCTGATGTCAAGGACGCTCGCACTCCAAAATGGACTGTCAAGAATGACAGCAGACCTACCGGGTGTAATTGTACAGGTAAGCCAATTCTTAATAGCCTATCTGAAAGTTAGTAGCTAACAGGCCTACGTGTTGTATCCTAGTCATTAAAGAAAACGATTTAGTTTAAATTAAATAAATAAAAAAGTTATTTCATCTATGTTGATTATATGAAAAGTGAAAAGCTTGAGTAAGATCATAATTTTGTGCAATATATTGGGAGACAAATGGAGTGGTCAGACATGATTTTGACCTCTTCATTAAGTTTGTTTTTTGTAGAAAGCCTTTCTTTAAAGTGAATTTCGTTTTGTATTAATTGTATCTTTATTTTAATCAATGTTTCATCAACCAATTGCCTGGATTTAATAAATAAGAAGTAAATATATATCATGCAATATAATCATGTCATGGAGGCACCAGCGCATGAACTGGAGATAGTCTCATAATTTATGAACCGAAAGTCAGATAAGCTACTTGCCTCAGACCTGGGAAATAGAAAGCTTGAAATGTTCTCCTACTCCTTTGATAGAGTGAGTCGTATCGTATGTCTGAAAACTAAGCTCATGTCTTCTATATCATTTTGTCCTAGGCTATCAAGACACGATTCACACCAGTGTTGGAGAGCAGGGAAGCTTTATTGGCTGCCTTGACGAAATTTAAAGTTCGGTGGATAGGGGGAGCGGAGCGGAGAGAAGCGGAGCGGAGAGAAGCAGCGCGTGCGTTGCTTATCGCGGAGTGTCGCACTCTACCCCATGATGCAGAGCCCTCTGAGAATAAAAACGAGGACGAATACGCAATGGCCTTTAGTGCAGGCTCAGAGGTACTTGAGTACATATAATCAGGCTCAGAGTTAGAAGCTCTCAACCGTTTCCCCTGAGTGAAAGCTGTGTTCGTGAAATACAACACTGCTACACCATCCAGTGCTCCGGTGGAAAGGCTGTTCAGCCTGGGAGGTCTTGTGCTTACCCCCAGAAGAAACCGACTTTCAGATAAACGTTTTGAAAGATTGCTCCTGATGAGGTATTATCACCCATTTTGTGCTGATGTGGAATAGGTTGTCTGCCACCCATGCTATAGACAACTCAAGCCTATGCCTTAATCCCTACATTGGTCCACTAATACAGTTCACTTGAAGGAGTGAATGTGAATTCGGACAGCAGTTGATCATACATCACCTGTACACAGCTGGGTTTGTCACTTATTGGGTCACTGGTGATCCAATTTGTTGCTCAGTGGTTCATGTAGGTTGTCTACAAACCGGAAGGTTGGTGGTTCTATCCCCGGTTCCACCTGACCAAGTGTCGAGGTGTCCATGAGCAGGACACCTAACCCCAGCTGCTCCCGACGAGCTGGATGGCGCCTTGCATGGCTGACACCGCCGTTGGTGTATGAATGAGTGAATGAATGTGAGGCAATATGTAAAGCACTTTGGTGGCCAATGGTCTGTTAAAGTTCTATATAAATGCAGTCCATTTGCCATTTACAGCGATGATGCCCGATAGGGATTTCCCGGAATGATGTGCGTCATCGTAATTCTGTGGCGGGGAATGTTTAGCATGTCTGCGTTAGAGAGCCCTCTGGTGTTCAGATGGAGCAGCATTTACTACAGATCAGTCACTCTGCACTGACAAGCTGTGCATAAAATAATCGCAGCCATTGCCAAATCGCGTGCGGTTTCTTTGCAATTAATTGTGCAGCCCTACTGACGAGTACTAAATGTTTTATAACTACCTGAATTGATCATGAATTATAGTAGGAATACATGTTATTAAAACATTTTTTAACACACTTATTAACTATTATTGTATGTCTAGATAATATGGATAAATGTACCTTTAAATAATTTATGAATCATTTACTTACACATTCTAAATTATCTTATGAACCACTGACAACTCCTTAAAAACAGTTTTTAAATAATGTAATACTTACTTCAGAAATTATCATTTATAAAGTATGAAAATAAAATTATTAAACACATTATAGGCTTATAAATCTAGAATAATCATTTATAGCTGTATTTATAAACTGCTTATTGGTGTCTAATGCTTTATAACTGATGAATAAACTATTTACTAATGCTTAACTAATGATTCATAGCATGCAGTTATTATAAAGTGTTACCATATATTTATTTCATTTTGTTTTGAAGATGAACTGTTTAGAACAACATGATGGTGAAAAATTTATGACAGAATGTATTCCCTTTTGGGTGAACTATTCCTTTAAATTGTAATCTTGTTTGACAGCTCTGGTCACCATTTACTTTTATTGTACATTACACATTTTACTTTTATTACATGTTAGTCATGTCAAATGTGTTTTCTTTTAACATCGCAATAGGGAAGAAAACCGCAATAGGGAGGTTAAGATTATCGCAACTTCGGTTTCATGCCAACTTTAATTCAGCTATAAGCAGCTCTAAGGCTGTAGTGTTGTAATTCAGCTCAAGTCAGTTCAGTGTTGATTCAGTTTAGTTCAGTTTATTGTAGTTTACTTAGATTCATCAATTATTAAACAAATCTGCTTTACTCATTAAGCAGCTCTACTGAAGACAATTGTCATTATCCAGCTCAATTTAGTTCAAGTTTTGTTCTCATCTAATAGTGTCAGTGTAGTCAAATAAATAATATTAATGAATATACTATACCATATATAAATGATAACAGCATTCTCATTTTTGGGTTAACTGTCCCTTTAACAAAAGAACAACGCAGTACCAAACCAATCCCATTAATGCACATATTGGATTACTACCTTATTGGGATATAAGTCATTGAGTTATTTACCACGAGTTCAGTTGATGCTTTAAATCAGGTTTGTTAGATTAGAGAGACGTCCAAAATATGTAGCGGGGGCCTTTGGACAGGTTTTAAAAACACTATTGTCTTCACAATTGGACTGAAGATTTTCTAAATATTGGCTACACTGTTGCCTGGCATCTGTTTTATAGCCAATATTTCTGTTTAGCTGACAGCCAGACTCACCTGCTTCTTGATCTAAATCCAAATTCATGTGGGGTCACCCAGCAGACAGATCTTTTCTATTTCAGAGGCACTCTATTCAGTAGTCGACACAGCCTATGTTTGTAGTCTAGTCAGCACAGCCCGTGTTTCCACCACCCCTGCCCATCTGGGCCTCGCACAGGCTACAGCCAACACATAAGATTGACGACAACACATATCCTGCCAGAGAAGCCATTCTCATCTGTTCCAAGGAGATGCATGTGTTTGCATAGCTACAATGAAATCAAATGGCATCTTTGATCTAATTCGAATGCCAGTTAGCATGAGATGAAGAATGTGGTGTGATTTGAGCAAACTCTAATTCAAAAGAACACACTGATAATAATTTATCTCAAATACACAGTGACTTGCGACTATGTTCCCAGCTAACAGGGAATATTCCCACAACTTTCAAAACGTTTTGTAAAGGTTAGGTAAATGTTCAGATTAAACATTAAAAAACCATTTATAGAACATTCTTATAAGATGATTTATATTTGACATGCATTCTCATCTTGATCAAAATTGACCGTTCTCATTATTAATTAAATATTGCAGTATTTATTCAAATTGATTTATCCATGCACATAATTTTTATTATTATTCATGTGCCCCCTCCCTCTTGCAGCGACATCTCTTCTCTTATGATGGCGCAAGGGTGGGACAACCTGTCGCTCACATGAGATTAACCAATAGCAAACCACAACAATCAAACCAATTTCCGTTGAACAAAATCAAGTGCCGCCCTACTGTTTTTTTTTTTTTTTTTTTCTAAAAGCCTTTTCTCTCAGATATACATCACAATAGGGAAGAAAAGATTATCATTTCTGTATCATGTTGACAGTTTTTTTCTCATTATTTTCATTCTCTTTCGCATTCTTATAATGTTCTAATGTTTATTACATTGTTTTTACTTGATGAACATTATCATATCGTTAAGAGAATACATTCTGAGAACAACATTCTCAGAACATCGGTATGATGTTTTTTGTACTTGATGAATGTTCTCATAATGTTGACCGAACATTTTCAAAAAACATTCCTTCTGTTACTGATATTTGCTGAATTTTAGCTTTCTTGGAATGAACTCTGAAATAATGTTATATTGTGATAAAAAAAAGGTAGGTCAATGTTGTACTACCATTATCATAACCTTTTTACATAACATTCTAATCACAACAAGGAAACTGGACACTTTAACTTTTTAGAAACATGGCAAACCACTGTACCCACAATGTTTTTAGTAGATTTGAGAAAACTCTTTAGCAGGGTTGTTTGTTATGTGAACTAACAAGGTGAATTAAAGGTGGTCATCACTGTCACCATAAGACAGCTTCCTCTTACTGGGCTGAAAAAGGCTCCATCTTCCATCCATCTTAGACATTTACGATGTACAATGCAGGCTGAATCCACATGTAGACTACAAATCAATTGTACTTAAATCTGTTCTGGTAGTAAACATTTAAGGGCATTTAAAGAATAATAATTGTATAATAATAAGTTTACATGCATCTTTTTTTCTCACGGGATAGTAAAGAGATCATCCAATGCGCACTTCAGAATCTGTGATGCAATCGGTCACAAATTAATTAATCGTTTAGTGTGATTTTTTTAACCCATTTCACTGGTTAATTGAAAAGAATCAGCTCGTTCAGGCTATCGCGGAGCAGGTGATGATTTCTTCAGTTCAAAATAAGGAGGAACGACATGGTTTTATAAAATGTAATGGAGTACAAAGTACTATATTATGCTTTTGAATGTAGTTTTTGAAAAATAACGTACAGAATCAGATACTTGAAAAATTTTATGAAATTAAACACTTCATTACTGTCCACCACTGCACAAAAAAAAAACTGACTTCAGAACGATGGAACCGTACGTGCTAAAATGCTAACTCGTTTCCGGGATTTGTCCTACAAAAATATGTTGTCCCTGCCCCACTCTATTACATCTGCTAAATCTGGCCTGTGATTTCATCACCCTAGTTAGGTCGCATAACTAAAAGTGGCTACACTGGTCATTAAAGGGTAAGTTCGGTATTTTACACTTAAAGCCCTGTTTACAGATCGTATCTGATGAAATAGAACGGTTAGGATTAAAATTTGGACACATGCTCCTGTCCCGAGAATTTTAGGTTTAGTTCGCTTCCCCCCCACACCCCCACAATGGTTGTCTATGTGCACTGGAAGATTCCTTCCTAAAACACATTAAACTTTCATTTACAAAGACGTGAAACTCACCGAGTGGTCAGGGGTGTTCACTGGTATGTGCACTCAAAAATCGCTGAAAAAGATGCATTCCAACAGGTTTTATCGTAGTTTTTGTCCAACTCCATTAAGTTGTATTGGATTCGCTGTGTGAGGTAACATTACGGTATTACTCCGCCGCGGGAAACGGAAATTGGGTTGTTTGTATGCTTTTTGTAGTCTTATGTAGTCGCGGACGCGGTATCGTAGGCTAAGCTATCTAAACATTTTTACAAGATCGAAGCTATCTGTGTCAACTTAGAAATGGATTCCGAGACATTTATATGGGAGGATGACGGTTTTGAGATCGATTTTGATGGACAGGGTTATAGGTTTGAGCCTGAATATCCAGAGGAGGAATTTCTGCAAAGAAAGGCAGAGTTTGAACGGCAGTTGACAACGGAGTCCAGTGTTACGCCTGTTGCCGAAGCTGCTGCTGTCTCAAGGCTTACAGGCACTTGGTGGTGTTCCTTTTGCCACGAATCTTCCCGCAATTCGGAACTGCACAAATTCGCCACATTATTAGCTGTCTGTTTGTAATGCTTTCAATGAAGACAGCGATCTTCTGCTTCTTCTGTGTATATGCCCGTGGTTTGCTTGCAATTGGCAAAGGTGCATTATCGCCACCAACTGGGCTGGGCTCTATTATTCAAGCTCTCAACGGAAGAATCACGGGTGTGACGCGTTTGGCAAAATAGGTCCACAAAAGCTAAATAAACCTAAAATTCTCAGGACAGCAGCATGTGTCCAAATTTTTATCTTAACCGTTCTATTTCATCAGATACGATCTGTAAACAGGGCTTTAAGTGTAAAATACCGAACTTGTCCTTTAATGTTTAATGAAAGGGTGCAGGGTCATGTAATTTAACATTTGGCAACACAAGTGACAAAAAGGTGACGTATTAAAGTTAAAAAAAGTATATGTAAATGGATTCACTAAGTAACAACCAACTGGCTTGAGACCATTAATCATGCAAAAAGGTCAACAGCAAATGGTGAGACAACATAAAAAAAGCAACAAGATCAGGTTCTTAACCTCAGACTGCTTGCTTTAAAAGCTACATTCATAACATTGGAGTGAAAAACATTCTAAGGTTTTCCAATCTCAAAAATCTCAATGTAACCCCTAAATACTGTGTGTGACAGAAAAGTTGAGTTAAAGAAAACAATGGTACTTCTTAGTTATCCACTAGTTCATAAGAGGTCAAAGAAAATGTAGATGCCAAAATTGCTATGGAGGTGTGGATGCTTGACTGTGGTCAACCATGTGTGAAAAGGAATGATGTACATCATAAGAAAAATAAGGGACCGTTTGCACGACACTGTTTTCAACTAAAAAACATTTTAGAAATTTATTTGCACTACAACAGCGGTTTGGTGGCCTGAAAACGGGTTTCAAAGTGCAAGTTTTTTAAACTATATCCCTATCTCCGTGTTAAACAACAAAAATGCAAATCTGTGAAACCGGTGACATCATGCATTGTGTAGGCTAAAACGTGTTTAGTCTGTAGGCTTTTTTAAATGAAAGATTCCTTACAACAGATTCGAGGATGACATATGTTTTCGAAGACTTTGTGTTCAAAGGTTTTGACATTTTCTTAAAGGAAGTAAAAAGGGACTTTATATCAGAGGAGAACATTCTAAAATTGGGATTACGTACAGTGAATGTTTCTGGCTTCAAGAATCAAAATCGGACGATAAAATTTGATTATATAAGGTGCGTTCACCTCGACTCCACTGTAGTAAAAGAATGTGTGTGTGTGTGTGTGTGTGTGTGTGTGTGTGTGTGTGTGTGTGTGTGTGTGTGTGTGTGTGTGTGTGTGTGTGTGTGTGTGTGTGTGTGTGTGTGTGTGCAGGCGCGTAGTCTTTCTTTACAAAGTGACATTGGCAACTAGCCTACTTGTCTGGCATGCATAATAAAGTGTTCCCTTTCGAGGGCACTCGCGATGATTCGATGGAGCTTTGGGAATGCCCCTGCGTGATTGCGTCTGAAGCACATGTGTCAACTAGTCCAATGGCGAGAATCAGCATCATGGGCGGGTGACGTCATGACCAGGAAAGGATAAAAGCACATCCGATTAGAAACGCACTAGCTTTGAAAAAGGCCGAAGCAAGTCGATCACAGGGATGTAGGAAGTAAGGCAAAGTGACGCATCGTCTCGTTCCATACTCAGGGAACTAGGGTTACAGTCGTAACCTGAGACGTTACGCAACTTGCGATGTGTCGATGGCGCTTTGGTAACTAGAATGCCTGAACGCCATACGGCCAAGAACCTGTCATGTTAAAAGTGTCACGACATGAGAACTCTAGACCCAGGGGTATCCATTTAAAAATCGTAGAATCTGACAAACGTGAGCGGTGAAGACCAGCCCGCTGCATCACAAACTTCTTGAAGGGAAACCCCAGAAAAAAAGGGCCTTGGATGCCGCCATAGCCCTAGTAGAATGGGCTCTAGTGGCCTAAGGTGAAGGCTGGCCCATAACAGACTTCGAGAAGGGATTAACAGGCGGAGACAGGCTTGGCCTCGTGCAGTAATCCCAACCTAGGTTGGAGCCGTCTGTGAAAACCACTTTCCTCCTGGAGGCCATCCACATGGTCACGCCCTCATGGTACCAGCGGACGCATACGCAGTAATCTCATACGGAGCACTGGCGATGCGGCTGCCATGAGACCGAGAAGTTTCTGAAACTTCCTGAGGGGCGCACATGCACCTGCTTTGAAGGAGGCTGTGAGCTGTTGTACAGAGAGAGCGCGCTCTGGTGTGAGCCGTGCTCTCATAGTTGTAGAGTCGATAACTGTGCCCAGAAAGATCGTCTCTGGTTACTTACGTAACCTATGTTCTCTGAATAGGGAACGAGACGCTGCGGATAGCGCAGTGGGATATTCTCTGAATGTGCCGATTGTCTGAAGCCTTATGGAATCACGCCAATTCATTGGCTGATGGCGTCCGCGCGACATGGCTCCGCCCCGACGCACTCACGTCGCGTCATCACATTCGCGCGCGCGCCATCTGCTCCTCAGATTTCTCTGCCGAAAAGAAAACTGTCAGCAGCGTGAGGAGCTTGGCCGCTAACGCAGCGTCTCGTTCCCTATTCAGAGAACATAGGTTACGTAAGTAACCAGAGACGTTCTCTTTCATAGGTTCACTCAACGCTGCGGATAGCGCAGTGGGAACGGACTACCAAACTCGCCAAGCTAGAACGCTTTATGACTGGTAAACAAGAGACAACGACCAAGAAGAGTTCAAACAGAAAGAACCTGGGAACCCGGGGTCATGTCAAGATCCAAACTATAGAATCGTACAAAAGTGTGCGGAGAGGACCAACCTGCCGCAACACAAATGTCCTCCAAAAGTGCTCCTCTAAAAAGCGCTTGAGAAGATGCCACACTTCTGGTGGAATGAGCTCTAATGCTGAGGGGTGAAGGTAAGCCACGCACCCCGTAAGCCAACGAGATAGCCTCTGTAACCCAGTGGGAAATCCTCTGCTTCGATGCAGCAAGCCCACGGCGGCTAGCACCAAAGCAAACCAAAAGCTGGTTAGATTTCCTCCAACCGCCTGAGCGGTCTACATAAATCTTAAGAGAACGAACTGGGCAGAGCAAGTTAAGCTTCCTATCTTCCTCAGAAGAAAATGGAGGAGGGTGGAAAGCGTTAAGGTTAACTACCTGCGAGCGAAAAGTTGAGGAGAGAACCTTGGGGACATACCCTGGTCTCGGCCTCAAGGAAACTTTGACCAGGCCAGGGGCAAAGTCCAGGCAAGACTCGCTAACAGACAGGGCTTGCAAGTCTCCCATCCGCTTTAATGAGGACAACGCTAGCAAAAGAGAAACCTTGAGAGTCAGGATCCTTTCCGGAGCTGACTCTAAGGGCTCAAAGGGGGCCATCGTCAAACCCTCTAGGACAACAGAAAGGTCCCATGAGGGAACTCTAGGGGAGCGAGCCGGTTTCAGGCGCTTCACCCCACGGATAAAAGCAGAAACTAATCTTAATTTACCCAGGGGAATCTCATCTGATTCCCTATGTGCTGCAATAGCTGCGACATAAACTCTGAGAGTGGTAGCAGCCGCCCCGGCAGCAAACTTCTCCTGCAGGAATTCCAGTACTGAACCAACAGGGCAGTTAACTGGGTTCCTATCATGCGCTAAGCACCAATTCTTAAAAACCTTCCATTTGGAAGAATACAGTCGCCTTGTAGAAGGGGCTCTGGCACTCGCAATGGTCTCCTGAACGTCAGTTGGGAGACCAGAGCTTAATGTTAACGGCCTTTGATCGGCCAAACATATAGCTTCCATATGTCTGGGCGAGGATGCCATATCTTGCCCTGCAGCTGTGACAGCAGATCTTCCCTGACTGGGATCCTCCAGGGGGAAGATTCCAGTAGAGGAATTAGCTCCGAAAACCATGGCTGAGATGGCCAGAACGGAGCCACTAAGAGGAGGCGGACTCCGCTCTCTCTCACTCTGGCCAAGACCGCCTGGATCAGTTTGATGGGCGGGAAGGCATAGAGTTTCTGCGTTGGCCAAGGGTGAGCGAACGCATCTATCCCCAATGGGGCCGGGGGACTCAGGGAGAACCAAAGCGGGCATTGGGACGACTCTTGAGATGCAAAGAGGTCCACCTCCGCCTCCCCGAAAACCTCCCAGATCAGGGCCACCGTCTGGCGGTTCAACATCCATTCCCCCGATCTGAGTTTCTGTCTCGACAGAAAATCTGCTGCGAGGTTCAGAACCCCTGGGACATGAACCGCTCTTAGAGAAAGGAACTTGCTCTGAGACCACAGGAGAAGGTGACGCGCATGCCGGTCTAGGGTGCGCGACCGAGACCCTCCCTGCCGGTTCACATGTGACACCACTGCCATGTTGTCTGTTCTGACAATGACATGGTGCCCCTCCAGGAGAGGGAGGAATTGCTGCAGAGCCAGAAAAACGGCTCTTAACTCCAGGCAGTTTATGTGCCAAGAGAGAGCCTCTCCAGTCCAGACCCCACACGCTGGTCTGCCTTCGAAAACTGCTCCCCAGCCGGTGAGAGAGGCATCCGTCGTAACCATCTGGCGACGAAATACCGCACCCATGCTGACCCCTTTCCGAAGAAAAAGAGGGTCCCGCCATACTGACAGGGCTCGAAAGCAACTGTGCGATACCTTCAGTAGGCGAAGGGTTGACCCGGAGGGTCGAACCCCTGAGAGCTTCACCCACCACATGAAGGGTCTCATGTGGAGTAGGCCCAGCGGTAGTACAGAGGAGGCCGCAGCCATAAGACCCAGCATCCTGCGGCAGGTGCCCACAGACACATGATGGCCTAGTGAAAAACGAGCCAAGCATGTCGTCAGGCTGGAAATCCGTGCAGGGGCCAAGCGGGCCTGCATGAGAACGGAATCCATGTTCACCCCCAAGAAAACGGTGCTTTGAGCCGGAGCAAGAACACTCTTCTCCGAGTTCAACCTCAAACCGAGAGACTGGATGTGACTCAGAACAATGTCTCTGTGGTGGGCCACTAGCTCCCTGGACTGGGCTAAAATAAGCCAATCGTCCAGATAATTTAGAACACGGATGCCCTGGAGCCGCAATGGGGCCAGAGCTGCATCTATGCACTTTGTGAACGTCCTCGGGGCCAAAGAGAGGCCGAAGGGAAGGACCCTGTACTGGAACGCCCTTTCTCCAACGGCGAACCTGAGGAACTGCCTGTGTCGCCGAACAACCTGGATGTGAAAATAGGCATCCTTTAGGTCTATCGTCACGAACCAATCCCCTGGCCGAATCTGAGATATGATAGCTTTCAGCGTCAACATCTTGAATTTCCCTTTGTAAAGGGCGAAGTTCAGTCGGCGGAGGTCCAGTATGGGACGCAACCCGCCGCCCTTCTTCGGGACCAGGAAATAACGGCTGTAGAAGCCCCTCTCGGATTCCCCTGGAGGGATCTCCTCTATTGCCCCTTTGAGAAGGAGGGAAGAGATTTCCTGTTGCAGTACAGAAGCCTGAGTGGCGCTGTCTACTACAGTCGGAAAGACCCCGTTGAAACAGGGGGGATTGCGGCAAAACTGAAGAGTGTAGCCGAACCGAATTGTGCGAAGAACCCAAGACGATACCCCTGGTAAGCGCTCCCATTCTGGAAGGAAATGAGATAGAGGAAGAGGAATGTTGTAGTGCAGACGACATACCTGAGTGAGGGTGCCGTGTTGACGTTCCTGGGGTGAAGAGGTTGACTGTGCAGGAAGGCCGTTGGCGTCCTGGCACGTGACGGGAGGCATCGATGCTGGGGTCATGGTGACCCGGTCCGCCTGCTCCGGAGGAAAAAGGAAAGTGCCTCCGAGGGTGCGGCTGGCAGTTATAGAGAGTGTGCGGGGTGAGGGGAGAAAGCAGAAAACGTCTCCTTCCTCCCGCACTGGACTGAGTCGATATGGTGAAATATGGCCTGCACTTCGAGACACTCTGAGTGGCGAAGGTGACAGGGCAAGGAAAGGAGAGCTGGGGGGTGGGCAGAAACGCTTGTGCGGTCTGACCCAACCCTGAGAAGGCAGCGGAGCTCTCCTTTTTCCGACCGGAAGGTCAGGAACGGCTCTGGGCCGCCGAAGCGGTCGGTTTGTCGGACCGCTTTAATTGGAGGCGTTTGTGAGGCCGTTGACGGGGAAATGGGCGACCGCGGGCTCCCCAAACCGTGGTAGGTGGGGGATGTCCCTGTTCGCTCCTCCTGGAAGAGAACTCCGGTCTAGGAGAGGGACGTTCTCTGGGTCGCACCGGGGGTGGAGCAGAAGGTTCCCTAGCCCTCCTGGGCATGAACTGCCTGAACGCGGCCGACTGGGATTTGGAGGAGCGGAATTTCTCAACCACTGTGTTGACCGCCTCACCAAACAACCCCGTCTGAGAGATTGGGGCGTCCAAGAGGAAAACCTTCTCTTTGTCCCGTATTTCCGTGAGATTAAGCCACAAGTGGCGCTCCACCGCCACGGAGCCGGCCATAGAGCGACCTAAAGCTCGTGCGGTATGCTTGGTGGCCCTTAAGGCTAGATCAGTAGCCTTACGAAGCTCCTTGACCGCTTCAGGGGTCACGCCGTCACCCTCGTCCATTTCTTTCAGGACGTCCGCCTGGTAGGCCTGGAGAATGGCCATAGTGTGCAGAGTCATGCCTGCCTGCCCAGCCGCCATATAGGATTTTCCAATAAGAGAGGAAGTAGTCCTACATGCTTTAGAGGGGAGGAGGGGGCGCGACTTCCAGGACGGCGCAGACGACGGAGCAAGATGGTCGGCTAGAGTCTCCTCAATCGCCGGAATGGCGGAATAGCCCTGTTCCACAGAACCGACTAGGTTGGTGAAATCAGCAGCTGCCGCATTAGTGAGGCGCGAAGAGAAAGGCTGCTTCCAGGATCTGGAGATCTCATGATGCAGATCACTGAAAAATGGTAGCTTCCTCCGTTGCGGCCTAGAATTAGGGCCGCTGAGAAGCCTCTCGTCGAGTTTAGAAGATTGAGACTCACGTGGCTCGTCGGGCCAATCAATAGTGAGCTTCTCCGTAGCGCGCGAAAGCACGTCTACGAGCTCCGCGTAGGCCGCAGCAGGCCGCGCTTCCTGGCCGCTCGGCGGGATAACCTCGTCGGCGAGAGTAGGCCCGAAATCCTCTGAGTCGGATGCCTCGGTAAAAAGTATATCCTCCAGCCCAAAAGAAACCGCGTCGCGTGCTCCCGGGCTGGGGCGCAAATAATCATGTGAAAATTCGACTGGCATGCCACGTGCGTGCCGAGGGGAGGGAGGGAGAGAAAGAGCGGGGCTCGTCTGCTCGAACTCCACGTCCTCAAGCTCTACATCCGAACCCCAAGCCGCGGATCCTCGAGAGGCCTCGGGAGCGCGGCAGGGGGAGACGAATGATTCTCTCTCAAAGACCGCGAGCCGCGATTTGAGGGTTTTGAGCAACAAATTTTCACAGAATTTGCATTTAGAAGATCCTATAATAGCCTCACGCGCATGTGAAAAACCCAAACATTTAACGCACTTACTGTGTGGGTCGTCGTTAGCGATGTAACGAGCACATGGCGGAGTACAGCGTCTGTAATCCATGGCAGCTTCACCGTAAGGAGAAACAGAGTTCCGCTTAAACAGTCGCAGAAGCGCCGAGAATAATCCTAGTAATAGTTGTTAGCTTTCAGAAAAACCACGAGCGAAGGGCAAACGTGACCGCTTCGTTCTGAAGGTAGAGAAATCTGAGGAGCAGATGGCGCGCGCGCGAATGTGATGACGCGACGTGAGTGCGTCGGGGCGGAGCCATGTCGCGCGGACGCCATCAGCCAATGAATTGGCGTGATTCCATAAGGCTTCAGACAATCGGCACATTCAGAGAATATCCCACTGCGCTATCCGCAGCGTTGAGTGAACCTATGAAAGAGAACACACTCTGCCTGGGGGTTAGTTTGCACTTGGATAAATAGATTTTGAGCCCTCCAAATGGCCGAGGATCAAATCTCTGTGTGTTAAAAGTACTCCCTGATATCTTAGAGAAGAGAGCGCCGCGTCCATGCACTTTGTAAATGTACGGGGTGCTAGGGACAGACCGAACGGCAGAACTGTGTGTTGATAAGCCTGCCCCTCGAAGGCGAATATCAAGAATGGCCTGTGATGGGGGGCTATCTGGATGTGAAAGTGACACACGCTGCTACTCACCGAAGTCTCGAGAACCGCCTGAAACTTTGGGGGTCTGCGAGCGAATTGGAGTGAACATTTAGCCTCGCTTTAATGTGTTCATAACCCAACTCGACACACTGGGAATGGCTTGCCAGGCCAGTGCCTTTGTGGCTAGGGTTTTACACATGTTCAGGGGCAAGCCGCCTAACACAGGGGGACCAGATACCTTTATGTTGTGATTTGTGCACATACTGAGTGTTGGTTTGACTGAAAAGGCTTTCGCCTTGGGCAAAGTCATAGTGACAACTGGGAGGTGACCACCTAGTGAAGGGGGACCGGGATCCCGTGTATTGTGTGCTTGAAACATGCTCTTTATGTGTTTTCACCACGAAAACAACGTTTGCTACAGTACAAAATTCTCCAGCCACCTGAGCTGAACAGGGCGCTGTGAGAAGCGCTTACAGTAGGTAGTCAACCCGAATGCCTATTACCGCCGCGCCAGCCACCGCGGTACAAATAATCCAGTCGCATTTCAAAGTCATTTGCGAAATGACCGCCAGGTGGCGCAAAGAAAATAGAATCATAATTTATGAATAGAGACGAGAACAATAGTCTTTATTTCATATTGTAGACGTCGGTGGGCGACAGCCTATTGCCCGTTGGGAGCAGTGTGAAAAAAATACTACTAATAATAACAAAAATAACATACAAAAATAAATGATGTGCAATGAAGCTGATTATTTTTTTACTATTCTATTGAGGAGCTGTAGCTGGCCGCGAGTGGCGGTGGGTATCAGCCGCAGGGCGGGCCTGAGGGACCCGCTTCGCTGGCTTCTTCAGGCTGGGGAGAAGGCGCGGCTTTGGGCCTACCCGTCGCGGAGTTCGAGCGCCTCGGCAAAAAGTGTCTCATAGCCTGGGGCGACTTCTGCGCTTCGGTGAACCTCTCTGAAAAACTCTTCTAGCATTCTAGCAGAATAAGGCTCGTTTCGACGGCGATCGCTTCAAAGTTTCCGGAGGACACAGAGACGCAAGTTGTCGCTGAAGTAGAGAAAATCTGCGAAAGGGAACCCAGTATTATGGAAAAGCCCTTTTAGTTGTACAAATCTATTTTGGCATATTGAATTTAAAAAAAAAAACATCTAATTTAAAATAATTTGAAACTGGGTGTTTTGAAACCAACACTCAAAAACTTAGCTAGAGAAAATATGTATATTTGTCCTATAGTCAAATGGCTCAAACCCGGCAACAACTAGCCCCACTCTCCTCTAAATGCACCTGTTCATTGTAATTGATTTATGATATACTAACTTTTCAGCTAAATACTTATGAGCTTTTCTGTAGATCAACCAGTAGAGCATGGCACTAGTAAGATCAAAAAGTCAGTTCCCATTGCAAAAACTTAAATACATAAATATATATATATATATATATATATATATATATATATATATATATATAATATTTATTTATGTATTTAAGTTTTTGCAATAAAAATGAAAATGATACATTCAATGTAATGGAAGTTGCATAAATGCCTTATGTAAGCCATAGTTTCAAAAAAAGCTGCCCAGCTCTAATAGACTGTTAGGAAATCTTAATTTCAGATGACATTTTCTGACAGTAAAATACTATTTCACACTGTCCCAACATCAAACGGCTATTGACTTTTGCTGAATCAATGTTAAATTTCTTCTTTTTTGTTGGAGCAGTGAACCAGTCAGCTTATAATGATATATACAAACACGGAATCTGAAATTTACTTGTTACATATATTTGTAGCACTGGAACAAGCATCATAAAATTTGGCAAGTGAAAGCCAAAAAAGATTTTGTGTTCCAATGATAATATTAATTCTTTCTCTCATCTCTAAATATAATTTCCAGCACCTTTGACAGAGCAATCTTTAGAAATCTCTGAGGCCTGCTTAATTCTGCATGCCATCTGCTTGGGATTGCATAAAGCAGTTGTTTGCCTTACTTTAATTTCAGAAGCTTTTAAACTGCATCTTTAGTGCTCTTCAGAAGCTTACAGAAGGCCTCTGTAGTTTTATTTTGTTGGAAGTATAAGATTAGCCCTCTACGGCTATAATGACATTCAGAGGAGGCAGGTGGCTCATTCTGGAAAAGTATCAATTAATTTACAGATGACATACACCTGCACTAACACATCCGATTCAAAACCCTTTAAATATGAACAGAAAAAGGACATAATTTGGACTTAAGTAGTCTCAGCATCAGACGTCACGCCCACAGACCATTGGCTGAATGTCTGATGCATATGGCACACAAAATGGGTAACACTTCGGGAGTTTTGAAGTCGTCATCTGATTGGTTGAATTCTCCAGGATTTCCGGTAGACTTATGTTGCATTCTTGAACAGTCCACCGGAAAACAAAGCCGCTGTGACGCCAAACCCCTTATGGGAGAAGAAAGCTGTTGAGTAACAATTTTATCAATACTTAGGTCAACTAAAAGGCTGGATTTTCACAGCACCATGTTGAGCCATTGTTGCAGTAAACTTGCAAAACATTCTTGAATGAATTGCACACCGGTCTTTTATTGTGCTGACATTGACTTTACATTTCCACACCCCTAAACATATCCCTAATACTTGCAGGTACTTTAAAGATACACCATGTAACTTTTGGCCCTCTAGCGTTTAAAAAAACAGCATGCATTTTGCGGAAGAACATTGTTTTGGTTTTGCTTCGAGTTTTCGTGACTGTGCGAATGAATATAGTAATCCTACTGCTCGTAAAACATTCACAAGGCTTAAGAAATATAATCAGTTCAGATCGAAAGGATCTCAAGCTGACTATTCATTAAAGGCAGGCATACACTGTGCGATGTCTGTGCGATTTCAGCAAAGTTACTTTCTCACACTGAACAAGTAGATCGTATGCGATGTAAAGCAAAAGCTCGCGTTTTATGTGCTCACACTATACAGTACGTGAAATATGTGCGATAAACCCCCATGCCGGATTGCACCAATATACCATGATATTGTGTATCCAGAGATATTATCAAAACAAGCATCAGCTATCAATATCAAGAGAATTTAGCATTTCCCATGTATGCATTATATTATTTTTGTATTATTATTTGGGAAGGCCTACTTTTATTATTACATTTATAGGCTATTATAATTAATTTGCGTAAGCAACAGTAATTTGTAGCTAGTTTGATATCTACAGAACTTAATGATCTCCCTCTTTTCGTTTTCTTTCTTCTTGCATTAAAGATGAAATGGTTAAACTTCTGTTTTTGCGCAGGCGCTGTGAGAGAAACACTGAGTTTAGGGCAATAGGTTCGTAGCTCTGCTTCAACTGTGCGATATAGTCACGAGGAGCGACCAAAATTTCTGACATGCCAGAAATGAATCCGACCATTCGATTGCCTGTCGGGAGAGATTAATCGCCTCTCGTTTCCTCCCGTACACTTCACGAACACTGCACAACAAGCGACACATGACAAAGCTGAAAATCTTCCCGACTCGAAAAAGAGTTGCACAAGTCAGAATTCGGCTCAAAATCGGACGAAAATCGCACAGTGTATGCCTGCCTTAATATACAAGGGACTTCCTTGAAAATAAATTCCAGCTTATTGTTTTCAACCTGTTTTTATGTTCTGTTTATGTCTGAGTTTCAGTGTCAATCTTCTAGTTTTTTTTATTAGTTCTGTCATCCTCTGTTCCCTGCCTGTTGGTTTCTGATTGTTTTACGTATTCTGTTCAGCTGTCTCTTGTTAATTAGCTCCTGTGTTTGCTTTGCATGTAAGCCCGTAGTTTCAATTAGCTCCTTGTCAGGGCTGCGTTCCAGTCAAAAATTGTCATGCCCTTCACTCGCTAACTTCCCTCCATCTCGTCCACTCGGATGTACGTCATTGCTTACGTTGCATGCCCAATACTGGCAGAATAGGCTGAATTGGAACGTGCTAAGCCCTTGATCACTTGGAATCCACTATGGGGTTGATTTATTATTTTTATTTATTTTTATTGTTTAATGCAGCATTCTATATGTATACAGGTGTGTTTGAGGTTTAAAAAATGCCTATGCGAAATCATAGGCAAATCGGTGCTCGTTCACATGAGTGACAATCACGCTGTGTGAATTATCAAAGACGCGATCTGAGAGAATCGCCGACGAGTCACCAACGCACTAGATATTTGGCATGCTAAATATCTGGACCTCTCGGCAACTCAAAATCCTGCTGTGTGAATGTGTTCTGACTAAACTACACTAAACTACATCGGCGATGACCTACAGCCAATGAGAGAGAGCGCATGGAGGAGTTATAGACCAGAATATCAGTATTTTAATAGATATATTTACAATTATATCCAACAGGAACAAAGCACAAACATTTGCTTGACCAGCAGCAACAGCAGCACATTGCAAAATTATTTATTTACCCTCAAATCTCTTTGCAGAACACACAATCCTTGCTCCCCGCGTCTCCCCAACAATTTCCTCCTGCATAATCTGTTTGTTTTTGCTACTCTTTTTCACTACAAATCAGCACAAAGACAATTTGGATCGCAATCTTCTTACAGGCTATCATTTTTAATAACAATTTCAGTCTCGCACGAGAACTCCGGTCTTACACGCGTGATCTTGCGTTATTTCCTTATCACTTCTCGCGTGTGTTTGGTTGTGAAACGTAGTTTGCGGACCAGACAGAAGTTGTCGGCGATTCTTTCTTTTGTAAAGTCATGTAGTGTGAAACCCCCTGTCGCCGAACCATCATAAATGAATGTTACCCCAGATCAAGGCCGTCCTTAAGGGGGGATAAAGGGGAACGTTTTCTGGGGCCCAGCCGCTAGGGGGGGCCCATGCAGTCCAGCAATAATTATGTCCATCCTAAATATAAGCAAAGGTTACCATATTTTATTTTAAAACCAAAATAGCACCATTAATTGTTGAAAGTGAGAAAAAATGCATTTTATTTGATGTTGCTTGAGTAAAATGTAGCCTGTGTCATAATGAAACACCCCTTTCCTGAAAATGGTCTGAGTAAGCTATTTTTTTAACTTAATATCGCGAGCTGGCGCGGGCGCCGTGAGCGCTGAGCGAGCAGATACGAGTAGTGAGTTGTCGTCGAAAAAGATGGATAAAGCAAAAAAAGCTGGCGGGGGCTAAAAATAGAAAAAGAAAGAGGGAAAAGGAGATGGCATGTCAATTGATGCGACAGCAGCTAAATAAGTGGATGGTGAAAGGCAACAGGTAGGATTTAAAGTGACGTCCAGGCATGTAGGCTACTGGCCATCGGGACTACCGGGAGATTCCCAGTGGGCCGATTTATTTTTTTACAGTCTATGGGGCCGACGTGCTTTTTGGGCCGAAATCAAAAAGCATTTTTTGTCATAACGGCCCATAAAACGTACTCGGTTACTAACGTAACCTCGGTTCTCTCTAGAAGAGGGAACGAGTACTGCGTCGAAGAACGCTACGGGAAAGATATTTCTTTGTCGAGATTGAAGCCTAAAATTAATCCTTAATTTTGTAATAATGTAAAACGCCGTTACACAATCCATATTCAGTGTGCAAATTAAAAATTAAAACCTATTTTAGTTACAGTGTCTGTCTACATTACACTACTACTACATAATAGTTATAATATTAATCCCATGATAGTAATAGCCATATATTGTAAAACAAATGGACTGAAAAATAAAGGAAACTTTCATAATTAGTTTTGTAGCCTACTAATTTCTATACTTTAAAGAGTATATTTCTATACCTCACATTAAAGATGTGATTGGGCCAGCCCAGTGACCATCAAGAAAAGAACCAATGGGCCGCTGATATACGTGTTTCATGGGCCGATGTTTCAGAAAAAAACTATTGGTCAAAACTTTTTTTGATCAATGCATTATACCGGCACTAACCCAGCGCCGCCGATTCAGCAAAACAAAACAAAACGGATGTATGGGTTCTCTTACGTAGAGTTCTCTCGTACTGCGTTGAAGAACGCTACGGGAAAGATATTTCTTTGTCGAGATTGAAGCCTAAAATTAATCCTTAATTTTGTAATAATGTAAAACGCTTTTCTGAAGCATACAACCTAGGCGGAGCAATACAGCTCACCCATTGGCTGCTCTGCCAGAAAAGCACAGCCTATGCGAGGCCAGGACGCTGACCAATGAGGGCGCTTCGCGCCCTTCTGCGTCACCTCCCGCCCAAACAGGCGTGGCCCAGGCCTATAAATACGAGCATAGCTGTCTAACACGCCGATTTTCGTCAATGAAGCGACGCAGCGCGGACACGCACGGCCATGAGACGCAGTACTCGTTCCCTCTTCTAGAGAGAACCGAGGTTACGTTAGTAACCGAGTACGTTCTCTTACGTAGAGTTCTCTCGTACTGCGTCGAAGAACGCTACGGGAACCCCATGTAAAACGCCGTGCGTGCTCTTGGACCGACACAGACACCTAAGGGCGCGCGCGCCCTGGTATACAAGTGCCTACCCCAAGAAGTATAGGGAGAGCGGCTAAATTAGCATCATCCCTTTATAGTAGTGCCTCTTAAGGCATAATAGCATATATATGTAAATATAGATATATATGAGGGGTAATAGCATGCTCATGGGACACATTGTCAGTGAGTGATGCTTAAACATTGAAGTGACCTGGGCCGCAGCGCGGGGCAGGAACACTTATACACATTAAACATTGAAGTGACCTGGGCCGCATCGCGGGGCAGAAACACTTATACATATTAACATTGAAGTGACCTGGGCCGCAGCGCGGGGCAGGACACTAATACATAGTCTTCTAGACCGAGAGCAGTTTAGCCTGCAACGCAGGAACCTCTAGGTTATAGAACCTAATAAATGTAGACGGGGAGGCCCAGCCTGCCGCCATACAGATATCTTGTAACGAGATTCCGCTATACCAAGCCCATGAAGAGGCCATGCCTCTCGTGGAATGTGCTCTGATGCCCAAAGGGCATTCCAAACCTCTAGATGCGTAGGCTAGCGCAATGGCGTCCACTACCCATCGAGACAGACTCTGTTTCGTCGCGGCTCGCCCCTTGGAGCGTCCGCTGAACGAAACAAAGAGCTGCTCCGTCTGTCGAAAAACAGCGGAGCGGGACACATAAGCTCTTAATGCCCTGACCGGGCTAAACCAGTCTCCTCGGCGAATTTGCGCGAGGATTTTTCTGGTCGTGAGCATTCTGAACTTCCGCTTTGTTAGCGTTTTGTTCAGACGCCTTAGATCTAAAATGGGTCTGAGACCCCCGTCTTTCTTCGGTACCAGGAAATATCTGCTGTACAGACCCCCTTCGCTCTGAGCTTGAGATAAAGGCTCTATGGCCCCTTTGCTCAATAGCTTCGCTATTTCGGCTCGAAGTAGATGTGCTACTTCTGTTTTTACCGTGGTTTCGACTTTTCCCGTGAAACGGGGAGGGCGTCGATGAAACTGTAGCGAATAGCCTCTTTTTATAGTCTCTAGCACCCATTCTGAGACCCCGGGAAGTCTTTCCCATGCATGTGCACGTGTGACTAGGGGTTGAATGTAATCTGGGCCCTGGTCGCGAAATGGCGGCGACACGAGAGCAACCGTGTGCTGTAACATGGACGCCGTGGCGTCTGAGGCGGGGGACATGTTTAACACAGTATGCGTCCCGCGCGCGCTCTGTTCTCTGAGTTGAGAGAGAGCACGCGGGGCGAGCCCTACGGGGCTCGTTATGTTTGTGAATAAACGTGGGCGCTTGGTGGCGGGCACATTTATAACACCGGGGACACTGTGTTTGTGTACTGACTGACCGTTTGTTAGTTTCGTTTTTACAGAAACCGCGGAACGTGCAGTGTGTAGTGGTTGTGGGCACTGGATAGTGGGCACGCTCACTACATGTAAAGCACAACCGGCATGAGCCGATTTTATGTGTGCAAACCCTGTGTTGAACGGGGCTGTGCTTGTGTGAATGAATGGGCACTGGGTGGGCATTGCAGTTACACACATTACACCATCGGCCTTGGCCGGAACACCAGAAATTAAACTCTTTTTTAGATTTATCTGGGTCGCCGTGAAAACGGCGTTTGTGTGCAGGCAAACGGGCTTTACGGCCGGTTTGTTGGCTGCTAAATACACTGGTACAAACACGGAACTTAGGGCTGTACAAGCGAAAACCTTTGGTGGAAGTCCGGCCGCAGCGGGACCCGAACACCGTCTTTTTCCTAGCAGGGCTAGGATGGCGCCGAGGCCTCGGGCTTGAGTGAGATCTTGGGCCGAGGACCACGCGGTGGCGGGCGGCGTCCGGCGGAGCGAGACCGTGGTCTCTCTCGGGCCTGTTGCTGCTGGGCCGGTGCGGCGGGCGCGGGGCGCTGCTGAGTTCGGGCAGGCGGCTGTTTAGGGCGGCCTGTTGCGGAACTGGAGCGCTTTGGCAGGAAATGTCTCATGGCCTGCGAAGTCTTCTGTACCTCGGCGAATCGGTCCGCGAAGTCCTTCACGGAGGATCCGAAGAGGCCAGTCGGTGAAATGGGAGCGTCGAGGAACGCAGAGCGCTCCGACTCCGCCATTTCGGAGAGAGTCAGCCACAAATGTCTCTCGGAAACAGTAGCTGAGGCCATAATCCTGCCGATGGCGTGTGCGGCGGACTTTGTAGCGCGAAGAGCGAGGTCTGTGGCGCTACGTAAGTCCGGAACACTGATCGCGCCCGGGCCTTCCTCGTCTAGCTTGCAGAGGAGGTTAGCCTGGTGGATTTGGAGCACCGCCATGGTGTGCAGCGCCGATGCAGCTTGTCCGGCGGCGGAATACACGCGGCCGTTCAGAGCTGACGAAGTGCGGCAAGCTTTAGATGGTAGGACTCCCTTAGCCCGCCGTCCAGCAGAGGGTGGGCAAAGGTGAGTCGCTACAGCCTCCTCGACCGGAGGGAGAGCGTGGTAGCCTCTGTCTCGAGCACCGTCCACTACGGAGAATGCTGGCGAGGCAGAAGTACGTACTCTGGCTGAAAATGGCGCCTTCCACGATTTCGCTACCTCTTCGTGAAGCTCAGGAAGAAAGGGTGCGTGTCTGGAGGGGGGCGCAGCGCGGTCTCCAGCGAGGAAGCGGCCATCCAGCCGGTTGAGTGCAGGTTGTTCGAGGCTCGATACGAACAGACTGTGTGAGCAGACGCATCAGCTCTGCTTCGATGCTGATCTTCCCTCCTCGACGTTCCGGAACGGCGGGGGAGGGGAGGTCCACAGAGCTCGCCCATCCCTCGCTCTCCGAAGCGAGAAGCGAACAGCAATCGTCATCCCCCTCTGATACGGCTTGCTGGTCGTCCTCCATAACAGACAAAGCGGCGTGCTGCGGCTGTTGTCCGTCGGTGAGCGACTCAAGCGACACGTTGAGAGGAGCTAGCGGCGGTGGCGGCGGCGAGCTCCTCGTGGAGGGAGGTTCCGGGACCCGCTGAGCGCGGCGCTTTTTACGGCGCGGCGCTACAGGGGGCGGTTGAGCAGTCTCGGCGAAAGATGCAAGGCGAGTCCGCAGAGTCGCGATTGGCATCATGTCGCAGTGATGGCAGCCGCCATCACCGAGAGCGAGAGCTGCATGTTCCTCGCCCAAGCAGGAAACACACAGTTCGTGGTGGTCCCCGTCGATGAGCGCGGCTCGGCAGGAGCCGCAGGAAACGCGAGACATCTTTAAAAAGACACTCGTTGCTCTTTTGTGAGGAAAAAATGTGTGCCGCGGTAGGCGAACACACACACAAAACACACACAAAACTGAAAGGATATTCCACGCCGGAGAAGCGCAGCAGGGAACGGCGGCTGAAGGCGGCGATGACCAGCGGCTTCGGGTAAGGGCTCGTCCTGCTGAGGTGCTTGTTCCAAACGGCTGTGGCGGCTCGAATCAATCCAGCGATGCGTGCAGCTTCGTTGAATTTAAGAAAATCGGCGTGTTAGACAGCTATGCTCGTATTTATAGGCCTGGGCCACGCCTGTTTGGGCGGGAGGTGACGCAGAAGGGCGCGAAGCGCCCTCATTGGTCAGCGTCCTGGCCTCGCATAGGCTGTGCTTTTCTGGCAGAGCAGCCAATGGGTGAGCTGTATTGCTCCGCCTAGGTTGTATGCTTCAGAAAAGCGTTTTACATTATTACAAAATTAAGGATTAATTTTAGGCTTCAATCTCGACAAAGAAATATCTTTCCCGTAGCGTTCTTCGACGCAGTACGAGAGAACTCTACGTAAGAGAACCCATACATCCGTTTTGTTTTGTTTTGCTGAATCGGCGGCGCTGGGTTAGTGCCGGTGTAATGCATTGATCAAAAAAAGTTTTGACCAATAGTTTTTTTCTGAAACATCGGCCCATGAAACACGTATATCAGCGGCCCATTGGTTCTTTTCTTGATGGTCACTGGGCTGGCCCAATCACATCTTTAATGTGAGGTATAGAAATATACTCTTTAAAGTATAGAAATTAGTAGGCTACAAAACTAATTATGAAAGTTTCCTTTATTTTTCAGTCCATTTGTTTTACAATATATGGCTATTACTATCATGGGATTAATATTATAACTATTATGTAGTAGTAGTGTAATGTAGACAGACACTGTAACTAAAATAGGTTTTAATTTTTAATTTGCACACTGAATATGGATTGTGTAACGGAGACACCGTCATCAACACCAGACATCATCACTCCGCCCACTCGTTCTCAATCCCCTGAGTTCTAATCACCATCACCTGTCCTCACCACCTGCACTTCATCATCCCGCATCACCAGATCCCTTCATAAACCACACACCTTCACTCTGCCAGTTGTCTGGTCTCGTCGTTGCACTATCGACTACCTGACTCCATCACTGAGATCGCTATACACCTACCTGATTCCGAACGGACTACTTACCTTCATCATACTTCAACCTGGGTCTTCTTCCGTCTTCTTCTGCCAAGCCACCCGGCTTCCTCTGTCCGCCTTCAGCCATCTGGATCCTTCACCAAACTCCAAACCTGCAGCAGATAAGAGACTGGTTCACTTTCATCATCAACACACATCAGAAACTGTTTACTTCCGGTTACTCACCTGCTACCATTACCATTAAGTTTATTGTTCAATGAACTCTATTTACGTTACCTGTTTGTCTCCTTCTGCTTTGTGACAGGTTGGAGTTTTTAATTTTGAACTCTCAAAGTGCACCAGATTGATGAATTTAACATTAAAAAGCACAAAAAAACTCACTCGTTCCTACTCACTCATTACATGGCACACTTATTTATTAATTTTATTTATTTTCACGCATGGTATGAGTAGCAGATTTGGGGAGGGCCCTTTCACTGGACCTTTTCAGGGGCCCAGTAATTTCTGTGAGCGGGCCTGCCCCAGATAGTGTATATATAGTATATTATTGTGTATTATAAATAATTAAATTAAAACCCCTAACTAGCTTCAAAGTAGGTGCTTATGTGTTAACTGTACTTTCAATAAGTGGTGTGTGGCTTATAGATTGACAAGCTACCATTTTAAAGAAGTTTCCCAAAACTGGTTGTATATGGCAGCATACAACATCAGTACACACATCAGTAAATGTTCCTATGATTTTTTAAAAATAAGATAGCTGTTTCAACAAGAGGTCAAAAGTTGTCTTATTCTGTGCTGACACCTGACAACCCTGCCAGGTAATAAGAGAACATGAGAATCCAATTCAAATTAAATTGCTCTGACAGAACTGCTGAAAAACAAACACATCCCACTTCACTGGCTAGGTCACTCACTTTGCTAGTTTAAATGACAAAATTGCAGAAATCAAAGTCATTTGTACTGAACACAGAGTCATTCTAACAGGCTTCTCACCCACTGAATGTCACACAGTTACATGCTATTTTCATGGTCAATCATTATGATTGAGAGAACAAACTATAATAAAGCAGTAATATTTGAAACTACAATGCAGATACAGACACTCGAAATGTTGCCATAGTTCTGTCCAGAACAATCCCATTAAACACATTTGCATTTGTTATTGAAGCCCTATGGGTTAAACTGGTCATTAAAACAACAAAAGTGATTATTTTGTGAGTCTTCACATCTTTTAAGGTGCCAGTCATGGCAATGCAGTATGTTGTGCTTTGAGCAAAGAACCCACACAGGAAGTCAGTCAAAAAGAACACTATAAATGGTCAGAACGAGTCATGCTGCTTGTATAGACCCTTGATTGCTGTTATATAAAGTCAGTAATACATATTCACTGAAAGTCTCCATTAACATTCTATTGAATTCACTGACACTATTAGATTCATTGTATCCCGAGGTCTTGAAGGCCAAACCATCTTCAGAAACCCAAAACAAACAGAGACAAACACTCAAAGCAATAATTATTAATAATGTTTATGCTGTAAATAATTCAAGACCTTGAAATGTCCTGAGGCAGTGTGCAAACTCATTTATACCCTGGAAGAATTCACAACTTTACCTGATGTTCCATAAACTGAAGATCTCTAGGATGCATGTGGATCAGGCACCTCTAAATTAAAACCAAATGTGCAATTAAAGCACAGCAGAGCCAAGATGGACAATCGCAACACAAATCAATAAATACAAATTCACCATCCACACGTGCAGTGACATCCAGTGACAAATCGACGTCATCTCATTAATGTTCAACTCGCAACCTCTGGGGACTAGATTTGTGTGCATGCAGTGACTTGAGAAAAGTTTAACTTTGCAAGCAAAGAGTGGCTTTTGGAATTGATGATCAATGCAAAAGAAGACATTATCCATCTTCACTTAGCTACTGCAGTGACAGAAAGATGGAGAAAAAATATATCTTTGCATTTAGTAGCTAATTTTTAGCTTTTTATATGACATGTCTTTGACCTCATATAGCAGAATACAGTTACAGTGGATTAGGAAAATAAATTGAACAGTTCAAGTTCAGATAAGGAGGAGGCGGGAATATGCAAACGTTGAACATAACGTTTAAATCACAAAGTAAACAAACAACAAAATGAAAGTCTCATGGCCGACTGCCGCATAACAACATAATTAAACAACAACGTAAATGTCGCAGGCCCTCACAAATGGCAGCCACCGCTCCTTGACCCAGGCGGATGGCAACGAACCTGCCTGATTCATCGCACCAGCACCACCGCCTCGGGCAGTCACTGCTCCTTCGTGCTGCCTGATCTCCATAGCACTGCGATCCCCCTCGGCAGCAAGAGCTCTCTAACAGCATGTCCCTCAGGAACCCACTAACATTCAATGTAACTTTAATAACAAAATAAACAAACAACCAATATGTAAGTAAGCAGCAGCTGCCTCACGGGCTGACTGACGCACAAAAAAACATAATGTCCCAGGCCTGGTCCTCTCTGGGCCTTCACTGTTCTCGCTTCTTCTAATCCCCAGAGACTGTGTCGCGCAGGTGACTCATTTGCATTCACTTCGCCAGCATCGCTCTGCTCCCTCACCTTTTGGCCCCCGCCCTGCTTCACACCACAAACAGGTATACAGTGACATTTTCTAAAACACTGCAAAAAGATGCAGGAATAATGACCAGAAAAACAATAGAAAAGTAATGCAATTGAATGCAAAATGCATTCTTTGTGAACAGCAGTGTTGGGAGTAACACGCTACAAAGTAACGCGTTACTGTAATTCCACTACTTTCAGCGGTAACGAGCATGTAACTAAACATTTTTTTAATCAAGTAATAAGCGATACACTTACTGAAATTTAAATGAGTTAGTTACTCGCGTTACTCTCTTTTGTGAAAAATGAACACTTGCAGAGAAGAAGACAAATAGGCTGCTTCTGATCATCTAACAGCGCTCGACAGTGTGCGAGAGAGACTGGGTGTGTCCGAGCATAATATAGTTTGTTTATAAATAAATTACACATTTCAGCATTAGGATAATCTCTGTAGCCTATTGGTATCATCTGCAACGTTTTAATTAGTTTACATGGTTATAAAATAAAACTCCAAAATAACCTGCAGGGAACGTTCAAAGACAACATCTTTGTTTGACCGGTTGTGAACACGTACAGCAAACATGACTAATTTGGCTTAAAGGGTAACTAAACCCCTGGTCAGAGCCTGACTCCATCCACTGGCAATATTTAAAAAATGCTGGAAAAGTGGGCAGAGCCCAGTGGATGGGGGGCGTGCACCTGAGACGCGTCTCTCTGTAGGCAAGGCCGTGGTTAGCTGTTACCCTCTTACATCACAGCAGGGCCCCACAACTTCCAATAGGAAAATGCAACTGCAGTAGCCACCGTTCAACCTGAAAAGGGGAGCACTTTTTTTTACACCATTGTAGAATTAAAACACTTTATACCCAAATGTCAAAATAATTACTTGAATCAATGAACAGCATTAATAAAGCCCCAGTCTTACAGATCATTAACTAAAAAAAGTTGTTTTAGGGTTAAGTTACCTTTTAAATTACCACAGATGATGACGTTCTCTGTAGGTTATAAAAATAAAAAATAAAACCCCCAAAATATAATATTTTATTGTTATTATTTATGTTGGTACATTGTTCAGTATTATATTGAGAGCACTTTTTGTTAAACTGTTTACTTTGTGAGGAAGAAAATACTTAAAGTAGGCTATACAGTTTGTCTACCAGTTGTAAAGGTGTGTCAGTTTTATCATTTTCATTTGCACTACAAAGAGTGTATTTGTATGTATATTTTTTATTAGGCCTACTATTTATTTATTGTTGGTAAATTTCTTAAGAAGCATCATTTATTTTTAGACTTATTTTTTGGCCAGTTGTGGTCTAGTTGTTCCACTATAGTAATGATAATATTTTAAAATTTAAGTTAATAGGTGTCTCTCACATTGCCCCACGGCAACATTAAAATAGTATAGATTAAATAACTAAAAGAGAACAGTGTCTTTTCTCTTGGTTAACATCATGGCCACATCAGATCCTACAGAATGATCTTGCATAACAAACAACCCATCACTATCTCATCATCAGCACAAACATTTCCATCACTCTGAAGTGACCAACTGGCACAAATACATTGCTAATGCTGATCTTTTTCCACCCATCACTAAATAATTCCTTCTACTCAGTTTGTCCTTGAGGCTGCTGGATGATGATGATGAGACAGGTGTTCTGGATGATTCAGTGAACATGCCTCTCTGCTGCCCATTATTTTCTTGCAATTGACAGTAGTTTGGAAAACCTGCCACATATCCTATTTTTACAGACTCAATATTACATATCAGTGTGAAATTTTGGTCAGATTCAGTTATTTGTCTTTTGACGGACACTTATTAATACAATACATATTAAACACACACTTAGGACAGGGACAGTCACTTTGCTCAAGGGCACAATGATGGTTTTACATTGAAGGTCTGAACCTACAACCTTTGTTTAACAGCCAAAATATCTTAGCCATTACAAGAAAACATGGGGGAAAATTGAGATATTGACAGCAATTTCTAATGAACGTTATACATCCTTATCAAATGGAAAGGATAAGATGGGCCCAGTTGACCAAAGAAAAAGGGAAACGATGCAACATTAGAATGACAGAGCTAGATGTTTCGCAACAGACACCCAGAAACTTAATGATGTGTGGGTCATATCACAAACATGGTACTGTTACAAAAACCCTGCTTGTTGTAAAACTGCCAAAGAGGATTTACTTCTAACCTTTTTTTTCTCATGGATTTGAAAGAGCGAAAACAATAGTTATTGAAACCATTGCAGGCTGTGTTTATAATGTATTTATTATACACCAAGACAGATGACAATTAGCTGTGATGATTTTCATTTTAATCTTTATTTTTTTCATGTGTCTGTTCAGACCAGCATTGCCAGGGTTCTGTGTCTTTGGTTGACCTTGTTCTTAGCTCATGTCTCGTCATGTTCATCATGAGCTCTTGGTCTAGCTGTTTGTTCCCTCGTGTTCCCTTGTCTGTCTTGTGTGTTGTTTTTTTATTGAGCACATGGCTTGTGATTGTTTTTGGGTTTTTTGGCCATGTGCTCTTATGGTGTCATATTTGGTGTGACCACATGGCTTCTGACATATTTCTTTCTAGCTCACAATTGCTGTCCGGATACATCTGGATTAGTGTAGACCGGGGTAGCCAACCATGCTACCAGAGGGCTACCTTCCTGCAGACTTCAGTTCCAACACACTTACCTGTTATACCATAAACACGTTTATAATCTGGTTCAGGTGTGTTTGATTAGGTTTGGACCTGAACTCTGCAAGATGGTAGCCCTCCAGGAGCAGGGTTAGAGACCCCTGCTGAGGACCCCACCCATTTGTTAACTATTATTAGTTGAATTGCCTCACCTTCATTACCGATCATGATTGAATGTTCTTGCATCTAGTTCCTCAGTGTGCCTTGCCTTGAGTGATGTTCGATTCTTGGAAAGATTTACCAAACTTTATTTCCGCCTTGATGACGCAAAACACATATCTGATGTAGCACACCCACTCATTAAGAAGCACCAAATGAGCCGATAAGCTGATTTAACCAGAACCGTATCCAAATCAATAAAATAAAGCAAACCTACATGCCAGCTTTTAATTAATTGATTGCTCATTGGTTATCCTTGGGAAAATTCAACAGTTAGCCCATGCTGTTCTTTTTAAGTCTTTTTTTTTTTCAATAACCCATTTGGGCATGCTTTTTTATTCATTTGCTATTTTGTAGTGTAGTAAATAATAATAACCACTCTACACTCCCAAATCAATACACATGCAGTGCAGGAAATCTCACGCCACATGCAGTGAAAGAAAGGCCCAGATGACCCCGGAGGAAAGTACTCCCACACAGGCTGGCTCCTAAGACACAAAAGATATTAATTAAAACTCCCCTTTACACATCACATACACCTCAGCGGTTGGTCTAAACCAAACTCAAAAAATAAAATAAATTACTAAAATAATAAACAAGAAGTCAAGTCAAAACAGAAAATCGGTATATAACCACAAGCTTAAGACTTATATAACAAAAATAAATCATAAACAAAACAGCAGAACCTAGACGTCAGAGGTCCATATGCATAGGACTCCACAAGGAAAGATCTGCCAAGTAAAAACAAAACAAAACATAAATACCAAACAAACCATATTAGTAACTGAAATACAAATACAAATAAACCACTTATGACACAAATCCCATAAAGCATTATAAACATTAAAACTACAGAATTTTTAGATAATCCGATAATTATACATACACACACACACACACACACACACACACACACACGCATACCTCTGCCGTAATCCAAGAGTGAAATATAGAGAATGGCAACCGACGTCATTGCGCAATGTATTGTGGGGAGTATCCGCCATATTGTGAGGCCACAAACACAAGCCGGTAACCAAGCAACACACAATGATGGTTGTATGAATTATTTATTTGAGTATGCTTAAAAATAGTTTAAAACAAGGTGGATTGTACAGAGACAAACTCCTACCGGACGCCAAGAAACGCTAGGTTGAAAAAATCAACTTTATTGGAAATTTCTATCCTTATGACGTCCCAAAAGACCAGTGGATCCGCAACCCTGACACCTTACCTCCCATCACATTTCCTGATATTTTTACTTATTTTGTTTGTGGTGTCAGTGCCTGTACCGCTGAGCAATTTCGCAATTTTTGATTCTGCCTCCAGGCGGGAAAGCTAAAGAAAGACAATACGTTGTCTAATTTCTTACCTTGTTGGTCATGTGAACGGACATTACAACCGACAACACAACAAGTTCTTCCCATAACTTTAAAATGTATCGAAATGTCAATGTATACTTTATATATTAGCGGTCCGGATTAGCGTCTTCCAGATTAACAGATTAACAGCGGAACGGCGATGGAATCACAATATGGCGGCACATACCCATCAGCCACCGCGGCGCTCTCTGTGGCTTGATGTCACATTGCCAAGCTCTATAGACTGGGTGATACAGCTCGTTGCTATAGGTTAAACATGGTATCCAGCACTCGACACAATCGCCCACGCGCTCACACTCTTGCATCAAGGATTTCCTCCCTGCGTTTACCACAGAATCAACAATGTAAATAAACTAAACGTCTTTGTATATTACAACAAATACAAATGCCACACTCACACCTCGCTATGGCGCTTCGGGGTCACAACACCGAAGGAGACGGAAAAGGTCAAAGCGTCAGGAAGTTATGCCGTCTACTAACCTTTGCGCTATTTATAGAGCGAAATAAATACACGCCCCACCCCATACAAAATCCTTATTCACTCGGTCACATATGCAATAGTGTGAGCCATTGGCTAATAAAAGAAAGCAAAACAGAAAATAAACAAAGTAAATATGAATTTGACTGATCTTTTTTTTTTCAAGGTTTCTATCATAGACTGTAAAAAAAGATGGACGACGCCCCTTCTCTTCCATTGATGAGAACTGAAGCCGCCAGTGTCTTGATATGGCGCTGACATCTTGGGACTTGAGTCTGCGCAGTAGCGATCTCGGGACTTGAGTCTGCGCAGTAGCGATCTCGGGACCAGACCTGCGCACTAGTGAGCATGAAGTAAAGCCGGGAAATCAACACCCCGCCCTCACTCTCGCAGAATGCACTCCCTGCACTTTTTTTTAAGTGGCCTATGTCTGCTCCGTTCCTCCGTTCTGCTCCAATTTTGATGTCTGTTGGTTGCAGTACGACAAGATCCCAGCAAACACAGGACGTCAATGTGACGTCAGGAAGACGTTGGACTCCAACTAATCCAACGTCAGTCAGACGTCATATTTTGGTTGAAAATGAAAGTCAGGTTGATGTCTAAACCCAACGTTTGTTTGACGTCAAGCTCCAACGTCAGACAGATGTTGAATTGTGGTTGGAATAAGCACCGCAAAAAAAATGTGACATGCATGGCAGCACATTAAATCTCTGAAGATCTCAGTAGAGGAGGTGTCAACAACTCAAACAGCATTACCAGCTTATTACTAACCAGATTTACTTTATTTAATTCACGTTTTAATGAAATCAATAGTTGTATTTTAAAGTCACCATGATGGTGGTTAGCGTTTGCTTTAGTTGGACGCTTGATCCTTGACTTTTAAATATTAAATTTTCTCGGGCTGCCAAAACTGTGTTTATCCAGCACATTTGTTGTGGCAAGAAACTTAAGAGGAAATAAAACCAGGTGATGTTGAATGTTCATTGATAATGATGAAATCATCAACTTGTAATTGCCTGAATCACTGATTTGTGTCTAATTTTTCCTCTACATTATTACTTAGCCATCAAAAATCAGTGAATGACTCTTAACAATGGTGATAATCAATGAAATGCTTCATGCTGCAGTGCATGCTGGGTACCACCAATCAAAACTCACCCATATCTCCCAGCATGCATTGCGGCATTAATAAATTATGCAGCTGGATTTTTTTGTAGCTTGTTTTATGCTCAGTTTATCTGATTATCAGGATATTTTGTTTGAAGTTTATCTGATTATCAGGATATTTTGTTTGAAGTTTATCTGATTATCAGGATATTTTGTTTGAAGTTTATCTGATTATCAGGATATTTTGTTTGAAGTTTATCTGATTATCAGGATATTTTTTCACCATTGTTGAGATTCATACACTGTTTATTGATGTCTGTGCGTCTAAGTAATGTCATAGATTAAACGTTTTTGTGCACTAAATAGATTTTAAAAAGCAAGTATATTATTTGATAAACCACACTGCTAGATATACTGTAGAATCAAATAAATTATATTATGAATAAAACAATTAAAACAACAAGTCCTATATAATCTAAGCATTAAACACTTAAAAAGACCAGGGATTCAGGCAATTACATGATGATATTGGTGTCGTTAATATCATCATCAAGAAACAGCCAATGTCACCTGATCTCATGGCTTCTTTAGCTACAACCGTTATGCTTTGTAAACACACAGTTATAGCAACCACAGAAAATGTTATATCATAGAATAAAGGGTCAAGATCACAACTAAAGCTAACGCTAACCACCATCATGGTGACTTTAAAATACAAAATAATGATTTTATTAAAACGGAAATTAAATAAAGTAAATCTGGTTAGTTTTTAATGAAGCTGGTAATAAGTGTACGGCCATGCATTTAACCTTTTGGTTTGGTTTATTCCAACCAAAATTCAACAACTGTCAAACGTTGGAGCTTGATGTCAAACAAACATTGGATTTAGACGTCAACCCAACTTTCTGACCGACTAGGTCTGACCGACGTTGGAGTCTATATCCTGTGCCTGCTGGGATGCTTGTTAAAATAAAGTAAATACAATCTCAGTCCTCCGAAGATCCCGAAAAAAAGTCTGTTGGTGCTTCAGTGACTACTTCGCTCAGAGAACCTGTCAATCACAGCTGTCAATCATGACGTTACATCACCGTTTTTATAGCATCACGTAACTAACTAAAAGGGGGGGGGGGGGGATCGAGACACTTTGGCTTCACTTTTCAGGGCTTGTGCGGCACGCTTGATTTCTATAGTTATCACAATGTATCTTTACTATGAATTATTTTGGCCACGATAACCGTGGTGGAAAAAAAGTCTAATATTGTGACAGTCCTAATTCAAATTCTGTCAATGCGACAGATTATTGTTTCGAGTCTGAATTGTAGCGCGCTCAAAGCATAAAAAATTGAATGAACAACATTGCGTTTGGCAAGCACTCTCTCCCCCATACCCAATAACACAATACACAAATTCATCCATCTTTAGTTGTATAAAGAATGATAACCCTCCTGTCCACTATCTAGTCGGGATAATTTAGATGCAGCCTTTAGACTTCACCAGACGAGGTCTTATAAAGCACTCATATATATATCAGCACTCATAAACAGAGACAACAAGGAATAGCATAAGAAGAATCCAGTGAATAAACAAATCACAAAAGTCAAGAATTGTACTTGTTTCAACTGCTGTCACAGTGTAAGCCGTCAAACATGAAGCAAAAAGCAATTAGTGATAATAATGCTTGCGGCGTTTCCCTCTGGTATCCATCAGCTTTTATTACCCCCTGTGCACTCGGGTATCTACAGCCAGTTACAATTGGCCAGAATGTGTAAAATATGAGGAACACACACCTAAAAAAAAACTGTTCCCCTAAGTGTTGGCATATCCTGATGAATAGAAGTTGCTGAAAAGCCCTAGGATGATAGTTACTTTTTAGTTTGACTCAGTGAAATTATACAGTGTTAATATTCAGGTGAACAGGTCATTTCATTATGTTGGCTACATATAAAATGAATCCAGTCATAATTACAAAGGCCAGCATGATAATCATGGTAATTTTGCCAATGCTGTGGCTGAAATCAAATTTACATCCACCCATTGAGAGAGCATTTTAGTGGGGAAAACATGTCATTTCTTTTCATCTAATGTATTTGAATGGTACTTGTTTTTTGGTGTAATATTTTGAAATCTCAAGCCATTTATTTTTCACAGCTACACAATTGTGCCTAACACTGTCAGTGTTATCACATCTCACTTGCTTCACTTTTAAACCTATACATCTCTGATGTAAAGGTATCAATTACACAGTCTCCCAGTCGTGCTATTAATTTCCACAAGTTCAAACCTCTATCTCCTCGCATAGGGATGGGATTTCATAATGCTGACAACCGGGTGTTATTTATTTCACAATACAATATCCTGCACACCATGATACCCTGACTCAATCTGGCCCTCAAAACATACTGCTAGTAATTCCTGCTGGGGCGGAGGGCTTTATTGATGTTCTTTTTGTTTAAGGCTCAAATCTGCATGCACGATTAAAAATGGATGTGTTTGAAGTCTGTCGAATCAAACCAGATGAGGGCAGTGAAGGTTTGGTGGTGTGAAGCCCCAGCATCTACAAAGCCAGACATACCAATTGGGAAATACGAGTCAGAACAGGATGCATTGTTTGGCTTGTTCTGGGTGGACCATGCAAACATCAGTGGAGACGCAAGATGACTAGGATATAAAGAGGATCCAAAAGTTTGAAAATCACACTCTAAATACAAATTTTTCCCCCAAAAAAGTTTGAGTTGAAACTGATAATTATGTACTCTAACATGATTTGAGAATGATCCAAAAAACATATTAAGCTTCAGTGGAACTAGAAATCACATTTTCAATATTATGACAAAATGAACCTTCAGGACCTAATCAAAAATCAAAAAAAAAAAAACTAAAAAAAAAAACATTATTCATGATTGTTCTTTGATTAAAAAAAAAAAAAACATCACTTAATTTTTGCTGATGAACATTTATCCAATATGTTTTCACTAAAAATAAAAAAAATAAATGGATTTTTTTGGAAGAATATATTTAAATGACAAATGTTAATTCATTCATTCATTCATACTTCTCACCTTGAATCATCTAGACATCTTACATCTGCAGAAGGAAAGCCTTTGATCATTTCTATTACTTTACCCCTAATGCCTTGGTTGTGGGAAAGAACTGAGTGAGCTTTTAAAGTGGTGCATGCCATTCAGCGAAATAGCCTGGTGTGGAGGCCATCTATTTACTGTAGCAACAACATCAAAGCAGAATACATTACGGTCTACCCCAAGTGCAATCACCATTTTACCTCATTTCCTGTTTAAATTCGCTGTGAAGTGAATCATTGTGCATGTGGTACATTAAGTACACAGTAAAACAGAGCTATTGGATGTCTGTGACCTTCAGATGGATTTTCAACACAGATTGAAAATGTCAAAATATGTTAAGTTATACCTCTTAATGAAGATATAACACTCATATATAGGAAGTCAAAATCAGTTGCACAATAGGTTAAAAATGCTTTAGTGGTACCATGTGGCAGTGATCATATCAGATGGTTATACTATTTGATAAATCTAGTAAACCATATTGTTAGTATTTACATGTACTCTAAGGGATTACCATATAAACATTAAAGAAATACCATGGTACTATGTAAAATATGGTAAGATCAATAGCTTTTTGGTATTTTTTTTATTGTAATCTTAGTATGGATAATTTAACCCATCTTTAAAAGCTAACGCACTGTATATAAGAATGAGACAGTTAAACAAATTACTTTCATCTTTTGTTACATTAAATTATCATTTGTACAAAATATCGAAAGAAAATAAATCAGTCTAGAGGACATTTTACCTCTTTTTCCTCCTCTTTTAAAAGGAGAGCACCTCTGCAACCTCAAAGTCCCCATGAAATCAAAATGGATTTTTTTTGGCTTTTAGTATGATTATTTTAGTCTTACCATTATCTAAAAACTAGTGTGCTCCAAAACAATGACACAATTCATAATTAGAAGATATAAGCATTAAAAACTTACAGTATCTTACTTCCGCCAACGGATCAAGGATTTTGATCACTCTGCACTTCAGCTTCTCATCAGATTTTCTGTCCAATCAAATGCAGTCTGCAATCTAAAGCGCACCATCCCCTACACTATAAATAGATGCTGAAGCTGTTGCTAAATTTGGTCACTTGTTCACACATTTACTATTTTCAACATGGCGAATGGCACCGTGAGTGTAAATATGCTTTCCATTGGGGCAAAGGAAGTCGCGTTAGTGTCAAGCAAACTGCCATGGCGCGCACACAGTCTGCTCCGGTCCAGAGACACAATAGCACAGAACAGATCATATGCACGAGTCGGACCACAAAACATATTAGACCTATTTGAATTCTGCAAATGTCATATTTTAAAGCGATAGTTAGTATATAATAAGCGATTAGCGATAAGGAGGAAACTAGCTTTACCGAGCTCAACGTCTCTGTCCAAGCTGTGATATAAACGCTATTGGCTATTTTAAAAAAGGGGAGGAGCTGTTCAATATGTTACACTCTGTCTTCCTGTTTCAGTGGAAATTACATCAACACATTGAATAATGCTTCGCGTTTCAAGCCACTTCAGTGGGCCTTTGAGAGCTGCAGCCATAAAAAAGAAACAATTTCATGCAAACAGCCAATCATATAATGGAGTGAACAAGGCAATTACAGTTCATTTTTTGTTGTTTAGTTATTTTACGAATAAAAGTGGAAAAACTAAAGATATGAGTGGATATGAAAAGTCTACACCACTGTTTAAAACAGCTGTTTTGTGGCGTAAAAAAATAAAACAGAACTTTTCCAATTACAATGCCATGCCACTTCCACTTTTATAATTGGGTAATGTATGTGGCTGTGTTCAGAAGGAACTAATTATCAAGCTCATGTAAAATAAACTGGAGCTGTGGCTTTAGTGAAGGTTGAGGGTATCATGAATACCTCCAAGTACCAGTCGAATTTGGCACAGAATGGTGTCTGCTAGAAGATAACTGTCACCTTTCAGCATGACGATGATCCAAAACACAATTTTTGGTGATTTTGATGATCCAAAACACATTATTTATTTTTTATCAGTTATTTGTGTTTTGGAATGGCCCAGCCAGAGCCCAGACCAGAATCCTATGGAAAATTTGTGTGAACTTAGCTTCCCTTTCAAGGGCACTCGAGCTGCGTTGAGACACTGTGGGAACACCTCTGCGGGATTGCGTCATGAAGCACGTATGAAATCAGTCTACATCCGTCATGTGACTTCATCGACCAGGAAACTATAAATATATATATATATATATATATATATATATATATATATATATAGACAGGAGTATAACAAACAGCTTTTTGGATTGTGTGTTCGTCCCTGCCCTCACATCATTACAAGTGGGGACACATGAAAATGATGTGGTGGTGTTGTTTGTTTGGGATTGGAGCATGTACGGTCACCTCTAGTAAAAGGGGGCTGACAGTGTTCATTCATATATTCCTGACGTGGAACATATGCACTATCGAGAGTTTTAGCTCTGCTCCTGTTGGCTTTCTTCTCGAGGGAAGAATGTCAATAAAGATTATTTGGCTCGGATCTCGCGTTTGTCGAGGCAGCGCGTAAATTATGGGTCTGCAATAAAGATTCTGTGACTCAATCTCGGATCTTGCATTTGCCAAGGCAGTGCGTAGATTACGGGGCTGCATAAGAGTCTAGTGGCTCGGATCTCACGTGTGCCGAGGCAGTGCGTAGATTACGGGCTGCATAAGAGTCTAGTGGCCGTACCTTAAGAGACGACACACTGTCCACTGTGGTTCTCACTCAGTCAAACAGCTTCTCTGGGGCTGGAGGCTATGGTGCAGACGTGACTGAGGTCACATCTGTACACATTTCCCCTGATCGCTCTCCTCCCGGGAATTCTGGAGAGAGTGCCACTGAGTGTAAAAGCGCGAAAGGCAAATCTTAAATTTCCAGGTAGGTCCCTCTTTGGCTAATGTATTTTCAATATGGAGGCGCAACATGGCTGCCGCCATTCGAGCGACTCGCTCGTATGTATTCTGAATGGCAGATTATACGCTTAGTACGTGAATACTCAATTAGTTGGTAGAAGTAATTACATATGAATGAGCACATATAATTTTGAAAGAACAAAGTTTAAAAAAATTACACAGTGTAGTTTAATCAAATCAGCTGTTTTAACAGGGGTGTTTTTATTTATATCCATGAATGCAAGAAGGTGTCTGATGGCCTCAGGAATTAACTGTCAACTTTGACCATGCACTTTAGTCTGAGTTGGTAACATTGTTGTAAAGACTGAAACTCTTGTCCAAGCCCTGTAAAAAAATATATATATATTATTTCGTCCAAAATGTTATTACAAATAACTCTTGAAAACCAAGTCATGCAACTAGTTTTGTCCAACACAAAAAGAAACAGGCAGAGTATCAAAAGATTAATGTGGACGTTCAGTTAAAATCCATGGCTGTAAAACTGTAACCACTACTCAAAGTTCTCACTACAGAAGGATCTTGGATGAGCCCTGAATCCTGATACGCTGAGCCCTTTATGATCAATATAGCTGAGTGAGCCTCATAGTGGATTTCAAGAAAACAAACCAAGTCAATAAAATAAAACAAAGTACACTATGTTCAGAATGTAAACCAAGCTTATTTACTGAATATTGCACAGTACTGTATACTGAAATATTTATGAAATGAAAAGCATGTAAAACTGCAAGCATTATGCAACAGTGTTTCAAACAGTACATGAGCTGCTAGTTGTCACATGACCTTATTAGGTTGCATGTTTAATTCAGTGAATATCATCCAATAATCATCTTGTAACAAAAACAAAATGGTAAAGTTTTTTGTTGTTGTTGTTTTTTACGCCCACAGTTTTGAGTAGGGGGGTTAAAAAGCTTTTTGGCAGTCCAATCAAATAATGATTCATAAAAGAGGTTGAAAATCACAGATGATTTATTCACCAGGTCGCTCATAATGCTGGAAATGGAAAGTTAAATCAAGGGCACTGCACTGTGGGACACATTTTGTGCAGTATTTTCTCTAAAATAAGCACTCTATTGCTATGTATCTGGAGTTTAAACAACTTTAAACATTTGAAAGCTAACAATATTGATGTGATTCTTCCTATGAACAGCCATTTCCAAAGTTTATTCAGATATTAATATGCAATGTCCATACCACCATATTTATATTTATGTCACAGCAACTACAGACCACCTCAGTCAGCCAGCATCCATGCCAGTGTAATGAAATGTATATATGAAAGCATTCTCATTCCACAGGGAAACCACTAAATTAGTCGCATAATGCACATGCAAGAAGCATTTACACAAAAAAGAATGTGGAATAAAGCATCAGTCATCAACTGGAAGACAATAAATAAAGAATCCCATTACACCAGTAATTTGCATCACTGACATCAATAGCTGATTCAAAATCAGCTACATTATATGATTTCTAGGACTATTAAACATGCTAATTCAATGAAAACAAACAAAAAAATCAAGTATTTAATCATACCTATTCATAAAAGGATTATGAATCCCCCCCCCCCCCCCCCCCCACACACACACACCAAAAAAACTGCCTCACAAAATCACACTAATAGTGAGCAAGCAGCACAGAAAGATTGAGCATCTGTTAAAAAAAATCTACGTAGTACAGACTGGAGGGGTCTTAAAAATGTTGTCAATCTGACAAATGCATGTGTAGACCAACAAATAAAAAACTGCATGTGCAATATGGAATGCGATAATGATTCCATATCTACATTAGACAAGGGACAAACTCAATTGCAAAATGAATGTGGATTGTAGACCAATGATATGTTTATTTTCAATTATTAAAACAAACTTAAGCCACTTTTTATTAGGGGTGGGAGAAAAATAAATCAATTCTCTGATGAATCGCAATTTCCTCTTAAACAATTCTGAATTGATTCTGCAAACTTAAGAATCAATTATGAGCTGTTTTCCCCCTGCGTATCCAGAAAGGTACTTTTGTGCGCTAGAGACATCCATATTCTGCATGATGCCAATTACACAAAAAACCCACACAAAACTATCAACAAGTATATAAACTTGCATAATGTTTCATGGTTATGTGAAATACAAGGGCAATCACAGGCTTCATTGTATAGCTTAGACTAGAGCATTCTCAAATACTGAAAGTACTCTTTGTTTATACTGTAGTTTGTAATGTGCTTCTTTGTTTCCATTTGCTTGAAATGTTTTAAAGCTATATATTTAGTTAGTTAATAATTAAGTTAATAATTTATTTTTATTTTTAAAAACAACTCTAATTATAAGCAATTTAATAAAAATCCAAAAATAAATTTGATAATCAGTAAATAATAATACAATTTTTTTTTTATCAAGAAACAGATTGTGATTCTCAGAATTTTGAGCTGCCTAAAGATTCCAACCTCTACTTTTTATAATGTCTTTTCAATTGTTTGTCACAGAAATGTCTTTGAATAGTCTTAATTTAGGGTCTTTTCTCAGAAAATATTAACATATTAGATTGAGATATAAGATCATTTGCCAATAATCTGATTAATCAGCATAACATTTTTTATTAAAAAATATATATTTTTAAATGAATCAATTGACAGCCCTAAAGATATTAAGCTCAAGTAGCATTTATAATATTTTATTCATTTCAGAACCATTCTTTAAAATGCATTCTTTCTGACTCACTGATTGTCTCTTCCATCATGTAATATTGATCAGACATCAATGATTTTTTTCTTCCATTGTTTGGATTTCTCATCACTGGTGACTCTTTTTTTTGTTTAGACCCACATAAACAGATGCACAAACACTGGAGAGGAGAGAATCATTATAAGGTCCCATAAGCATTTATTAAGTTGCTTGCATGGTAGAGGGAACAACAGCTCCTCTATCAGTGGCTAATGAGATTGGAGAGAATAAAGCACAGGTTTTGCACGGGTCACTCAAAAGGGTTCGCTCCTGATTACATTTGCTTCCATTTGCTTGATATATTTATCAGCCTGGTGAAAAAGAAAAAGCATCCCTCGCAAACCTGCAGAGATTTAATCCAAAGTATAAATAAAGCTGAGACTGCTGTGGGTCTTTGGTGCATTACCATTTCAATCACATCCAATTTTAGTTTTCATTTTCTTTGTAATGTTTTGGGTTGTACAGCACATCCACCCTTTGGTTGGTAAGACAAAGACAGAGATGCACTTCGCCATCCATATCAAACAGATTAGCACATTCAGGCTGACGCAGACAGGGTTTAGTATCATGCTGTTGCTGCGGATCTTCCATTACATCTGTGGCAATATATTTCCTTAAAGCAAGAGTGTTTTACATTGAATTCATAATAAAGTGAACAGTTTTGTGAATCTGTGTATGCTTGTTTGTTGTAAAATACTGATATCTTAGTTACATCCATAAGAAAAATCCCTCGTCTCATAAATGTCGCATATTGGCTGTGTTTATACCAAAAACAATCTGTGACGCAGAATGAACAATATGATGATCATTACTTGAATCAAGGAACAGGTGAAATCCAATTAGTGTCCATAGACACCAAAGAACTGGAACTAAAACCCGAGACAACACAGGAAAACCATGAACTAGGGAGTTCGTCAAAAAAGGAAAATTCTGTAAATTTACTCAACGAATAGTAATGTTGTTCTTCTGCAAAATACAACTACGGAAGAAGATTATTGTTTTAAACCACATTATTGCATGAACCAAAAAGTTGCTACATTCTTCAAATACTTATATGAGTTACAAATACTTGAATATATTTTGTTATTATATTTAAAAGTTCGGTATTTTACACTTAAAGCCCTGTTTTCAGATCGTTTCTGATGAAATAGAACGGTCAAGATAGAAATTTGGACACATGCTGCTGGCACGATAATTTTCGGTTTCTGTTGTAGTTTTGTCCAACTCCATTGACTTGTAGCCTGTTGGATGTGCTGTGAGGTACGGACGGTATTACAAAAACTACGATAAAACCTGTTGGAAAGCATATTTTGCAGCGATTTTTGTGTGAGCATATCAGTGGACACTCGGTGAGTTTCACGTCTTAGTAAACGAAAGTTTAATGCGTTTTAGGAAGGATTGTTCCAGCGCACCTATGCAGCCATTGTGGAGGTGGTGGAGGTGGTGGTGGTGGTGGGGGGGATGCTACCACAGAAACCGAAAATTCTCGTGCCAGCAGCATGTGTCCAAATTTCAATCTTAACCGTTCTATTTTATCAGACACGATCTGAAAACAGGGCTTTAAGTGTAAAATACCAAACCTGTCCTTTAATAAAATAACAGAATATATTGACCAATCTAAGCTGGTTTATGCTAGTTTGATGTAAGCACAGCAGTATCAAAAACACAATAATTGTGTTGTGTTTTAGAGACTGTGCTCTGCTTACAAAACATGATTAACTGGAGGTCAGTGACACTGTTTAAGCTTACGCTATTTTTACTCGTTTGTATGCTCTCTTAATGAGAGATTCTGTGTTCCTGACATATTTCCACAGAAAACCAGCAGGAGTTGACTATGAGTTTTAAAGAATAATTAAAGTTTATCCATTAATGAGATAACAATAATTGCATAGCTTCTCTGTAAGATTATTTGTGCAATATGCTGTATTAGCTATAACCAAGACATGCAGCAATAGCTGATAGAGCAACATTCATTGATTGCTTTATAAAGATAGTGTGACTGTCTGATGAAAAGAGTGCAGGGATGGTAAAAGGCAGTCACAGCAAAAGACATTTTGTTCCTAATAACTTTTACGGTCTAACAACAGCAACTGAACCATGACATGATTCAGAAAGCAGAAATGGCCAGAGAGAGAGAATGGGAGGAGGAGGGTTGGTAATAAAAAAACACAATAAAAAGCACATCCAGGTAACATTTTATTCCAAAAACAAATGAAAAAATAAAATGATAAAAAATGATGTAAAAAATAAGATTTTTTCTAAAGTACCAGCAATAATTTTTTGGGGAATTAATTAGAATTTCTCATTACGCATTTGTTAAAGAATGATTATGTAATACATTGTTTTTGCAGTAATACAGCAATAAATACTGCAATACAAAAATGTGTTCATCAATCCAAGTAATTACCATCACAATATTACACAAACAAATGCTTCATAATTAAAATAATATATATTAAAGTAATGAAAATTTGATTTTTCAATCTCATTTTTAGATTGGGATGATAAATGTATGTCATAAATGTCATAAAAAAATAGTGCCACAATGCTAAAAAAGCTTAAATCTTCTTTAATAAATGTAACTTCTTATTTCTCTCTTTTGATTTTGAGGTGAAAAATGACCTGGGTGTGTTCTTGACAGGTTTCATGAGATCCACCCTGTTATCGTATATGCTGCATCTGTTCAGCCATACAGTAAAAAGCATGCCAAGCATAAGCTGATCCACAGAAGTAGAAGTAGGTGGTTTTGCTATACGCTAAAAGAAGAGAGCTGCCGTACAAGAACATAACCATTGTCCTACTGACACATCACCATGGTTACTCTTGGGTAGTGTCCTACTCACTTGCCTGAAGGAAAAGCCTCTCTTCTTGACTGTATCAGGGTCAACCAAATATAGCCACAACTTATGGAAATGGCTTTCAGGATAAAAGTCATATTTTAGCTAGTGGGAAATTAGGTCTATAGCTGGTTCTTTAAAACTAGAAGTGTATTTAAACTATGTTTACCAACAGTTCCCTGAACCCAAAATGTTGCCTCACTGAAAGTACACCCAGTTATCACAAGAAATGTTCATGAGCGTTGCCTGTGGCTGTGAGAGCTGCTGATTATGATATTTCATCGATGATAGGAACAAAATAACTGTCCAGACACTGGTGCATTTATAGGTTTAGATTCTACTTCTAGAGTAGTTTTTAGTCAGTGTAAAAAGCTGGTGTAATGGGCAACAGCCACTTTGGAATAAATGATTTGGTCATGGCTTCTGTGCTTGCTAATTGAATGTAAACAATGCATTCACTTTTACTGGACAGGGAATGTCCTCCTTGAAGGAAAATATGTGGGCAGTGTGTAGGATTAGCATTGAGCTCATTACAGACTTAAATTCTGAATCCAGGCTCAAACCGAGGGAGTAGTGCGTTTCTGCAGCTCCAGACATTTGTCCTTATGCAAATTCTGTCTGATTCATCTTTTGGCCCTTTTTTGTGTCTTTTTTTTGTGTGGAATATACATATCAAAGGGTAGACCTTTCAGTTTTGTATGTTTTGAAATGTTGATGGTTTGGAGTAGACAAAAGCTTCAGACCAGGCAATCTGTAAGAAAATTAAATATACCACTTGTGAAAAAGAAGTGCACTTAACTATATTGAATGCGCACTTTCATATCTTAAAGGTATGTTTGGTAACACTTTACCGAAAGTCTTTATGTATAATGCATTATAAAGGTATTCATAATGTATGTTATAATGCATTATTTCTTAATTGCAACCAAAGTTAAAATGAATTATAATATTTGCAGATACATCTGAAATTGATTGTTTGGTATGTGTTTTAATGAATGTGTATTACACTTTCTAAAGGTGTGCTCAATGAATATAAGTGCCCTACTACAGTATAATGTATTATAACTGTGGTTACAATTATTCATGAGACCCTTAAATATAAGGTCCACATTAAAGGCATTCAGTAGTTAATGCATTAAAATTTATTTTATAATGCCTAGTAGAGTATACATTTGTAAGTGTTGACTAGAGGACACCTCAGGTTAGTCAGGTTAAGGCGTATGGGGAAAAATCTAACTCAAATAGGCTCGGTTTCACAGACAGGTCTTATACTAAGCCAGGATTAGGCCTTAGTTCAATAAGGGCATTTAAGTAGCTTTTAAAAAACATTACTTTGTCTTGAGACAAAACAATTGCACTGAGATATTTTAAGATATGTCAGAGCGAGTTGCTTTTAGTTAAAACGGCTTTATATATAAAGCTGTTTAAAGCTGTCAGCAAGGGATTATATATAAAGGCTTTAAGTAAAGTGTCACTGTATGGTTGTTAAAAAACTGTACTTGCAGATAATATTAATGAACCTAAAGGCCACTGAAGTGTATTTAAAGAGAGTGCACTTTCATGACCGTTTCTTAACACACTTTGGTAGTTTAAAAGTATGTTTTAATAACCTCTTTAAAGTTATGGTAACCCTTTACTTGAAGGGGCGTGACACCTTCATAATCATGACATGACACATGTTATGAATATGAAGGAGGCTTATGCATGTTTATGACAACTGTCATTAAGTGTCATTCGCTCAATAATTACATTTTTAATGCAAATATGGCATTGTTTGAGATGTCTTTGTTATGACAACTTGACATAAACCAATACAACATAACCTGTCAGTGTCTTTGTCATGACAACTTGACATTACCAAGACAACATAACCTGTCATAAATATGTCATAAACATGACATAGCAGATTAATTATCAAGAAACTACTTAGCTTTATGGATTGAATTTGTCATTAAAATGACATTTGTAGTTGAGGTCAAGAAAAATATTCATGACACAGTTATAAAACAATTTGACAGAGTATTAACACAATGACATTTTAATGACAAATTCAACCACTGTAGTTGAGGTCAAGAAAAATATTCATGACAGTTATAATGGCCGCATGACAGCCATTGTCAAAACCAACCACATGACAGTTTAATGTAATGTTAACCCATAAAGCTAATGGCCATTATAACCGTGTCATAAATATTTTGCTTGACCTCAACTACAGTGGTACAAATTAAATTTGTCATTAAAATGTAATTTTAATGACAAATTCGATCCATAAAGCTAAGTAGTTTCTTAAGATTGATAATTAATCTGCTATGTCATGTTTATGACATGTTTATGACAGGTTATGTTGTCTTGGTAATGTCAAATTGTTATGACACTGACAGGTTATGATGTATTGGTTTATGTCAAGTTGTCATAACAAAGACATCTCAAACAATGTCGTATTTGCATTAAAAACGTCATAATTGAGCGAATGACACTTAATGACAGTTGTCATAAACCAGCCCGGTCTCACCCCAAAACGTCACATACTGACGGGTCTTGACCATACGTCAACATACGACGAAAAGGGTTCCCCTATAACGTCAATATGAGACGGAGACATAAGCGCACCAGCAGCGCCTCCTAGCGGTACCCTAACGCATACCTAAACCGTCACACATGGACGTTAAAGGGTACCCTTTTCGTCGTATGTTGCCGTATGGTCAAGACCCGTCAGTATGTGACGTTTTGGGGTGAGACTGTGTTACATAAACATGCATAAAACCTCCTTCATATTAATGACATGTGTCATGTCAAGATTATGAAGGTGTCATGTCAGTCTTATGCACACCCCTTCAAGTAAAGGGTTACCAAAGTTTAAAGTAAACTTATTTTGATGTGCTGACTAAAGCACGTGTAAAACACTTGATTATAATTTTAACTTTGATTTGTTAACTGTACCAAGGGAGTGAAAATCAATTATTTCTTTGTGTAATTGTTTTAAAGGATCTGCAAAAAGGTTATAGAAGTTCATAAAGACAAGGGAAAAGAATATCATTTGCAAAACAAAGCAGCATAGAAATGCTACCAAGAGCTTGTCTAAATATAGCTAAAGCATTTTTTTTAAATGAAGCCAGGAAGGGGCTGATTTTCCCATGGGAGTGAGTCCGTACTGAAGAGGAACACTTCCCTAACGTGAAGCAGGAAATTGTTTACCCACATTTTATCATAGTCACTTGGCAACAGTGTGTGCTACAGTATTGATCTATTGTTGTGTTGCATTGTATTTAGTCCTTATGTTGCATCCTTCTTCTGAAACATGTCTTATCAGCTTGTATGTTGTATTGTGTTAATTTGTGTTAACAACTTGTATGTAACCAAATAAGAGGTTGAATGACCATTTCTCATGTCTGTTGAATTTTTTTGACAAGTAGAAAGGGATTTTGTGAATGGTTCTGCATGAGGCAAAGGATTATGATACTGGTATTTTGCATACTTATCAAATTATTTTAACTCATTATGTCTTAATCCATTTGACATAATGGTCAGGAAGACTCGAATACTGTGGGGAATAGTGTGATGCTACTTTGACAGTCAGATAATAGCAGAAAAATAATTGCTGGGAAGAAAATCCATTACAACCGTTACTTATCTAAAATAAACGGCAGACTGAATAAATTGTGCACTGTTTCTCAATTATACACTACTTAAAATGTAATGGATTTTACAGTAATTGAGAGCACTCTAAGATTTCCACTTCTTAATGGAAACAGGTGTGAACTGAATGTTTCGGACACTTCGTTTGATGTTAACTGTAATTAAATGAAAATCTATGTGAAATGCAACTGACTGAACTTAAGAGTGTTTTTTTAACCCTCTTAAGTAGGACTTAAGTACATATTTTTTTGTAATTTCAAAATGTCCTCTATTGTCTTTGAAATATGGTTTAAGTGTACTGCTGAATACTACTGACAATAATTTATGGTAATCTCAAACATATTTTGATGTCATTTCTATTAAAAACTTGAATGCCATGTATTTAAAACATAATTATTATCAAAAATGTGTAATGATAATGTTGCAATTTAGTGCATTGAAAATATATGAACTTTAAATATAAAAATGAATAGCACACTGCAGTTATCAAGCTTATTTAGCCACAGCTTTGATCTGTTCGTGTCCCAGCTTGTGATGCTAATAGACTTTGACTTCTTGTCATGAAAACAAACCCTTTGTTCAAACCCTTGTTCAAACTACATCTGATCTGTTGTGAAGCTCCAAGGTTGCTTCTGACACAGGTCACCTCCTATAGCTTCTACATTGAGTGTGCTTTTTTCATAAATTCATCTATTAAGCCCAGATAAACTCTTGATGATTACCTGATGAAAGCTTTTGTACTCATTAGTAATGCATTATGGGTATGCATCTGAAGGACTATATAGTGATTAACTAGTGTCCATGCACTTGAGTATGTAGTTTTGTCTCTCTAAGATAACTTGATGCATGTTAAGTGTGAATAGAGCAAACTACTGTTGTAAACTAAGGAGCGTCCATTCACATTCCTTCTGTTAACAAACTGCTGTGATTTTGACAGCTTTAGTATGAGTGTACTTTGCCCTCCAGTGGACAATAGGATGTATGACACTAGTATTTGTCTAGCTTACTGTATGGCCTGCTGGCTAAATATTGTAATTTTAGTGCTATCTTGCTGTGCGATGCACTCTGCACGCCTCAGTCACACTTCGGCAGCCAGTGATTAGGTTTGAGTCATGAAATGGTAGAAAGGTTCACTAATGGTGTTGAAATGACGTATATCCACAATCGGTTTCTAAGCCTATAGCACAGCTGATGACTGTGAATGTATGTGTGTATGTGTCGGTGTGTAAAAGCTCTTAGGCCTTCTTTCCCTCTCTCTAGGGGGTTTGGAGTAATAGCGCACAGCAGTGAAATCTAATAGCAGCTGTGAAGAAATTAGCTGGTGTATATGGCCCCACATGCTGCCCTAGTGGTTTAATCTCACTTCGAAATCCGCTGCTATAAAGATTAAATAGGCATGGTGGATAAAGATATGGTATAAATAGGCAGTGCTAATCAGAGTCAGGGCTGATCTTAAAACAACATTGTGTCACAGATTTGACAGGGTATGATTCTGCTTACATTTCCAGAAACATAGGCATTTATAGGATGGAATAGCATACTGCATACATGCGTACCCTATTTCACAGTATACTGTACGCTATATTCTGCCAACAATTTATTTTTTTAAATTTTATTATCGGTAACACTTTATTATAAGGTGACGTAGTTACACATTACTATATACTTAGTACACTCTAAAAAATGCTGGGTTATTTTAACCCAATTTTGGGTCAAGTATGGACAAACCCAGCCATTGGGTTACATTTTTTAATTGCTTTTTTTGGATCCAACGTTTGGGTTTTTCCATATTTTACCCAAAATTGGGTTAAAAACCCCCAGCATTTTTTAGAGTGTAGTAACAGTAAATTATTCGTATTTACAAGTAACTTACCCTAAACCTAACCCTAACCGATCGTTAAACAAGTTGATGCTTGTCAATTGATAAATTACAAGCTATGGATAGATCAATAGGTCATTATAGCCTCTTGGGTGACTGGAAAATATTGTTTTAATTTGTAGGCAAGCATTGCTATTTGGTCATTACCATTTGTTTGTGTAAATGGAGAACTGTCAAACCTTACACAGGGAAACAAACGTATGGTGTGCCACAAAGCTCTGTCTTAGGTCTTGTATTGTTCTCTTTGAGCATGTTTACTATTATGATATTATGAGAAAACTTGGAATTAACTTTCATTGTTATGCTGATGGCACACAGATTTAAGTTTCCTGCAGACAAGAAAACACTTCTCAATTTTCCAAGCTAGTGGGGTGTATTAATGAAATTGGAAGGGCTGGAAGACCAGTATTACTCAAATCTGACAAAATACTGTAGCCAGTGTAGCCTACACTACAGTATGCTCATCATAGTCGGTTCCCAGTTTGAAATAGACGGTTCCCAGTCCTGTATACTGCTGACTCGAGAATGGTTTATTGCAAACAAAAGCAGACATCACTTGGCCAGCATTTCGTTGACCAGAGGAGAACTGAGCCTGGTTTCTCCCAATGTCTTTTTTCTCCATTCTGTCACTGATGGAGTTTTGGTTCCTTGCCACTGTCGCCTTTGGGCTTTTGGCTTGCTTAATAATAATAATAATAATAATTAATTACATTTATATAGCGCTTTTCTGGACACTCAAAGCGCTTTACATAGAAGGGGGGAAACTCCTCAACCACCACCAATGTGCGGCATCCACCTGGATGATGATGCGACGGCAGCCATATTGCGCCAGAACGCCCACCACACACCAGCTTACTGGTGGAGAGGAGACAAAGTGATGAAGCCAATTAGTATATATAGGAGGATGATTAGGAGACCATGATGGACAGAGGCCACTGGGCAAATTTGGCCAGGATGCCGGGGTTACACCCCTACTCTTTCGAAAGACATCCTGGGATTTTTAATGACCACAGAGAGTCAGGACCTCGGTTTAACGTCTCATCTGAAAGACGGCGCTCTTTGTCAGTATAGTGTCCCCGTCACTACACTGGGGCGTTAGGACCCGCACAGACCACAGGGTGAGCGCCCCCTGCTGGCCTCACTAACACCTCTTCCAGCAGCAACCTGGTTTTCTCAGGAGGTCTCCCATCCAAGTACTAACCAGGCTCAGCCCTGCTTAGCTTCAGTGGGAAACCAGTCTTGGGCTACAGGGTGATATGGCTGCTGGCTAGCTTAGTTGGAGACAATTACTATTTACCAATTGTATTGATCTGCCTGCATCGACACCATTATATGAGAACTGAGCGGAGCTGGACGATGGCATCACTGTTTTCTCAAGAGAGCAGCTTTATAGATAAATTAACTAAATTAATAACTTTTTACCCAAAAAATGAAACATCACTGAACTTACTTGAGCTGGACTATGACATCTGCTGTACAAGTGAATCAAACGTTGATGCATTATTTTCCTGTTATCAATGTAAAGCTGATTTGAAACAATCTGTATTGTAAATAAAGATGATTTGACTTGAGCGATATGTTTACAAACAGGTATTACCAATTATACTCTGATATTCATTGAAAACAGCATAGCATCCTTGGTTAGGCCACAACCTGCACCAGCATGATGGATGTATACAGGAAATCTTTTCATTTCGTTTGTGCAGATGTTTGCACATCTGTGTATCAATGTATAATTCTATGCATGATTTATTTTCCCATCATTGGTGTTTGTGAAATACAGTCTGATTGTCTATTGTGTTGTCGTGTAATGAGTGAAATCATTGTGAAATTGTAGTCTCCAGAAGAAAAAATGCTGGAGCACAGTCTGAAAATACTGAGAGTCAGCAGTACAGTCTATGACAGAAATGACTGTCTGTGTTTTTGAAAATGTGTAAAAATAGAAAAAGGGTGTGTGTGCCTCAAAGTGAGAAAGATTATGTGTTCATGTCATGTGTTTTCAAACTGTAGAAAACATTTACTTTATATCTGATAGGCAGTTTTTTTATGATAAAACCCCCTAAAATGAATGAGGTCATTTAATATCTTGTATCATTTTGGGCACCACAGACACATTGTTAACCATTTTGGAAGAACCCTGGATCAAATTATACAACATAGAAACGTCCATGTAAGGGCAGGCTTTAGAAAACAAAAGTGACTCCAGTTTTAAGACAGTTTAGAGCTGGAGAGTAAAGCTGGAAATAATTCAAAATAAATTTAAACTGAAAAAGATTTTCTTTTAAACATTTAAAAAATATGACATTCTTTATGAGTCATTGAAGTAGATCATGAAAATGGCTTCCCAAACATTGAGATTATTGCTACTCTACTTCATTCTAAGAGGTAGGTCTATTAGACATCTTTGTATTATACACATACGTTATTATTTTCAAAGAAAACATTTATTTCTGTGCACATTTTTGTTGTTGTCTGATCTTTCTCACTAAATACGTGGGCTTATCTGTTCCCAAAAAGCCACAGTCACCGCCATAAAGCTCTGGTCTCCCCTGGGATGGATGATTAAAATGCCGTGTCAGTATGAATATGAGACTCACGGAAGTATCCAGCAGCTGTCCCTGCAGTGGAGAAGCCCCAGGAACCAGCTCCTCTGCCATCTGATCAAGCACAAAAAGTACAGCAACTGCACAGCTGGATACTCAGTGCACTACAACCCAGGGAATATTACTCTCATCATCGCTGAGGTGAGACGGGAGGATTTTGGGAGGCATGTGTGTTCTGTGAGCAAGCTTCACGAATTCTCAGACTTCAGCATTGAATTAAGCCAAAAGGAAGGTGAGGATGGTGCATTAAATGAGAAAATTCACACTAATATCTTTTCATTAAAAAGTTGTGCTATATGCATGAATGCACCGCATCAAGTTCTGTACTAACTCACAACTTGAAATCTTGTAATATGTTTAGATCTCTCGGGTGAATTACCAAAAGGCAAGGTAGATCAGTCAGGTACTGTATGTAATTGTACTCAGCTCGTTGATCAAAGAGCATTCATAAAATATCATGGATACAGTTTTTATGATGATTTTAGATTATTGATTGAGTGCCTAACTCTTTTACCCACAGGTTCTGCAAAGGATCATTTCATCCTTCTTGGCTGCAGTCTTTTTGTATCCATTTTTGGGTGATAAGACAAGAATAATGATCATTAGTGGTCCCAGACTAATCTTTCACACTAGCAGATGCCATATATTCTGACATGTGGGGTATTTTATACTGTATATCCCAAAAATAAGAAGTCATTGTTTTTTATTGTTATTTTTTCATAACAGCACCACTGGATGGCAGTATACTCATGAATATGACTAAACCCACTTTTAAAGAAATGAGGCATGAATAACTTGATGATTGATGTTAACTTTTTTGTTATTGTTAAAGATACAATAAAAGTGCAAAATTAAGAATAAAAATATCGACATAATAATCCATATGAAATTTAACTTATAAGTTGGGGAAAAAAAATCATTTTGTTTTCTGTAACTGGTTATGTACAGACATTTAACCCTGCATAACTCAAAATATGGGTAAAACACCTGAAAAATCAACACTTCATATATTAATGTTAGCCCTGTTTTTATAGACAACAGTGTATTTTGTATTCTATTTATTTATTTTGAGATCAGCGTGGGTATAAGATGCGTTCTTTCAGACCTAACCAAGCTAGAAACAAATCACTGTGCTTTGCACATCATTTCTGTCACTAATTCAAAATGCACAGTGTGTTTATGCATGTGCGTGTTAATATAGTGGGTGTGTGCAATGTCAAATCAGCATGTCAGATAATTGACTAAATAAATACAACAAAAGATTTTAAAATACAGAGTGACATGTTGTTTACCAAGTTATTTGCCTTGTTAATTCTTGATTGATGCTTCTTTAATCAAAATTAATCTAGGATGTGATGAAATGACACTTGAATGAGCATTCATTTAGCATTAAACATTCAGCATTCATCTTTACAGACAGATTGACTTGTATCCATTATAAGGGCCTGTGACATGAATGAGCTTGCATGAAACAGTGTCAGCATATAAACATGGCTGAATGTGTGCCTGAAGGATTCTGGCTTGACATGCCTGCCACCTTCTCAAAGACAAATCACCCTTAAAGCGTTTAATGCTTGACTTGCTATTTTAGTCAGACAATGCATTTAAAGGACACAAATAGCTGGAAACAATGACAGTTATGTACATGTTAATACATAAAGATGCTGTGATAACAAATAATTTAATGTTTTCATTGTTATAAATGCATTGTGGCAAAATAGAATAAGTTATTAAGCATCTTGAATTATATATTAAATATTTAAAAATGTATAAAATAGGAAACGTGCTTGTATAAGAAATAAATATGAGACTCTCGTTTAATCAAAGGGCACCAGAGGTTGTGCAAGAGTAACTGAAATCAAGCACGTAATTTGAGAGTCTGCATGCATAAGACATTCATTTTAACCTGTCAGCATAGAATAACATATTAGGCTGTGACCTACAGATTAAGGTTAGTATAAATGTTATAACTGTGGAGGTGCCATGGCACACGGATGATTTGCATGCTGTTCTTTTGAGTTTCTATTCATCAGAGAATCCTGCTAAATGTATTTCTTTCTACAACAATATTAAGCAGCACGGCTGTTTTCAACAATGATATGTTTCTTGAGCAGCAAATCAGCATATTAGAATTATTTACTGAAGGATCGTGACACTGAAGATTGGAGTAATGATGCTGAAAATTCAGCTTTGCCATCATTAGAAATATATATATATTGACACACAAAAAAAAAACTGTTTTTGAGGTAAGAAAGTATAATTTCACATCAGATTCATAATGATTTGCGCTCATGCTGAATGTTGAATGACAGAACTGGTAACATCTGAATCATCAGGTTATCTCGTTCAATTTGTTATATAACATATACACAAGCTGTTCATTTACATCAAAACACAACTAGAAATATCTTATTTGACCAGACAGTGAGGGTTTTAACACTTTCCACTTTATCTGCTGGATCCACAATGGGTGCACAGAATAGGAAAGTGTATACAGTATAGGCTTGATTTCACACAACTGTGAGGGTGACTAACACACACCCACGCTGTCTGTTGTGTTTTTAGAGTTGTTGGCTTGTGATTTGTTTTAAAATGTAATATTCTCTTTTTCATTAAAATGTTTCATAATTGTTTCTCCTTTTTAAAGTAAAATGTTTAAAATATATTAAACATCTTTTAAAATGTTTTGCATTGGTTTTACAACCCATCTTGTAGTGGTAAAGGTTGTTTCAACAGCACTTTTGTACATTTATTTACAAAGTGGGATAAGTTGTAGATTCCCTTGTAAAAAAAAAAGAAAGAAAGGCTACACTTTTGCATACTTTAAAAAGAGAGTAGCTCCTTATTACAGAAACAATACTGACACTGAACTTAATGTGTTGTTTTCAGACACATGTGCATTTTATTTACAATTGAATGAAAATTTACAGTTTATTTATTTTTTTAAAGTTTAAATTTATACTAAATGCAATTATTTGAACTTAAGAGGGCTTTTTGGCCCAAAAAATGCTGGGTTGTTTCAACCGAATTTTGGGTAAAATATGGACAAACCCAAACGTTGGGCTAAAAATGTAATGTAAAAATGTAACCCAACAGCTGAGTTTGTCCATATTTTACCCAAAAATGGGTTGAAACAACCCAGGATTTTTTAGAGTGTTGTTGTATTCTAGTAGAATAGGTCTTTATATGTAATTTCAAGAATTATGTCTATATTACTGTTGAATGTACTGACAAGTATTTCTGGTAATATATACTATGACTATATGTAATGTATTTCGGTATATTTACTTTTGAAATGATGAAGTTGAAATGTACAATTAAAAATTATTAACTTCAAAAAGATCAATTAACACACAGTTAAATAATCACGTATTGTTAACACTTTACAATAATTTTTAATTTTTTTATATTAGTTGATGTATTGACCAACATGAACTAACCATGAGCAATACATATTTTGTATGATAATCTTACAGTAGTTAATAAAAATACAGCTGTTCATTGTTTGTTCACGTTAGTTCGCAGCGCATTAACTAATGTTAACAAATACAACTTTTAATTTTAATAATGTATTAGTTAATGTTGAAATGAACAAAGATTAATAAATGTTGCAGAGGTTCATTTTTAGTTCATGTTAACTAATGCAGTTAACTAATAATAATAACAATCTTATTTTTATGTGTTATGTTAGATGTGCGTTGTTTAAGAAACATGAAAGTGTACTCTCTTTAAGCAGGCCTACACACAGTGGCCTTTTATGTCTTTAAAAAACAAACAAAATAAATATGAATTAGGCAATTTCACTTTATTTGTATGGTCCCTTTAACACATTCTGTTGACTAACGGGTAGGGTTATGGTTATAATAAGTCGACATTTTCTTGCAAAGGTCATAGTTAGTAGAATGTCTTTTGGGGGACCATCATAAACAGTTAGCATATTAGTCAGACAGTCTCTAATGAGATTTGTCTACTTAATTAGTTGACATGTAGTTGCAAAGTTACTTATATTCAACAAAAAGTTCAAAAGGGACTATCAAAATATGGTTATATCATATGATGTGAACATTTGTGACACATAGCCTTGTAAAAAAAAACTGTTATGCACGTTATAAAGCAAAATCTGTTCATTAATTGCTATTTGCCACGTCTTGCAACAAAATAAATAAGTTAAACAAAAAGGCAAATCTTGTCAAGGCTTCTTAAACTGGTTGCTTATTGGTTTAGGCAGAACCAACGTTATCTCTAAGAGTAAAAAAAAATCCATCGAAATCAAGTTTATAGAATTTCTTCACTATTGTAGGCTATTAGCATATATATAGCCTGCTATAATACGTACAATTGCAAGTGAAAACATTCTATAAACTTGATTTCGATGTTTAAAAAAAAAATGTAGGCTAATCTAGCCTATAACAATCGGCACGAAAGCCCAGATGAAGAAATGCGATAAATGGTTGCGTGTGATGAGGAGTATATCACGCGTTCTGATTGGTCCATTCAGCTGATCATCATCTACAGGCAGGCAGAGCACATACAGAGAACTCAACACACTGAAAGAGAGAGAGAGACCACATCTTTACCGATATATTCTTCAATCATAGTTTAACTGGACAACAAATCTCAAACTACTCAAACCTGTCATCTCAAATCGCTATGGACTGTCGAAACGTAAGTGGAGTCCGTGTTTATGTTTGTACAGCTTAAAAAAAACTTATGAATTATGCATTTTAAGACATTTTCAACATTTATGATTTCTCCACAGTTAAGGTAAAATTAAAATGTAAATGTCATGAGTTGATATGAACTATACCAACTTGGATGATTTAATATTTTAGGATTTACTGTATATTTTAGGATTTGCGTGACTCCAATTACTTTAAAATATTACATTTGAAAATTAATTAAAAGTCTGCATTATGATTACAGTCTGATTAATCCGCTAAAACCAATAATTTTCTAAGTGACTATTGACAGCAGGATTTAACAGTTAACCTGCTGTAGGTGGGTAGGAGTATTTTAAAAATGTTTCAATATTGTCAATAATGTCCTGGCAGAGGAAGCACCACTAACAGCCTATGAATATTTGAGGAATATTAAAACAGTTTTAAAGTTTAAGGCAACATTGAAGACTGGTCTTTTGTTTTAAATCTGTTCATATATTCACAGTAGGCTACAGAGAATGACACTTATCAGGCTATGCACTGTATGAAAGGACTGAAATGTGTTAAGGATGTGTGCAGTGTGCAGTTGTTTGGCCATTGGTTTGACATCTGGTCTTGTGCATAAAGGCTGTCTTATGTCTGCTGGTCCGTGTCTAAAGATAGAGCACTTCATTTTTACAAGCTCTAACACAAGTATAGTTCTACTATTTCCACATTACATATTGATTAAAGTGATAAAATAAGATAGTTGATGTAAAGTTGGTCAAACTGTTCCTCCCCATTTGTTTTATCTCGATGTACAGCGGGAGTACAAGCAGTCTTTGTTACACAAGTCATCTATTGCGTGGGCTTGGAGTTGTGTGTTTGTAGGAGGGTCTAGAACTTTCTAGAAACAGCAATTATCTGTGTATAATTTGGAAGATGTCGCTGTAACTGATGAGACAGATGGTCATTTGCATTTTCCAAACTGATGGAACTCACAAGTAAAGTTCACACAAGATGTTCCTTGATTGACGATTGGTCTCAGGATCAGCACCCATCATTCTTGAGAAAGCTCTGTTGCGAGGAACATTTTTAGAAGTCGGATAAATGTAGTTATTTGTTATCTTTGGTGTTGCACATTTAAGAGCATGTAGATAGAAAGTTGTTGTTGTTTTTTTTGTTTTTTTTAGTCATGAAGGGCTTTGTGGGGCATGATCACGGTGAGCCCTCTGGTCCTTATTTGTTGTGTTATAGATTATTGTTTATCCCTGCATAATAGTGCTGAAACCTCAGAGGAGTATCAGGCTTCCACCCCACTCAGCTGGATCTTCACACTGTTAGCCTGTGAAGCTCTGAATGCTTTCAGCTTCAGTCCCTTTACGGTGATGCACCCCCAGCAGGCAGGGAAAATTAGTCGAGCTGTCGGAAACTTGAGGCTCGCTAGGGACCGCTGACAGCTTGTATCTGATTGGATGAGGAGAATAAAAGAATCAAAGAAATCAAACGGAAAGAATGTGCATTCCCCTAAACATAATGACTTACCTTTGAGATACTGTGTATTTTAAGTATTTTGATTCTGAGAGAAAGAGAAAAGATTATAGAGAGCGAAACTTAATTAATGGAATAGTATTAAAGGTATAGTTCACCCAAAAATTTTAATTATGTCATCATTTAAGAGATATTGTGAAGATTCCTAACTGTTTTGGTTTCCATTATATGGACAAAAAAATATAACATTAACTTATTTTATGTTCCGAATGAAGACATGAGTTTTATTTGTTTAATTTTACAGTTGCTGATTCTGTTTTAAATAATATGTAGCAGTAATATCAAAAGATTATATTCTTAAATTAGGATAATTATATGATGGATAAGCACACTCATCCATAAATAACTCATACAGGTGCATGAACCTAAAGCTGGTGCTATGTCGCTCTGTCGCTCCCAAATGAATTGTTTAATGGGACATTCACCAAAAACTGGGTCGGTAAGAGTGCCATTAAACAATTCCTTTGGGATTGGGAGCAACAGAGCTGACTTCAGGTTTTGGCATGACTGTAACAATTCTTCACCATTAGGCACCCCAGCAAACAACACTCCAAAAGTGAAAAGATACACATTCCACCACAATCTTTAGAAGAATCAACACAATTTTTATAATGGCAATTTATATTATTTTACATTTTGGTGGGAAAAACGAAAGTAAGGCTGAATGTATGTGATTTTGTCACTCCTGGGAAATTAAGCCAGATCGAAATCCTAATCAATCTTAAATTATCTTAATATATACAATATATATATATATAAATGCATACAATTTTACCTGCTTACAGTTGCCCTGACAGTTAGGCTTAGGGGTGAACATTCATGGTTAATTTTTTCTAAAAATCATACGTTTCAAATAACATCGTACTAATTCATACAATTAGTACCACCTCGTAAAATAGCTAAATTTTCTCGTGAGATCGGGTTGGAAGAACCTCTAAGCACCTTCCGAATATCCTATTGTGTATTCAAGATTAATATAACTTCAATATATATTTATAGGCTGCCTCAAAGCTTTTCCATTATAATGGGGTGAATAGAGGATGTAGAATCACTGAACGTCTTTAAGGTTTTAGCAGAAGCTTATTGGGTCCCTTTAGTAAATTACTCAGATAACTGATTTGCAATCAGCAGTCATTTTACACTTGGTGTTCTTGATAGGTCTTATGGGGTATTACAAAGTGTGAAAGTTTGTTGACACTTTAGTGTAGATCTTGACAAGGACCTGTAACTGTTATTCTGCCATGTACTGAAGTCATAGCTAAAATGGCTGACTGTATTTTATCTTAACTGCAGGAAGGATGCACTCAGCCGCAAGATGAGGACATCATGGACATTCCCCTTGATGACCCAGCTGCAAACAAAGCTGCTGCTAAGATTCAAGCTGGTTTTCGAGGTCACATGACCAGGAAGAAAATGAAGGATGACAAGCCTAGAGAAGAGGTTAGCAGCATGGGCAGTACATCAAAATACATTTGCCAAGGGTGACTTTACTAAAACCACAACAAAAAGACTATACAAAGTACCACACAAAGTACCAATTTATTAAATTAAATATTTTACATAAATTACTTTGAATTACAGATTAGATTCAGTGTCTGGTTACATCTTTAAATTATACATAATAAAATTATCTTAAATCACTACTAATCTTTCTATGTATCTTTATGATTGGTCTGCTTTGCATTATAGCCACATTACCACCAAATGAAAACTTGTTTCCGCCACTGAATTGCGATTTTTTACAATTATTAATTTTTTTCTCAGAATTGCGTGATATTAAGTCCCAATTGCAAGTTATAAAGTCAGAATTGCGTGAAATAAAGTCTTTAAAAAAGAGAAATACATACTTTATAACTCGCAATTGCACCTTTACATCTCCCAATTCTGACTTTATAACTGACAGACGAGGAACAAGACGATAGGGGAAGTTGCGGTGAATGCGCACCTTATTGCGCACCTTATTTCAGTCGGAGCAAATACACAGGAGTACAAATGATGACGAAGGTAAGTTGAACGCATTAATAGCTCAGTCCACAATAACAAAACACAGTACCAAAACTCCTTTAGAAGATGAAGAAGAAAACACGCTAAGCATGTAGGTCAAACTCTTAACTAGACATGACAGTGAGTATGGATAGGGGATGAGTATATAAACTGTCCCTAATTGATGTGGTGATGAGGGACAGGTGATAGTCTTTAGAATTCTGGCGAATGGGGCCGCTTTGGAGGTGCAGAACCAGGTGGAGGTGCGACAGTACCACAACCCCTCCCTAACACGGACCGCTCCTGAGGTCCAAAACCCCCGACGCCATGGCCGGCCTCTTTCACGCGGTGCAGGATGATCAAGATGAACTGTGTGGAAGGTTGTTGTTAAGGCCGGATCCAGAATGTCGTCCACCTTAGCGCCAGGAGTTCTACAGTAGATGTCCTTAACTTCATAAATCGAGTCTTCGTCATTCAGGAGTGGAGGAGGTGTTTCACCATCGCCGCCTGGCTCTGTTGAGGAAGGACAGGTGTGAAAGGACTTAAGCAAAGAAACATGAAGTAGGATGGACCTTAAAATGTGCTGGAAGTTGTAGTCTTTATGTGACAGGATTGATTTTGTCAGTGATGAGGAATGGACCAATACACCGTGAACTTAACTTCTTTGATAGGAGCCGCATCCGGAGTCTCTTGTTGAAAGCCAGACCTTCTGTCTGGGTTGATAGTTGGTTGGTGTAAATCTTCGGACATCGATTCTCCAGACTCGAGATAAACTCCGACAGTCAGACACAATGTCTTCAGGAATCCCAAAGTTTCTGAATACGTGTTGGAAGAGAAGCTCTGCGGTCTCCTAGGTGTGACCAAGAGCGCCGTGGAATCGGAAAAGGTAGGAGCTTGCCAGATGGTAAACGGTGAGGACTCTTAGCCATGGCGCAGACAGGACAGGACCTGATTAACCGGAACTCTTCTGGGTGATCTTGTGGCCACCAGTACCAGTTACAAAGAATAAAAAGGGTTTGGGAGACTCCCGGGTGACCAGAACCAGGTGAAGAATGAATAGATTCTAAGAGGTCCTTCCGCAAAGACATGGACACGAATGTTTGCCTATGTGGACAACCTTCCGGGTCTGGTTCCTGGAGCGTGGCCTGGGTAATCCTCTCATCCAGGGTCCATTGGATTGGACAGACAAGCACTGAAGAAAGTAAGATGGGTGGAGGCGGTCCCTCACGTTGCTCTAGAGCATTGAAACGAGAGAGAGAGCATCTGCCTTAGTATTACGGGAACTTGGACAATAGTAGACAGTAAAATGAAAACGGGTAAAAAAGAGGGCCCACCTGGCTTGGCGTGGATTCAACCATCTTGCAGTTCTCAGGTTTTTATGGTCTGTGATCATAGTAAATGGACAGCACATTGGAGAGGAGGCTTTATTCCACTGAGATAACACCTCCCCCACTCCCTCGGGAGTGGAAGAAGCGTCCACTTCTACTACAAATTATGTTTTATAAACAAAGTTCGGGAGGAGCACGTTCAGATAACCAATCCAATCTACTTGTCATCAAACAATTACATCTTTCCTAATCAGCATGACAAGAAGCATATATATATATATCCACTCTATCAACTCACCTAACATTCCTTGACAGTTTTTCAGCATCCCTCCACCACCCCGACTACTCACTCTTGGCTCTTTCTTTTACAGCCAGGAATACGGGGGGAATACTCTGGGTTCGGGCCGAATACCGAGCCCGGAGCCCTCTCCTCGGACAGCACGCCAAATATGCTTTTATTCCATCTGACTTATTTGTAAGTGTGAACTCGTGAAAGGAGATTTCCGGATCAGGATGTTGAAGGATGGGGGCTGAAGTGAAGGCCAATTTGATTGACTCGAAAGCTTGGGTGGCCTCTTCTGTCCAGTTCAAACTTTTGGGCTTAACCAGGCCATACGGCATCACCCAATATTCATAGTGCCCTGATGCTGATATAACTGTTGTTTTCCATTTGTCACCCTTGTGGATGCGAATAAGATTGTAGGCACTACGAAGATCCAGTTTGGTGAACCAGACTGCTTCCCGCACCATCTCAAGGGTAGCAGAAACCAGAGGAAGGGGATAGCGGTACTTTATCGTGATGCCGTTAAGGGCTCGGTAATCAATACATGGATGTAAACCCCGATCTTTTGGCCACAAAGAAAAAAAAATTGGCTGCCGGAGAAGTGGACAGGCGAATGTATCCCTTGCGGAGAGCCTCCTCAACATACTCCTCCATGGCCTTTTTTTTGTTCCGGCCTAGAGAACATATGGGGATAGATATTTCTAAGAGGAGGATTAGCGCATGGCGGTCAATGGCGCAAGCCCACTGGCAGTGAGGTGGTAGTAGGTTCAAAAAATATTTAAGTCAATTAATAAAGCAATAAATTAGATCTAAATAAACAATGTGATTGTTTTGTGTAAATCTGAACCTGGGCAAAAAATATTAGTTTGTTATTTATCTATTAAAAAATTAAATTAGATTAAAAAAATTGAATTAATATAAATAGATATTTGATTAAAATAATAAATAAATACATTAAAAAAGAATACATTACTACAGTAAGTAATACAAAATATATAATAATGTTACTGAAATTTTTTTAGATTTATAATATACATTTTTCTGTGTATAAATTGGGTGTTTATAAAACAGATGGCTTATACATTTTAGGATAGGGGTCCCTCACACAGTGATGATCATATTTGGGGGTCCGTGGTATTTAAAGATTGAAAAACCCTGTTCTAGAGGAATGTGCAGAGGTGGAAAGTCTAGGTTCAGAAAGTAAAAGTCCTCCTCAGTATTTTGTTCCAATCACCTGGATTTGCTAATTAATTAGCACAGTTTTTCAGCCAGGAGATAGAACTAATTAGTGAAATCAGCTGACTGAGTTCATGGGTGGAATAAACATATGGCAGGACTATTACTTTCTGACCCCTGGACTTTCCACCTCTGGGAATGTGTAAGTTAAAATGTGTGGCTGGACTCTCAACAGTGGTGGTACAAACTGAAGGAGATACAGGGTGCACACTGGGAAGAAGCTGGCGGACAGGAAATGTAATATATTCACTAGCAGCCGTGGCTCCATTGAAGAATTTCCCCGGTTTTCCAGGAAAGTTGAGGAGAATGCTGAATTAACCATGGTTTGCCTAGTATGATGAATGCAGTGGAGGATGGGAGTACATAGAAAATGATGGTTTCCTTGTGGCAAGCCCCTACATGCAGTTCTAATGGTGGTGACTGATGGGTGATTGATCTTCTGCCCAGGGCCAATGGTGTATTCAATGTGATGGGTCAGAAGTGTAATCTCGCTAAGCTCACGTCTACAAGATAAGAGAAATTGGAAGCAATAACAGTCACTGGCATATGCAGAAGAGAACTCACTGAGACTGTTTGATGAACAGAACTCACCATAACTCAAGGCAGATGGACTGGACACTAAACGAGCTGGTGCTGGGAGGAAGCACTACAAACAGAGCTGTGACTGAACACGACATTGTCGTTCTGAGGCAGATAAGTGTGAATAATCAATTTGCATAGGTTATTCTTCTGGGGCCATTGACGAATGATCTTGAGTAAATTCTTGGCAGACGGAAAAATAATACCAGGTGCAGTTTGCTTAGACGGGTGGCGACACGGATTGACTGCTGGATAAACCTCTCCAACCCCATGGCATCATCACATCCCGCTAGCTGGGCGCGAAGGTGAGGAACAGGAGGACAGGGGAAGTTGCGGTGAATGCTACCTTGTTTCAGTCTGAGCAAATACTGGATTACAAATGATGACATAGGGTAAGTAGAACGCTGTAATAGCTCAGTCCACAATAACAAAACACAAATACCAATACCACAACTCCTTTAGGAGATGAAGAAGCAAACATGCTAAGCATGTTGGTCAAACTCTAACAAGACAAGTGACAACAGAGTGAGAATGGATAGGGGATGAGTATATAAACAGTCCATAATTGACGTGATGATGAGGGACAGGTGATAGTCTTTAGAATTTTGGTAAATGAGACCGTGTTGGAGGAGAACCAGGCGGAGGCGTGAACCAGGCGGAGGCGTGAAAATAACTTACAATTGCGACTTTATATCTCTCAATTCTGACTTTATAACTCACAATTGCGACTTTATACCTCGCAATTCTGACTTTATAACTAGCAATTGCGACTTTATTTCTCTAAATTCTGACTTTATAACTCACAATTACGACTTTATATCTTGCAATTCCGACTTTGTAACATACAATTGCGATTTAATATCGTGCAATTCTGACTTTATAACTCGCAATTGCAACTTTATATCATGCAGTTCTGACTTTATAATTTGCAGTTGTGATTTTATATCCCGCAATTCTGACTTAGTAACTCGCGATTGCAATTTTATATCTTGCAATTCTGGCTTTATTACTCGCAATTGCAACTTTATATCTTGCGAATTTGACTTTATAACTCGCAATTGTGAGTTTAAATCTTACAATTCTGACTTTATAACTCGCAATTGTGAGTTTATATCGCTATTCTGACGTTATAACTCGCAATTTCAAGTTTATATCTTGCAAATCTGACTTTATAACTCACAATTAGGAGTTTATCTCATGCAATTCTGAGAAAAAAAGTTGCAAGATGTAAACTCACAATTGTGAGGGGGAAAAAGTCAGAATTGTGAGATCATAAAAATGAGAACTTTTTATTTGTTATTCTGTGGCGGAAACAAGCTTCCATAACATGAACATGTTTATCTCAAGACATCTTTTGTTTTGTCCCTAAACCTTTTAATGTGTAGAAATACTATTTGCACCACTGATTAAATATCTTACTTAGAAACGGAACAAGCCCTACAGCAAGTTTAAAGTGTCCATAAAGAACATGCCAGACAGAAATAATTTTAACTTGTTAGTGTAATTTCTAAATCCATTCAATCTTGAATGTATATGTGATTTTGTCACCACTGGGAAATTAAGGCATATCGAAATCCCAATCAGTCTTAATTATCTTAATCCATCATGTATTGAAAGAACAAAACCCATTACTATTGTTATCATAAACTCTACACAATCGTTTCTGTCTGGAATCAGTATTTTCCCAGCAGACATCAGTATGGTTAAAATGGTATCCTAGCAATAACGCCTTAATTGCTTGTTGCTAAGCAATAATACAGATGGTACCCATTTAATGTCATGTAAGCACCCTTCTCAGTTGTATTGCCTATGTATGGTAATGCCCCATATGTTTGACATATAAAAAAGACAGCTATAGCTACAGAATTTTGACAGAGTTAGACTTTTATGAAATAATTTAGAAAAAGATTAAAATTAAACGATTTTGTAATTTTTTGGTTTGAATTTAGCAACTCTGTTTTATGTACATGAACACAATACAGTCATTTGTATATGTCAGTATTTCATAACCATCTTTCAGGAGTTTTGTGCAAACCAAAAACAATTTGTCATCTATTTCAGAAACAACGAGAGCAGAAGTAGCTAAGAGGAGCACCATCACCACCGCCCGATAGCACATCACTGCAATAACCAGAGCTCTTTTGTTTAAAAAGAACCCTTCAGTGTATGATATGAAAGCATCAACGTCTAAACTACATGCAGATTTTGCCACCTGACTAGCAGACTCTTTCACACGTTCCTCTTCTTCCTTTAGCATTTGAGTGGCTGTTTCTGACTTGAAACAGTTTCACAGCATGACATTATAAATTCAGTTCATTTTAAGATAGAAATTTGTGTGTTATCTGTCAGCTTTCAAATCTGAAGTGTTTTTCTTGTTGCTTCAAGCAAGGCACAATTTGTTTGAAGTTGTGCTTTACTTCTTTGGCTTTACTGAATCTTACAATATACAAGTATATGCATTTACTAAACGTCAATGTTTTTTTCTAGCATAAATTTTGTTTATGCCTGTTTAATAAAGCAAATTAAGTTCCACATACTGGCTTTCTGTGTTCACTGAATGCCTTATTATTGGCATTTCTGTTTTGAGGGTGATACAAATGTGGTACCACTTTATATTAGGTGTCTGTATACTTACATTTAAAAAAAATTATTTGGTGCAATGTACTTTTTGTGCTAATTTTGTATTGTAAAACACTTTTGCTGCTATTGTGGTGCTACCGGTAAGGTCAGGGACAGGTGTCTTGGTGTGTGTAGGTTTAAGGGTGGGTTAAGTGGTAAGGGAAATGTCAACAATGTGATTATACATGTAATTACAGAAATTAATTACAGCTGTAATTACATGCAGGCAGGGCTTGACATTAACACCTGCCAAATGCGTGTGGATTTCATCAGTGGTGTGTAATGCAATCCCTCCTACTAGCCACTTTGGCGGGTTAAATTTGATATATAATATATTAATTTTTCAATTGTAGTCTTTTAAAAATGCATCTGAAATAATAAACTTAGTGCAATGTAGTGTTGTCAAAAATAAAAAAATTCCGCACGCATATCAATACTGAAATATCTGAACCACTCTCAATACTAATTTTCCGCAGAATATACACAATACCAGCTACGCTTCTCTCTCATCCCTCCAACAGCGAGTTGACTCACAAACCCACCTCCTCTCTCTTACTCGTTTCATTTGCTCTGGATGAATATTGTTGGTGTTACAGGGCTTGAATTTCGGCGTGGGATTGCATGTATTACGCATAATTTTACTAATTTCCACAGATTTTGTGTGCCTCATTTAATTGTGCGCACATAAAGCAGCCTCTCAGTACTGAATTGAATTTGAATTATTATCGCTGCTTATTGCGTTTACATTTTTTAAATGTATGTACAATGTAAAACATGTATGTACACAATAAATGCATTGTATCAAATTATTCATTTAAATGTCAGTATAGTAATTAAAGACTATTTAATTATAAGATTAATTGGGTCCAAAAATGTGAATTGCCGCTGATGGAAAATAACTGCTTAGATGTTTTTAATTAATCAAGAGATGTGGTTTACATCACAAATATGCAAGCTGTGCATCAGACAGAGAATATTGTTTGTATTTCCAGACAGCTTGTGTCAGAGACATATAATTTAGTGAAGTATTCCCACAGCTTAATCAATCTTTCAAACAGTGAGACTGTAGCCTTCAAATAGCACAGATGCTCATTAAAAATGGATTTGCTCAAAAACACTCCTTGCGTGCTGTCATGCCTGTGCAAATCCTTTTGGTGCATTTGTTTTTCTGTACCTGTCTATTTGTATCACATCTGTTTGTAAAATACATCATTTTTACCTTGTGTTCTTGTAGCGCAACTAGCGCATGGCATTAGCGATGTCAAGGTCAAGTACAGATAAAATGTATAGCGCAGATGCGCTGTAAGTCACTTTGGATAAAAGCATCTGCCTGATGTGTAAATGCCACTGGAAAGTATTATTGACCTTATTGCTCAATGTTTTAAACAAGGAGGTCTATAATACCTGTAGAAAGCTCTGTTGTCATTCCCATTCAATTCAATGGCAGGTGTTTGGAAAGTACACAATTTAAAATGTGCCATCTTTAAAAGACTTTACCTGTACGTTATTTAGCCAAGTAAGACATGTTCCTGGATCAACTTATTTTGAACATTCAAACATTCCAGTCCGAAAGCCCTACCCATAAGTTATCCTAAAATTAGAGGAAAATGATAGGTGAATAACACTAATGCAGAAGCATCTAAACCTGGTTGTAAGCTTAAACTTGACATAAACTGCAAACTTGTTTCTCAAATCTGATTGGACGATTGAAATGTTGTTCCAGGATCAACAAAGATGTTGATCCAGGAAGATCTTGTACTTGGTGAAATCACATTCACTGTGTTTTTTAGTGTGAGCACACAACTTACACTCTTTACGCTACAAAATAGCAAACAATGGGGTGCTGAAGTTGCAGATGACATATTTTGTTACGATGAATTTGAAGACCAACCAGGAAGTTGCATCACCCTGGTTCCCTCGACATAACCCCAATAGGATTTTCCATTGGCTTTTGAGTTGTTTCAGAAAATAAGCTGTAACCAACAAAAGTTTATGATTCGTACAACTTTTGTTCATCATGATAACCTTCACAAATAAACACAACTTTTATGAATTTTGAAGCCTACACACAATTGGCAGAAGCAAAAAGCTAAACATAGGCTATAAATGAACAGCACCACGGTCGCACTTCAGAGTTCCCAACATTAAACTTACAACAGATCTTTCAGTCTTTATTTAAAATACTTGTTCCCTGAAAGAATAGATTAGAATAGTTTACAAGAGCGTGATTATAAACAAAATGAGGCTGTGAATGTGGTGCATAGATGAGTTCCGGGTCTTTAGTGAGGGGAAAGAGGGCCTAGAGGCATTGGAGGGCCCATTATGACCTCCCCTGAAGGCCCCTGCAATTTCTACCCCACCAGAACACAATTTCTACTGAGGGAACACACAAGGCACTGTTAACCTAGCAATGCCACTAAACGGGTTTACCTATTTGGCTTGATAATATTTGATGTTTTTTACCAATTACTGTAATTCCAACATGTACCAGCAGGGGCTAGACCATGCTATTCAGCCAAACCCTTTTTGGTTTTAACATGCCTTGCTCAAACAGACATTTTTACCAGTGGGTTATTTATCTGACATCCCATTCTTCCCACAGAGTGCTCTTTGTTGGCAGTGAAAGAGTTCCTCTAGAACTCATGTTTTAATTACAGTACACAACTCACAATGGACAGGGGAAAGTAGAGCGTGCTGTAATTATCTCTTCCTGCCCTCTCCCCTGACGGAGTTTGTATTACATCTTGGCCTCCACGGTGATATCAAGCAGTTAAAATAGAGCAGTGGCACAAGACTGCTGCAAGCTACAGTGTAAAGTGTGTAGAAGAAAAATTACATGTGGTTAAAAATCAGGGTGCAAAAGTGGATGGAAGTGCACTGCAAAAAGTGAAAATGCGCTAATAGCTATTTTAAAGTCAGTATGAAACAGATTTTAAGATAGTTTTTTCTTCCTTGTTGTGACATCACTCTGGATTTCTGAGTGTTTCAGAAATTTGTCATGATTTGATGTCATGTGAGTGAAAGGATGACAAACCCTCGCGCCAGTAAACAACACGTCATCAGAGAAGAGATGTCACTATACAAGAGAGAGGAGAAGTTATTTTGATTAAAGATAATGAGGCATATTAATTAAAATAAATAAATGATGTGCACAGATGAATTGTTTATAATAAACACTGTAATATGCCATAAAAAAAATATTTTGGTTTCATGGTGACTTTAACCAAGAATCTGTAAAGCCAATGTCAAAGAACTAGTGGCGACGAAAGCTTTGTCGCCTCGCGTCGGCAGCATATCGGCCAAAAAGCTGTACTTGAACACGCCAAAACGACTAAAGGAGACTGTCAACTAGCATGTGCGATCTGCGCCTGCGAGTAAGTAAATATCTGTCTATATAAGCAGGTATCAATAGTCTGTTTTCGTAATTTCGGCAAAACTAGGACTGCAGATACACAAACGTAAACAAAGCAATGCTTGCTTGCCATTCTGAATATCAATCATGCTGATCATTTTCTTTATTAATTCTAGTCGGCATTGTAGTCGACCCATGTTTTTATGAAAATATTCATGCATTCGAATGCTAAGGTAAGAAGACGTAATATTATTCCGGTCTTCTTTGCTCGCTTTCATCACTTTCGCTTTTATTCTCGTGCACTGACTTGTTCGCTAAGATTAACAGCCAAACAGAGTTCAACGCCGGTTCAACATGCTGAATCGGCCCCCCAAAAACCGGCAACTACGTCCAACTAAAGGCTTGGTGTGTCCTGGCCTTATAGGTAGGGGTTCTGTGTGTATGTCTGTGCATGCCGGTTAGAAATTTTATCGGACTTGAGACAGCGTCAATGCCATGTCACTGACGTATGGCATCAAAGTACCGCGGGAACGATTCGAGAACAGACGGCTGACTCAGCCGACACAACTGTTTCACGATTGGCCGGATTCACCAATGACAAAAGTGACTTGTTTTTCGTGTTCCAGTAATGCTCTCAAATCCGTGTTTTTAAAACAGTAAAAATCTTTTCATAACCATAATGTTATATTGTGTCATGTTTATCAAAATAACACTGATTACAAAAATACCTACTTTTTTGGTATTTAAATAGTAGGGTACAATGGGGCAAAGGCTTACTCCTAATGTATTACTCCTAATGTACTGTATGATTGCAGAAAAAAAAAATTGCTTGTATTGAGTATTGATAGAGCAACAGATTTTGTGTTAAAATAAATCATAAAAGTGGTTTATTTAGTTTAAATAGTAAATGAATGAGGTGGCAAGCATGGGGCTAAAGGCACACATTATTTAAACAAATACTTTACTTCTGAAATCATTGAAGGGGATCCCATATTAATTTAATCTAGATGTACAGTAGTAGCAATAAATTATAATTTATTATGATTAATACCTATAATATTTTTAATATGATGGTTTCATTATAAATATGGTGATTATCTCTAAGGTGGAAACCTGACTTAATATATGATATTTACCATCTGAATCTTTCATGTATACAAATGGAAAAGTCTGCCAGCTATTTAACAGCAAGGGTGCCTTTTACCCCAAATAATATACTTTTACATATTCTGTTATTTACACTTCTGTTATTGAAAGACTGTTGCTTCATTTGCCTTGAACAAAACTGAAAATCATTAAGAAGACCTTTGTCTCAAAATATGTTCAATAATTTTAGCGATTCTCGTTTGCTACTTAAATCTAAAACAATTTCAAAAACTATAAAATATTAGATCAAATTAGCACAGAATCAACTTTGCGCTGATGTCCATGATCGCGTCAAGGATCAGCCAAATCTCTACTAGAATCTTGCAGACCGATTGGAGAGATTTGCTCTGGATTATTTAGTCTCTTGTTTGTATGTATGTGTGAATGTATTTTGTGTTTGTTTTGTTTTTGTTTAACATAAAACTTGTTAATTGATATATTACCACATTAGGCACATTTAGGTTACATGGCATTTTTTTACAGTGTATACTGAAAGAGTTTGTCTTTGTGTGCTCTTTCATCTCCGAATGAAATGAACAAAACTTCCTTGTTGCGTATCAGTGAAGTGTGATCAGGAAACCTTTCATTTTCTTTCACATAATGACACACCTAAAAAAATACTATTTTCCAAAAATATCTCTTCAAGAGCCATTCTCAAAAATAGGCGCTTAAGGGCAAATGGTTCATATCAAAGCAAAACACAACTCAAGGAATTCAGCATAGCAACAACCCCAGCATGTCTGAATCCACGAGTAGTAACTGAATATCCTGCTCTGTGTTGCGCTGTGGGATGAGAGCCTTAAGTTGCTTTGGAGCCTCTGAGCCCACTTTACACCCACGTCGGCTCCCACTCACTCTGACACGTCCAGGGACTCAGCCGGGGGTGGGAGAGTTATGAAATATGAATTTCACTCAGGTTTCCAATGGCAACACAGACAAAATCTGCCACAGTGTTGCCTCCTGCTTCTGTAGGCTCATATGTTCGCCTTGCATCTCTCCTTTTGTTGGTAAATATGCCTTTTGTTTAGTACAGAAACCATGTTCATGCTAACAAGTAAAAGCCTGTTAATGACAAGAGGCCATTACACCCACACTGACTTATATTACGGAAAATGAATTAGTCGCCTAACTGGCTTGATTACTCCCTATATTGTTTGTGTACTAATGAAAGTGCAATGTGAACATAGATGTGAATGTCATTTTTGAAAAGGTTCCCTTCACTTTTAGGCTTCTAGTCTGTAGTGTCTTTTGTGCCCTGTTAAATCAATGTATTTTATTAGAGATACAGTAAAAGTCAATATGGAGACCCTGAAGGGACACTGTCCATTTTGTAGTGAGATAGAAAAGGAGGGGTCAATTTGGTGCTTTCAAGCCAGTGGAGGGCAGCATTGTATAAACATGCCCTATGGAACCCCAGCTGTCTACATACTGCAAAGTGCTTAAAAATGTTGTTGTCATTGAAAAGCATCTGTAAAGTTGCTGGGAATTCTGCCAATCAAAATATTTTCGATTGATAAAACACAAGCAAATAGATTAATGCAGCCAGACAACTAGACAAAGAAAAAAAGTTGTATAGAGACAAGTGGGCAGATGTATATGTCTGATGTATATGTCAAATTATTTAGGTGAAACTTATATAAGCTCAAATAAAATAAATTCAATGAAATAAAGCATTGGGAATAATGACAAATCACTGACAGTAAATTTTAAAAAAAGGGATGTCCTTGAACTGCCACCTTAACGTGGTGGAGGGGTTTGAGTACCCGAATGACCCTAGGAGCTATGTTGTCCAGGGCTATATGCCCCTGGTAGGGTCTCCCAAGGCAAACAGGTCCTAGGTGACGGGTCAGACTAAGAGTGGTTCAAAAAGCCCTTATGATAAAAATTAAATCGAGGACCGTGACGTCGCCCGGTATGGCGCAGCCGGGGCCCCACCCTGGAGCCAGACCTGGGGTTGGGGCTCGTATGCGAGCGCCTGGTGGCCGGGCCTCCCCCCACGGGGTCCGGCCGGGCTCAGCCCGAAGGAGCGACGTGGGGCCACCTTCCCGTGGGCTCACCACCTACAGGAGGGACCGTAGCGGGCTGGTGCTGAGAGGATCGGGCGGCAGTCGAAGGCGGGGGCCTCGACAACCCGATCCCTGGACACGGAAACTAGCTCTAGGGACGTGGAACGTCACCTCGCTGGCGGGGAAGGAGCCTGAGATTGTGCGTGAGGTTGAGAGGTTCCAACTAGAGATAGTTGGGATCACCTCTACGCACAGCTTGGGCTCTGGAACCACCCTCCTCGAGAGAGGATGGACTCTTCACCACTCTGGAGTTGCCCATAGTGAGAGGCGGCGGGCTGGTGTGGGTTTACTTATAGCCCCCCAGCTCAGCCGCCATGTGTTGGAGTTTACCCCGGTGAACGAGAGGGTCGTTTCCCTGCGCCTACGGGTCGGGGATAGGTCTCTCACTGTCGTGTGTGCCTATGGGCCAAACGGCAGTGCAGAGTACCCGGCCTTCTTGGAGTCTCTGGGAGGGGTGCTGGAAAGTGCTCCGACTGGGGACTCCGTCGTTCTACTGGGGGACTTCAACGCCCACGTGGGCAACGACAGTGTTACCTGGAGGGGCGTGATTGGGAGGAACGGCCCCCCTGATCTGAACCCGAGCGGTGTTCAGTTATTGGACTTCTGTGCTAGTCACAGTTTGTCCATAACGAACACCATGTTCAAGCATAAGGGTGTCCATCAGTACACGTGGCACCAGGACACCCTAGGCCGTAGGTCGATGATCGACTTTGTGGTCGTTTCATCTGACCTGCGGCCATATGTCTTGGACACTCGGGTAAAGAGAGGGGCGGAGCTGTCAACTGATCACCACCTGGTGGTGAGTTGGATCCGATGGCGGGGGAGGAAGCTGGACAGACTCGGCAGACCCAAGCGTACTGTAAGGGTCTGCTGGGAACGTTTGGCTGAGTCTCCTGTCAGAAAGATCTTCAACTCCCACCTCCGGCAGAGCTTCGACCGGATCCCGAGGGAGGCTGGAGATATTGAGTCCGAGTGGACCATGTTCTCCACCTCCATTGTTGAAGCGGCTGCTCGGAGCTGTGGCCGTAAGGTCTCCGGTGCCTGTCGAGGCGGCAATCCCCGAACCCGGTGGTGGACACCGGAAGTAAGGGATGCCGTCAAGCTGAAGAAGGAGTCCTATCGGGCCTGGTTGGCTTGTGGGACTCCTGAGGCAGCTGACGGGTACCGGCAGGCCAAGCGAACTGCAGCCCGGGTGGTTGTGGAGGCAAAAACTCGGGCCTGGGAGGAGTTCGGTGAGGCCATGGAAAAGGACTATCGGCTGGCCTCGAAGAAATTCTGGCAAACCGTTCGGCGCCTCAGGAGAGGGAAGCAGTGCCCTACCACCGCTGTCTACAGTGGAGGTGGGCAGCTGTTGACCTCAACTGGGGATGTCGTCGGACGGTGGAAAGAATACTTCGAGGATCTCCTCAATCCCGCCGTCACGTCTTCCATTGAGGAAGCAGAGGCTGAGGGCTCAGAGGTGGACTCGTCCATCACCCAAGCTGAAGTCACCGAGGTAGTCAAGAAACTCCTCGGTGGCAAGGCACCGGGGGTGGATGAGATCCGCCCTGAGTACCTCAAGTCTCTGGATGTTGTGGGGCTGTCTTGGCTGACACGCCTCTGCAGCATCGCGTGGCGGTCGGGGACAGTGCCTCTGGGATGGCAGACCGGGGTGGTGGTCCCTCTTTTTAAGAAGGGGGACCGGAGAGTGTGTTCCAACTACAGGGGGATCACACTTCTCAGCCTCCCTGGGAAAGTCTATGCCAGGGTACTGGAGAGGAGAATACGGCCGATAGTAGAACCTCGGATTCAGGAGGAACAGTGCGGTTTTCGTCCGGGCCGTGGAACACTGGACCAGCTCTATACCCTCTCCAGGGTGCTGGAGGGTTCATGGGAGTTTGCCCAACCAATCCACATGTGCTTTGTGGATTTGGAGAAGGCATTCGACTGTGTCCCTCGTGGCGGCCTGTGGAGGGTGCTCCGGGAGTATGGGGTCCGGGGTCCTTTGCTAAGGGCTGTCCGGTCCCTGTACGACCGAAGCAGGAGCTTGGTTCGCATTGCCGGCAGTAAGTCAGACTTCTTCCCGGTGCATGTTGGACTCCGGCAGGGCTGCCCTTTGTCGCCGGTTCTGTTCATAATTTTTATGGACAGAATTTCTAGGCGCAGCCAGGGGCCGGAGGGTGTCGGGTTTGGGAACAACACGATTTCGTCTCTGCTCTTTGCGGATGATGTTGTCGTGTTGGCCCCTTCAGACCAGGAACTTCAGCATGCACTGGGACGGTTTGCAGCCGAGTGTGAAGCGGCTGGGATGAGAATCAGCACCTCCAAATCCGAGGCCATGGTCCTCAGTCGGAAAAAGGTGGCTTGCCTTCTTCAGGTTGGTGGAGAGTTCCTGCCTCAAGTGGAGGAGTTCAAGTATCTTGGGGTTTTGTTCACGAGTGAGGGAAGGATGGAACGGGAGATTGACAGACGGATCGGTGCAGCTTCTGCAGTAATGCGGTCGATGTACCGGTCTGTCGTGGTGAAGAAAGAGCTGAGCCGCAAGGCGAAGCTCTCGATTTACCGGTCAATCTACGTTCCTACTCTCACCTATGGTCATGAGCTTTGGGTCATGACCGAAAGGACAAGATCCCGGATACAGGCGGCCGAAATGAGCTTTCTCCGCAGAGTGGCTGGGCGATCCCTTAGAGATAGGGTGAGGAGCTCGGTCACTCGGGAGGAGCTCAGAGTAGAGCCGCTGCTCCTCCGCATCGAGAGGGGTCAGCTGAGGTGGCTCGGGCATCTGTTCCGGATGCCTCCTGAACGCCTTCCTGGGAAGGTGTTCCGGGCACGTCCCACCGGGAGGAGACCCCGGGGAAGACCTAGGACACGCTGGAGAGACTATGTCTCCCGGCTGGCCTGGGAACGCCTCGGTGTCCCCCCGGAAGAGCTGGAGGAAGTGTCTGGGGAGAGGGAAGTCTGGGCATCTCTGCTTAGACTGCTGCCCCCGCGACCCGGCACCGGATAAGCGGAAGAAGATGGATGGATGGATGGATGTTTGCCGGATAGAGATTAATGGCCTTTTAAACCAGATTAACAGAATCTTTCAAACGAATAAATAGTCATAGACTTGGTCTAAAGAGTTTAATAAGCTGGTTTCCTGGAGGAAACTACTCCAGAACTAAATTGAGGTTTATACTAAAGTTTAAATTCAGATTAATGTTGTGTTTTATAGAACATATGGATTACTTGGACTCAGTGAAGATCAATATATACGCAAATACAGTACATACGCTACAGTATATATATATATATATATATATATATATATATATATATATATATTGTTTAATATTAACATTTTTGTCAGAAAAAAAATTACTAACTAAAGCTGCAACTAGTCACAGAATTTAAAATTATGCAAACTACCTTTGCGTTCAAGTACATTTTAATAAAATATCTTAAAAGACAAGAAATGTCCATGTTATTTGCCACCAACCCATTTGCACAATCTAAAATCATTGGTTCTGTTTCTTGATATGCCTTTATAATGGTAAGTCAGATCCCAGATCAGCTTAAATATGAATTTCTTCCCTTATCTTATCTTGCCTGCTCTCCCCTTCCTATTGATGTTATGAGCAATGAGACAGAGGGAGATCATGAAGCAACAAAATAATGTCTATTTGGATTTTCTTTATTATTATTTTTATCAGGAGAGGCATATAGGCTACTCAAAGTCTTGCAGTACTGGCAATGCTCCTTTTGTTATTGTTATTTTTCCATTATTTTCATTCATCTAAGTTTTAGTTATGGTTTTGTTGCACAATGATCTTTTTTTAAAGAATCCAGTTCTTTATTATAATTATTATATTAATCACTCAAGGAAAATGCATTAGTAAAATACAATAAACAGTCAGGCCGTGAACAACAACCTCCCCACACATATATTACCACCCCTTTCTCCCCCTTACACAAACAGACCCATTCAATGACTCACAAACATGCTATCGTGTTGCACTGCTTGTGTGAAAGCATGTACACATGCACATGTGTGTGTGACTGCACGTCTGTGCGTGTTTTTGCGTGTCCGTTTGTCAGCAGCATGGCATAGCCCAGCCTCGGAAGGAATGGCAGGACTGTGAGTTGGGGGACAGGCTCAGAGTGAACAAATCATGCTAATTGTTTTGGGAAGACTGTGAAAGTTAGACCCAAGATGAAGGCAGAGAAGGAGTCTTTCTCTTGGGCATCAGCTGCTTTTGCACCACCTCTCCTCTTGATCCTTCTGACTCACTCAGGTAAGAGGGACAAATGTACATTTATATTCAATGACAACGCTCCACTGTTGGCCTTGACCGAGAGCTTATGGCGTAGTGCTGGCTGCAAGTTAAAAAAATGACTGAAATTCTTTTTAGTTTTATATAGTCTGTTTTGTATAAGATATGTCAAGGACTTCAATGTTAAAGCGTGTGTTGTAATGAGTAAAAACCAGAAAATAACCACCATATTATCGATTAGACCACACTATACATAATTTGGACACTTTTTAACACTTCTGCCACACTTCTAGTGTATGAATTCCATAGCAGATTACAAAATATGAAATCAAGCTGCAAACAAATAATTCTAAAGCTTTCTAGTTGGTTTCTTTTTAAACTAGTCACCTTTTTTAGCTTTTTATTTCCTAAACAATAACTGGTGTCAGTGTGATGGACGGTTGGCTACCCAAATTGGTAACACTTTATTTCGATGGTCTACTTTCTAACTAACTCTGTAACTACATGTCAACTAACGCTCAGTATTAGTAGACTCGTAGACTGTTAGGTCTTAGGGTTCGGGTTAGTAGAATAAGTTGGCATGTTGTTGCAGAGTTACTTATTGTCAGTGAACTTATAGTGTGTGTGATAGTGTGTTGGGGGACCATCAAAATAAAGTAATAGGAGATATTAAGCAGACAGTCTACTAATACTCTTATGAGTGTTAGTTGGCTTGTAGTTGCAAAGTTACTTATAGTTAGTCAAATGTCTAAAGTAGACCGTCGACAAAGTGTGACCTTTTTTTTTTTTTGGTGAAATATTTTGCTTTCTTTAATAAATGGTTTAATATCTGGATGTATAATGCAATGACATTCATTCATGACTTGATTTATTGAAAAAAATCATGGAATATTGCTACCACACCCAAATGGAAATGGAATTTTTTTTTAGTAAAATAAAAAGATGCTGTGTTTCTATAGGTGTCTGTGATCTGTGAGTGTTTACCATCCGGATCTACTGTCAGAGCAGATAGCAGCATTGAGACAATTAGTTACTAGAAGGACAAAGATGTATGGACTACTGTACTTCATATTCATATTTACAACATCATAAAACCCCATTTCTATCCTCACATCATGACTACTTTAGAAGCTGTTTGTGTTGTACAATTGGCCAATGTTGTCATCAACAAAGCCACAGGAGCCCCGTGTGTCACTTTTCATCTCATCACATGGATTGTTTGTCGCTCTGTGGGCCCTTTTCATTCCAGGAAATTGGGCCAAACAATTCAAGCTTTTGTATTCTCATCTCTGGCAGACCTTTCGTACTGTAAGCAGTTACCAGGGAGATGGGCTGTTTCCACACTGGCTTTATTATGCTGGTTATCAGAGAAAGAGGATACTTTACATTAAATTACTTAAGGCTTTAAAAGGTGATCCACTAAAAATGTTTATTGTACAGTACAGAAGTATAACAAAACTTTTTTTAATGAAGCATTGATATTTATTAATATTATCATGAATGGCATAAATGACCGGCTGATAAGTAAATCTGATGTGAACCCATTTAAAGTAGTCTGGGTTGTTTGCATGGCTCAAAATACAAAAGCTCATTCAAAGAAATGAATGCTTGGTTAAGCAAAAATGCCTTCAATTGGTCAAATGAGACAGTACGATGTATAATATTGCAAAATATTTTTATTTCAAATAAATGCTTTTTTTAAAACTTCTATTTATCAAATAATCGTGTAAAAATATCACTGTTTTCACAAAAATGTTGTGAAATGAACTGAAAAATGAACAGCACAACTGTTTTTAACATTGATAATAATAGAAAATATATATATATTGAGCAGCAAATCAGCATTAGAATGATTTCTGACGGATCATGTGATACTGAAGACTGGAGTAATGGCTCTTTTTTTCTTTTCTTTTTTAGTTACGTAACGTGGTATATTAGAAACTCGCACAACAAGGAATAATTCCAGGAAACAGACTTTAATCACAAACACTCAAGAACCAGGAGAAACGCAGGAGAAAAAAACACAAACATAAACGAGAACGGACAGAGAATGGGAGAACTGAGGGTTTCAGTACAAAGCAAACAAAGGAACTTAATTAGTAAATTAACTAAGGGAACAGGTTAATGACATAACTAATTAAACAGACTGGGGAAAACTAGGTCACAGGACTAAACCAACAACACTATGAAAGGAGACAGTACATACATGTAACAATATTTCACAATATCACAATTTTTATTGTTTTTTTAATAAAATGAATGCTGCCATGGTGAGCCTAAACACTTCTTTCAAAAGCACTAAGAAATTTTACCAAACCTTGAAGCAGTATTGCTACAATAACTAGTCGGATTTTGTTATTTGTTATCTGTCTGTGTGAGCCAATCAGAACAATCCTGTGATCCATTTTTGGTCTGCAATAGCCATTTGCTATTACATGATTTGACTCATCAATATCTGAAAGAGCTCAGTTGTAAAGGGTGTGTTAGGCTGTGCAACTGTCCTGTATGAAGGTTATGGTGTGTTTCTGTGTGGCAATGGGATCTGATGAGTATTATTACGGCTTCATTTGCACATGATTGCAGTGAAGTTAGACAGAAGGCAGGGAGAGGCCTTAACAAACTGGCACATTAAGTGTATCTTCCCTGTATGTGTGGAAACAATAATAAGGGCAACGCTAAATCCACATGAACTAATGAACAATCATCAAAAGTGAACACATATGGAACTTAAAGTCTGAATAAAATGGAAATTCATCAAATTTTTAACCCTCTGGTGTTCTTTGGTCATTTTCAACCGAAAACAATTTTAACTTCATCGGAATGGTATGAAACTTAGTAAAGGTTTTGGCACTTGCAATGTGAAAGGGAAAGAAATGGACATGGACATGATTTCAAAGGGTTAAATGGTCCTGAAAAAAAATTGTTACACTTAGGGTTCTTCATCCCTCCTCGTTTCCTCGCCCCATCTGTCCTCCATCCTATTACCCAGAAACCGATCGAGCTCAGACAAAGGAACTCTCAACTCTCTAATTGCACCATGAGGAGGCAGGGATCGAGGAGTGAGGAGGCTTCCTGAGGAGTTAAACTGTGAGCGAGGATGCATAGGTGTCCTATGCGGAAGTGTTTTATCGACTAAACGTGACGCACATATAAATTCTCCTCCCCCTTCACATCTGTCACAATTATTTTAATTAATCATTTACCTTTGCAGTTTAAATAAACCTCACATCTCACATATTTCAACAGGGTATCTTGCTTTATTATTATTATTATTATTATTATTTATTATTAATTTCTTAAATAACCAAACTTCAACAACATAGGGCCAGTCCTTTGAGCACAGCTAATGGCGCTTTAAAGTGACGCTCGAGTGATCAAGTATTCCAATGTATAAATAAGCTTTCCTTCGATTCCTCCGTCCTCATTTTCTTTCCTTGCAGCCCTCCCTCGCATCCTACAGGGGGTGGAGCTGAGACGCGAGGAAAGGAAGCGAGGAAAGGAAAACAAATAAGAAATGAGAAGCACCCAGTGTACTTAGAAAACGAATTTCATCTAGTGGGAACTTTTGGTACTGCGGCCAAACAAAATCTTACTTAAAGCTCATTTTTTGAGATATCAAGCTTACAGTTTTGTAAAACATCCATTTGATTAAAAACTTGAGTAAAACGTGTTTTGGAAAATATATACTGTATTTCATATAAAAATTCTAAATAGTATTCTTGTGCACTTTCATAAAAATAAAAAAAAATTCTATAAATTTTTTTTTAACTTTTTTGTAAAACACTTAAATTTACTTAATTTTACTTAATTTTTTTCTCTATATGCAAAGAGCACCAGAGGATTAAATGCATGTTATGTATCTTATTATGAAGGTATATAATTATTATTATTATTAAATAGCTTGTAATATTTCAAAATGACATCAACTGAATTCTTTATGTGAAGTGACAGACTCTCTGATGATGTATGCTGGACTTCTCCAATCATTTTGTGAAAAACTCTGCCCCTTTCTTGCAGTCGACCTCAAGCTTGCATTATCTCCAACCAATCAACACACAATGCATAGAACCAAGTCCCCATCCTAATTTATTTTCATGTGTTCAGTAAAAAGAGGAGGCATGTTCCGGCGCAAACGTTCCCTGGTGCTATTTTGCAGTTTCAAAAAGCAATTCTGCCACTGACCAGAAAAAACCTAGTTTAAAGACAGTGGCGCGTTGCTCGTTAGTCATATGCTATTTTAAGCGTGCATGCTTGGCCATTATGTAGCGTGTGCACAACGCGCATATACGCTTTGATTATCTAATCTAAACAGACGCAGCAGTTTCCATTTTTGCAAATCATACATTAAGGAAAAATATTAACACACGAGGGAAATCATTGTTGTGTCCATGAAGATGTGAAAAAAATAGGCATAATCTAGCTTACACATTTACCCAAATTATTATACGCCTGTTTAACCGAAGCTTATTTGGGTGGGTTTCTCCCATCCCCATACAATGTCACTTCTGTGTGTTTTACGGCCCTGACGACGAGAACGTCGGTCTCCTCGGCTGTGAACCGCTCCTGGCGTGCGCTGGCATCCCGCCGTTATAAAAGCAATCCGCCACGGAACAAGCGCGCCTGCTCTTAAAGGGAATGTGAGAGGACGCTCTGATTGGTTTATTTCACTTTACGCCCAAACCACACCTATGAATAATGAAGCTACTTCAGACCAACCCATTTTAGATTTGCGTCGGGCGCAAGAGTCATTTAATAGCAACAGCGGGTTCCGCCCACAAAGTTACTTGCGTTTTGCGTTTGATACTTTCAGATCATCAAAATAGGGCCCCATAAACAAATTCTGTATTATACATTTTTCAAGGCTTGTACCTAGGAACCTATTTCATGGTTTACGTTCTTGAGCCACCAGGTACTGTTTTGTGCGGGTGGGCGGCTGGATTGCATTAGGGGTTTTTTGTTAGAAAGGTGTCGTGTTGGCGGCCCCTCAATTTAATAAAGATTGTTGCGACGGAAGTGAATCAATCAAAACTAAGTTTAGCTGGACAATAACTGCTGCTGTAAAGCCAAAACTGTCTCTGTTACTTTAATTTCTTATTATCACTGTAAAGCTGCTTTTAAACAATCTATATTGCTAAAAGCGCAATATAAATGAAGGTGACTTGACTTGACTTGAATAGAATACATGTGGGTTTGTGTGTGTTTTGTTTTTAGTTAAAAAAGCAATCCAATTTTATATGCACTTCAAACACTTTTTTTTACTGGTAACATTTATTTTGCAGTGTCCTTGTTAAATACAGTTTGTTACATGTACTTACTGTAGTAATAACAGTAAATTAAGCATAATTACATGCAACTAACCCTAAACCAAACCCAAATCTAAAAACTAACTCTATTAATTAATATGACTCAGTACTTAAATATATGCTTACACTGTAACAAGAACACCTAAAATGAAGTATAACCACCTTAAATGTACGCATAAATGTGTTTTGAATGCAGTCAGCACAAGATCAGGTAATTATGAACTTGATAATGATGCCACAGCAGCTGACTTGATCTCGTCACATTTGGACAAACTAACATTAATTTCATAAATCAGATGTTTAATAGATGTTCATTTCACAGCATGTGTTCAGGGGGTGAACATTACCAATTTTGAGACGCTGATCAGAGGGACAGTAGGTGGAGAAGCTCTGCTCTCTGTCCGATACTCAAGCAGAAGTCTGGATCCTCCTGTAATCAAATGGCAGCTGAAGAGGGACAAACCCGTTACAGTGGTCCAGTCCATCGGCACGGAGATCATTGGTAACCTGCGGCCGGAATACAGAGACCGTATCCTTGTGTTTGAGAATGGTACACTGCTGCTGCATAACCTCAGGCTGTCTGATGAGGGCACTTATGAAGTAGAGATCTCCATCACCGATGACACCTTCACTGGAGAGGGCAGCATCGACCTGACGGTAGATGGTAAGACTAGTTTAAGGAAATTTTGAAAAGAAAATCAGACATTGTAGACATTTGGGAATCATTATGATCTCAATAAATAATACCAATAAAATCTTGGCTGATGTTTTACCAGAGCCAATCTCTAAGCCACACGTCCACATGGTCACTTCCACTGTTCTGGAACTGACAGAGAATTTCACAATAAATTGCACCCATGACTTGGGCACAAAGACCACCTATAGCTGGGCAAAAGGTGGCCATCCATTATTAAATGAGACCCGTCTTCTGCTGTCAACGGACCAGAAGGTCGTGACCATCACACGCGTTCAGATGGTTGATGATGATGTCTACAGTTGTATGGTGGAGAACCCGATTAGTAGCATGAGAAGTCTGCCAGTGAAACTCACGGTTTACAGTAAGAATGGGAACATTTGAACATAATGAATCATTTTTAAATACATTGATACTGTATTATATACTTTATAGATATTCATAGATATTTGCTGATCTTTAAGAAACAAAATGGCTGAAAATGTTCTCGTTTCCAGAAAGGAGCTCCCTTTATATTATACTGTCTACAGTCGGCATCTTCGTCCTCATCACGCTTGTAACTGTGTGTGCTTGCTGGAGGCCATCAAAAAAGTATAAACCTATTTTTCTTTTTTCACTCATCCATTAAGTTAACAATATTAGTGTAAATTAACATGTCACCATAAATACTTTCATTGCCAGATCAAAAAAACAGAAGTCTAAAACTATTATACCAAGATCCATTCCACAAACCCACCACATCAGGTATCATGACGTCAAGCCCGAGGGTATGTATTCAGTGCAATTATGTTGTTATTTAATATTGATTTGCTCTCCATATGAAATGTTCATCAGAGTAAATGCACCCTGTGCTAACAAGCTTATTTTACTGATTTACCTTCTCTTTGCTTGTTTTCAGTTGACCCAGTTTTCCCATGTGTTTCTTTGATTCATCTCATTCACCTGGCCCTTGTTAATTAACTCATTGGTTCCCTCGGTTGGTTCTAGTATAAATGTTCTCACTTTTGTTTTGTTCATAGTCCTGTCTTGTCAGTGTTAGAATGTGCTATTCTGTTTCTTCAAGTTATCTCATGTGTGTTTCCTTGGTGGAAACAACAAGTAAAGACTATTTCTGAGTATCTCCTTTGTCGTGCTCTTTGTTATCAGCCACATACTGTGACAGAAGACAGGACCAAAAGACAATGAAATGGGCTGATCTACAGAGTCTAGCTGAAGATTGCCTTCTCTTCTCCCTCCAACAGAGCGGTAGGCCTCTGGAACAATATATGTGGAGGAGTTTTTGCATTGTTACAATCTGGGGAGCTGGAGCACTGATATGCTCAAGGCCTGTTTTCAGGAGGGACTGGATGATGAACTGTATCAGTCTCTTTCTCCTTGTAAAAGCAGCTCTCTTTTGGTTGAATATATTAATTATGTCCTCTGGTTGAATGGTTAAGATTTTGTTATTGAGGAAATGAATGAGGACATTCCCAGCTGTCATCCTGTCCCAGCTCGAAAATGTTTGGGCACTCCAGCAAACCCCAAGCCTGCGTCCAAGCCCTAAACGGACCTTACCATCCACTCCCAAGTCCGTTCTAGAGACTGTCTATTCCAGTGAGAGAAATTCCCGAGTCTTTTTCAGTGAGAGAAATCCCCTGGTCAGTTCCAGTGAGAGAAATCCCAGAGTCAGTTCCAGTGAGTGAAATTTCCCCTGTCCATTCCTATGAGTGAAATTCCAGAGCCAGCCCTTCCTGTCTGCCCTGGTGGAATTGAAGAGGTGGTCATTACCATTTATGTTGCTGTTATTGTGTGTGTTTGGGCCACACACACATCCACTCCAGCCCCTGGCCAGAGTCCAGAGATGGCTCCAGCCCATATGTCCACTCCAGAGTCCGCTCCGGTTCACAACCCCATAGCTCCTCCCAATAGTGTCTCTAGCCATAGTGGCCAAGCCAAGTTACCGTGGCCCTGAGGCCGAGCCTTCCTGGTTCCTGGAATTGCCTGTACCTCCTTGGCTACCTGTGCTACCTGCACCTCCCTGGCTCCCTGAGCTACCAGCACCACCCTGGCTTACAGAATTGCCTGCACCTCCCTGGCTCCCGGCACTGCCTGCACCTCCCTGGCTCCCAGCACTGCATGCACCTCCTTGGCTCCCTGAGCTACCAGCACCACCCTGGCTCCCGGCACTGCCTGCACCTCCCTGGCTCCCTGAGCTACCAGCACCTGCCTGGCTCACTGCACTACTGATACCTCCCTGGCCCCTGGGACTGCCTGCACCTCCCTGGCTCCCTGAGCTACCAGCACCTGCCTGGCTTACTGCACTACTGATAGCTCCCTGGCTCCCGGCACTGCCTGCACCTCCCTGGCTCCCTGAGCTACCAGCACCTCCCTGGCTCACTGCACTACTGATACCTCCCTGGCCCCTGGGACTGCCTGGACCTCCCTGGCTCCCTGAGCTACCAGCACCTCCCTGGCTCACTGCACTACTGATACCTCCCTGGCCCCTGGGACTGCCTGGACCTCCCTGGCTCCCTGAGCTACCTGCGCTACTCTGGTGGTTTCCTAATGATACAACTCCTCCCGGCACCCCATGCTAATAGCACCGCCCTGGAGGCTTCCCATCCTGCCAGCTCCATCCTAGTCATTCCCTGCTCCAGCCCTGCGTCAGCCATGCTCAAACCCCCTCACCATTACCCTCCCCCTCCCCGGCTGAACTTTTTTTCCCCTTTTGTTTTGGTGCGAGGCCGAGCCTTCCAGGAAGGGGGAGTACTGTCAGTCTGTTCTGTCTTTGTTTTCAATGTTCCCCTTCTGTTTGCTCGTTTTCAGTTGACCCAGTTTTCCCATGTGTTTCTTTGATTCATTTCATTCACCTGGCCCTTATTAGTTAATTAATTAGTTCCCTCGTTCTAGTATATGTACAGTACTTCCTGTTTTGTTCAGTTCATGGTCCTGTTTTGTCAGTGTTAGAGTGTGCTATTCTGTTTCTTCAAGTTTTCTCCTGTGAGTTTCCTTGTTGGGACCAACAATTAAGGACTATTTTAAGTATCTCCTTCGTCGTGTTCTTTGTTATCAGCCAAAAACCATGACAATGTTGTATTATATTAGATTTACATCATGTGTGATTGTCCATTATATATTTAAATGATGATGTCATAACAATAATGGCTGATAATGAGAACAGGATGCTGGGGCAATATATTATATTATATTATCCATTCATTCGCCAAACCGTTTGTCCTACGTAGGGTCGCATGGATGATGGAGCATTCAATTTATATTATATTTCATGTTTAATTGTTCATTTATATATCTAGATGATGTCATCCCAATAATGACTGATCATGAGCGGAGGAATCCTGTATCACTCTACATCTTAAAAGAGAAGGTATTATGACGTCATTATTTAATTTCCCTCTCCCAGCACACCCACTTTATAGTTAAAAATAGCCTTTCAAGTGGATGAGTGGTCCATTATCTCAGCAGAACTGTCTGTGAGTCAGAGAGCAAAGGTTGAACCTGCAAACATCTGACTGCTTCAGAAACATTTCTTTTTATTACACATTAATATTCATGTTTTCACCACATATTCTAGTAGAATAGGTTATGATGTTATTAGACCTGTGTTACAAGAATAGCCTAGATGTTTTTGCATGTCTTGGTAATATGAAAGTGCAATGATGTAGGCGTGTGAAGACTGTAAATTCCTGCACTTGACATCCTCAGGATTCTCCTCCTGGTGAACCAGCGTCAACATGTGAAACATGCAGCTCTATTAGCGGCAGCCCTCCAAGCTACAACAGCTCAATACCTCCTCCATCCGACTTGCCTGAGCCTCCAGCTCGCTCCACTCGCAGATACCCTCGCACCTCCACCAAATCACCACCGCACCATCGCCGGAGGAAGGGACAAAGTCAAAGCCCACCAGCCCATATCCGAGAGTCCGGTCGAGTCTCACAGCCCCCTGAGCCCTCGTCTCCGGCCAGGAGGCCTGAGGATCTATCCACCTCTCCCCAAGAACCCAAAGGCTCCCCAAAAATATAGATGTCGATGCACTGACCACATCTGCCAAGCCCACATGCTGCAAAAAGTCAGATAATGACCTGCACAAATACTTTTGCATTAATATATGTAAATATGTAAATACACATATGTGTCTATCCTCCAAAACTCTGCATTTCAAACTTGTTTAGCTTCATCATGTTAAGACACATTTTATTTGAAAAAAATATTGTGAATGTTGAGTTGATCTAACACATTATGGGCCAGATTTGCTTGTGCCAGCGCAAACTCTTTTAGCGTTTAGTACAGGATTTAGTGAAGACACGCAGTGAAAAATGAGTGCTGGAAAGGCGTGGACAGGGTTATTTTTGCGGCTGATCTAATTGCATATGCATTCATAGGAGTTTCCCTTTCAGATGCAACATTTATAGGAGTAGAGTATTTAAGTAAATCAAGCAGGGTTATATACTAAAGTTTGCGCTAGTCAATTTACTGATATTTGTGCCATTATTTAAAGGGATAGATCACCTGAAAAGGGGAATTACTCACCCTCAAGATCTTTCTGTACTCTCCATACACAACTACCCCTTTGACGCTTTAAAAAGTTCATAAAGAGATCATAAAACGAATCCATATGAATTAAGTCCACATTTTCTAAAGATACTCGATCGCTTTATATGATAAACTGATTTCTCGAAGGAACCACCGGTGAATTAGTCTTCCGGGTTCTGACGTCACCTGCAAAATCATCTGCAAAAGTCTATACCTTCGGCTTAAGTCCCAGAATAAAACGTAAAAATATATCTTAAAATATGTCAGTGCCATTGTTTTGTCGCAAGATGGACACCAGTAATATATATTTTTTTCTAAGGCACAATAATAAAAACGTAGCACTCATAGCAACACACTAGCAACCAACCAGAATCCCAAGTCATAGATCTACATAGATTCTACATTAGCAGCTGTTTCAATTGGCCGCTATATAAGCCATCAGCCATATTGGAGCGATCCGTGAACATTCAAGAGCAAGTTGACTGACTGTCTGCAACTTAGTTAGACGCATATATGAATATCTATATATGAAATAGACTTTAGCAGATGATTTTGCTAAACTAACACAACACAATAAGACGAAGGCGTCAGCTAACACGTTAAAAAGTTACCATAGTAAAAGTAAAAACATGTAATATTGAGTTAATAAATATAAAAACACAAACCAACACATTATTCTCACCTGAGAAAGTTTATCCCATTTCTTCAGGAATTTAAATCTCTGCGGTTTCAAAACCATAAGCTGTGCAATCTTGTGGCATCATTGATTCTTACTGTGAGTGACAACACGCTGACCGTTGCAAGATGGCGGGCTTGCTGACGTGTCTCGCGGTCGAATGTGGATCATACGTACATATCTATGTTCCAAGCAATTACATACGAACCACCCAGAACACCCTAGCAACCACCTAGCAAGATCTGCATTCAAACTACCACTAATTGAATAAATTGTTTACAATTGTTGTAAACTCCAGGCTAGGCTTTGTCAAGTCAATAGTTTGTATTTCCTTTTTTTTTTTTTTTTTTCATTCACTTAAAGAACATGAACAGGCCTGTTTTTATTTTGGTGAATGAAAATGACAAGTAGAGTTGATCTGTAAAGAAGATGTTAAATAAAATATATTGAGAAAGATCTAAATGCAATCTTTCACATATTTGATGAGAATTTGCACAGTGTTTCACCCGCTAATAATCTGAGCATTATGTAATCGTGTCTCTCTTGTTGAAGTTCATTCTGTCCCTGAAAAGGGAGAGACAATGTACGTGCTGATTCACACAAAAGACACAGTAGGCTCCTTGTTATGCATGGGCACGGCCGTTGAGAACAGGCATTGTAAAGGGAGCAGGCTGATCTTGTGTTGATTCATACCATGCATAAATGTATAAGTTGGAGACAGAAACCCAAATAAGCACAGAGAATGCAAATAGATTACCCTGTGGAAAAACAAAAATAGTTTCAGGCATGAACAGAAGTTTTAAAAGTCAAGTCACTTTTATTTGTATTGTGCTTTTTACAATACAGATAGTTTCAAAGCAGTTTTACAGTGATGACAGGAAAATTATGCATTTCCGCTGTTCAACTGAAGTAATTTCAGTGTTGATTCAGTTCATCTACAGTATAAAGAAGTTCTGCAAAAAAAATTATGTAGCTAATCTTCGAGCTCAGTTCAGTTCTCATACAACAGCATAAGTACAGTCAGATCAATAATATTGTTGAATATTAAAAGACCAACTCCCGGTTTCATTGTATTTTTTTTTCTTTTCTTTTTTCTAAGGCACATTAATACTTAAATGACCCAACTGAACTAAGGCCTAAAGCCTTGTCTGTGAAAACGGGCCTAAGTTTTAAAAGGAAGCATAAGTAGGACATTACATGACAACAATGGCTAATGGTAAAATTACCATTTTCTTTCTCATAATTATGCATTAAAAAATAAAACGGTACATCTTTGTGAGGATACATACATACATACATACATACATACATACATACATACATACATACATACATACATAGCCTACATACATTCTGTTTTAAATTGCTACACAATATACATTAGATTTACAATTAAAAAAATCAGGGCTATGAAATTCTGTGTAAAACCTACTATTTTTAATTTTTAGTCGCTCCAAATTCGGTTAGGTCTAGAGAAAAAGTAGTATAATTTGCGTGGAACTAAAACGAGCAGGTAGTCTGTTTCCCGTCGAACGTACATTTGGAAACACATCGGGAGTGACCAAATCGCTACAGCTTTTGAACGGCGTTACTTTCGACAAATAAAATCATACCTTTACAAAACTGTGGCCAATAGCATCATAAATGGGCGTGTCTAAAGCGGTTGTGATTCTGTTAGCGTCATTGACAACGGAGTTTTAATTCTGTCAGTTACAGGAGTAGAAATATTAACGCTATTTGCATGAGGACGGTAACAACATTATGAATCGCTGTCCTTTAAAAAGACTCCAGTAAAGAAGCTCGAAGGATCAATGTTGTGCTTGCTAATAAGGTCAGAACATCAGTGACTCCCGAAAAGCCATACATGCTAGTTATACCCATTCATATCTAAGTTAGTTAATCTAACGTTACCAGAAGAATTTATACGAAAATGTATCAAGCAAGAACAGCTAAAGAAAGAGTTTGCTCTTCGATAACGCAAAAGAATGTATTAAAATAAAATAAAAGGATAACCTTTGGAAACAGAAGAAAGACCAAAGGTGTGAGAGTGTTGGCCGAGAGGAACCCGGCTGTGGCGCCTGTGGGTGTTTGGGTGGAGAGTGGAGATGAGTGTCAGGAACATCCCGCGGTAAGAACTTACACTGAGATGAGAGCTGTAGAGATTTACCTAATCATTGCAAGTGATTCTTTGACGGACACTTTGCACGGTACACGTTTGTGTCGCGCTTATTATAGTCCCACATTCTTTACTGACCTGGAAAACGCGTCAAGAAACACTCACGTTTTTTTCCTTTAATTTATTTGGGTGGAAAACAACAGTAACTAATTATTTACAACCCAAAATCTAGGCCCTAACTAGCTGCCACTGAGTTACATCTCAATTCTGGCTACAAACCCCTGTTACTTTCCATATTACCAGGGGTATTATATTATAATAATATTATTACTATATTATAACTAAAATTTCAATAAAATAAAATATTAGTTTAAGTACTAAAATAAACAAAAAATAAACTTATTTTTGGTAAACAAAAAATAATAAAACTTTATAGACTTTTTTAAAATGCCAAAAACTCAACAAAGTTACTAAAGCTTAGCTAATATTAAAATGTAAAATTATAAACATTATAAAACACTGGCTGTTACTTATTATAGGCTACTTGTACTTATTTATAAATTTTGTTTATACATTTATAATGTGATGATTTTTTATAAATAATATATTATTCATTATTTTAAGCTGTTTTTAGACACATCCCAAATTTTCATAAAAGGGTTGCAAAACGTGCATACACCAAATAAATGGGATAATGAAATCGTGGGATCATCAAATTACCTCTTGTGGTTAAAGAAGAAGAAAAGGGCTTAGGTCCCTATTTTGTACCTTATTTGTGGAAAATGTCAACTAGCCAGTCATGTAACGTAAATCTCACCCTGTGTGTGGGGCAGGTCCAGGCTTTGCTTACGGAAGAGCTTCTGGAGGAGACCCGACGAGAGAAAGAGGAGAGTCTGCGCCGGTTTCAGGATGCAGTTCGTAAACGTGTTTCACAGCAGGTCCTTCTGCGCAAACAACAGCAGCTACTGAAATCTTATGAGACGGTAAGAAATGCCTGTTAATGAGCAACAAAGGATTGCACTTTTTTCCCTGAATAGGGCACAATTTGTCTATTGACTATTTTATAAGCAATAAAGGCACAAATACTGTGTTCTTTGGAAATAGAACCATGTTAAACTATAGCATAAACTTAACACTTTTGTTCAAAAATGTAGGGTAATTTTTAATGTTTGTTTCAGAGGCATCTTATGCTCAGTTAAGCTGTATTTATTCGATTAAACACACAGTAAAAACATTAATATTGTGAAATAATTGTGCTATTCTTCAAAAGTTTTCTTCAACCTATTTTAAAATATAATTTTTAACAACGTCTTTACTCCAGTCTTCAGTGTCACATGATCCTTCATAAATCATTATAATATGCTGTTTTGATGCTAGTTGATGATTTGATAAAATGTATTTAATTAAAACACATTTTTGTACAATTTAATGCATCTTTACTGAATAAAAGTAGTATTATTTTAGTATTTATATACTGTTATATTATTTATTAATATGTACATTTTCAGTTTTTATTTTCATTTTAGTTTAATTTTTTAGAGCTTTTGTCATTTTATTTAAAATATTTTTTATTTAGCTTTCATTTATACTTATTTCAGTTTTAGTTTGACTAAATTTAGTACTTCAACTTCAGTACTTTTCCCCCCCAGTAAGTTACCAAGACAACCAGTTTTGCATCTAATATTAATATTTTTTTCTTTACTTTTCTTTATCGAAAACAATTTCTAATCATTTTAGTTTAGTTAACAATATTATTATAATATATTAGCTGTGTGGAAAGTCATGACATCTTATTCTAACAAATGCTCAAAATAGTAATTTGTGTGAACTTTCCTTCTGTCTTTCTTTTTTTTCAGGTTGAATGTGAGGACAAAGTATTGCAACAAACCAGCAAAGCAGCCCATCGCCTTACACCTCAAACCAATGTATTCCCTTCCTGGACACATGGGCAGCGAGTTATCTGCAGTCCCAGCTCTCGCTTGGTCAGTGCTCAGGGGACAGAGGCCGTTTCTTCCAGTCAGCACACACATCATGTACGGGTATTTACAGGCAGAACCTGATTTCACCAAGTGCAACATCTTTGTTGATCCTGGAGCAACATTCCAATTAACCAATCAGATTCGAGGGACAAGTTTAGGCTTACAACCAGGGTTAAGTGCTTCCACATCAGTGTTATTCACCTATCATTTCCTTTGGATTTTAGGAAGAACTTATGAGTAGGGTTAGGGATATCAATCTGGATCATTTTGCTTGCATATTTTTTTAGCATTTTGCATATTGTATCTATATGTACATGTAAGGGAGTGTTTCTGGACACTTTTTCCAGGTCAGTAAAGTCAGGAAGCAGGTGAGACACAGACTAGCTGCTCGTCAAACAGTGCAAGATGGAGATGAACTATCACAGCTACCTGGTGGGAGATGGAAAATTTCCCCTGCTAGAAATGTGAGTCATGCATGATGCATTTTGGGTCATTTCTGAGACCTGAACGCTCAGTGTTGTAGTATTAATATCTTCACATTTGTTATATATACAGAAACCTGAATCACATGCTTTGAGTGATCAGAAGGATTTCACTGACGGTTCAAATGATGGAGGAGAGGAAAACGAGCAGGATGTTGACTCGGAAGATGAGATGCTGTTGGGGCAACATGATCAACCTCTTCATTTGCATCGCCACAGAAGCAAGGCTGTAACTTTTCAGAACGATATGGTGAGAAGATCTTGTTTGGCCTTAAATTTAGTCCCAGATGGCACACCTACGTTAATTCACATACCGTGTAAAAAAAAGTCCTGCTTATCAGTCTGCTGGAAAGCAAGGCTTTGCTTACAAATGTCTGTGCTGCTACATTGAAGTATGTGCTTCTGAGGATCAAATTTTATTTTTCAAAGTTTGTGAGCATAAGATCTTAGAAAGACATGAGGAGTAAACAAGGTATCCTTGAGAACAACATTATATCCTGATTTGTTTGTGCACTATGTTGATTAAATAAGTGTAAAATGGTTAAAAGTTTATTTTTTATTTTACACACACACACACACACACACACACGTCTTCAGTGTTATCTATATCACAGGTTTTAGATGCTACAGACACCCCCAAGTATGATCAGGGACCTCCATGCTAAAAATGTAAAAGTCAGTGATATGTATTCATGTATAAAGAAGACCCAATTTATATAAATGTATATTATAAATGAAAATATATTGTAAAATACTGAGTATCTGTTACGCTACATTATCAAGTCTTTTTCTTCTCACTAAAGTTTTGTACTCTTAGAGGGCTCTCTAATAAAATAAAGATTTATATTAGTAAAGATACTAATAAAATACATTTAACATATTTTTTAACATTCATATTCTCCAGATTTTATAATATTACTATTTCATTTTGCTTCTAACTATCATTGTGATCATTTTATTCTATTAACACTAGTTTTTAACATCCATATAGCTTTGTGGGGAAAAAGTTAACAAAAAGTAGTTGACTTTAATCAATGACAATATAAAAGCAAATTATTTAGTTTTCTGGTCTTTGTAATATCACACATAGTATTCTTCTTCTCACATAGTATTAATGTGTTTTAATACATGAGAATGTATAGCTGCATTATGTTTTAGACAAAACACTTTTGCATCTTGGAATCAGCTACCAGTTTGTTGCATACTTAATTATGATTGTGATATAATTTTTAGTTTCACCTTTCCTTAAACATCCTATAAAAACTGTTTTTTTTATATATATATATACATATAGTTTAGATTGCCCCTTTCTGTTTTTAAGTGGACGCTTTTGAATAAATATGTACTTTCTGAATCTGTACTGTCTGTCTTACACCAAATGGCCTTTTTATTAAATTGTCAACACAATATGTTATTATTTCATGTATATATTGTGATGTCTCTGTAGGTCTATGAGCCAGATCCTTCCTGCACAGACTTCACTACTGACTACAGAGCTTCCCAAGTGCTTTGGCCTCAGGAGAATCAGGAGGAGCTGAAGAGGCAGGTGAGGAATCACACTTTATTTTGAATAAAGTCTCCTCTTTAGGCTCTTTTTATTAGGGAACTCAATGTTGATTTTTATAAATATGGCAATAAAACTGAATGTCTGATTGTAAGTATATTACACTGAGAAATAAAGATAATTCAAATGTACACTACAGTTCAAAAGTGTGTCAGTAATGTTTTTGAAATGAGTCTATTATGCAGACCAAGGCTGCATTTATTTGTTCAAAAATACAGTAAATAACTGTTACTTATCAAACATTATTACAATTTAAAATAACTTTTTTATTTTAATATATTTTAAAATATTATTTATTCCAGTGATGTCAACACTAGATTTTTATCAGCCATTACTCTGGTCTTCAGGGTCACATGATCCTTCAGAAATCATTATAATATGCTGATTTGCTGCTCAAGAAATGCTTCTTATGATTATCAATGTTAAAAACAGTTGTGCTGCCTAATATTTTTTTCAGGATTCTCTAATGAATATAAAGTTAAAAAGATTAACATTTATACTGTAAATGATATTGATTATTGAATAAATGTCTTTAATGTCACTTTTGATCAATTGAATGCATATTTGCTGAATAAAAGTAACATTTATAAAAAAACAACAACAACAACACTATCTGTAGAGTATTTAGCGTTTAGTCTTGATTTAGGTGGAGTCTGTTTTTACCAACAAAAATGTTGTCTTCAAAGTGCTAACTGTATTGTTTCAGAGGCAGTCTCAGTTCCTCATGTATCGACGTCACTTCATGGATACTGAGCGAGAGCAAGTGAAGGAGCACCAAAGGCACAGGAAACATCTGAAGAGAACTGCAAGGTCGGATCTCACCACATGTTCACAAGTCTTTTTTTCTACAACATAAATTCACTGCTACTGAAAAGAATGTCTATTTTCATTCCTTTCCGCGTGATGGTTGCTCACTTCTCTTTTGGTTTCTGAAAGAAAAAATGATGAGGATGTTGACGATCTCGATTAATTCGTTTATTGCAGCATAGCAGTGACAAAGTACACGAAGCACCTTGGGTTAAACGGAGTCGGGATGAACCCTGAACAATACAGGCTCAAACATTTTATACTGTTTCTACACTAGTCCTCCCTTGCATCATGTAAACAAGGTTTCGTTTTAAATGTAAATTAAGGACAACAGTTGAAGTGATAACCTTCACAGATGTTGGTAAAGGTGTGATCACTAAAGGGGTCGTGTGATAGGATTATACTCAGAAAGACATCTGTCTTTATGATTGGTAATCACGGTCACTTTATCACAGGATAGTTCTTGATGTCCTGCTGCCGCTTCCATGCAATAATTGATTAAATATGCTTCCGGTGGTACTATTCTCATATTACTGAGACCAGAGCAAACTGTCTCTCTATGATAACAAAGCCATGTTGGGGATGAGTGTAATCTGGGATGAGGCAGACTATAATTTCTTGCATTTCTCTCCTGTAGTCAGGCTAGGAAAAATAGTTTACATGACTGATTAGTTAATGTAAAATAGTAATAATAATTAATTTAAAATAAGACTGTGAGCAGCAGGGTTGCCATGTCTTTTTGACAAAGACCAATGTAAAAAAAGACATGACTTAATATTCTAAAAGGTCACTCCCATTAAAAAATGCAGAGATTTAAATTGTCAAAATGTAGGTTTTCTATTGATGATATAGAATTTAGGTAAAAGTAAATTGATTCTTGATAATTGTGCACATATGAGGAATATTTTGTACAATTAATAAAAAAATTATGTTTAGATGTCATTTTTTATTACAATTAATAAAAAATAAAATCATTTTAGAAACCTGTCCCTACGCTTTACTGCATTTTAGAAACCTGTCCCTACGCTTTACTGCATGTATTTTGCACTGTTGAAGCAAGTAACCACACATCATTTTCTTTTCATTAAGTTGTCCAAGAACACAAAAGGCTTCATGTTGCGCTCTATATTATACTTTCTTTTATAAACCCAGAGAAATCTTTGCTGTGTGTAGGATTAAGAATGAAAAAGAACAACTCAGGAAAGCTGAAGAGAAGAAGATGGAAAGGCAGCGACAGCTGGAGGAAGAAAGAAAAGACGTGGCTGAGAGGGAGTATTTGATTCTGGAGCGATTGAGGCTTGATGAGGAGGAGGCAGCAGAGAAGGTAGAGAGACGAGAAAGAACTAAATGGATCAAAGAAAGCAAACGGTAAATACTGCCAATATATGCATGACTATGTTCATTATTACCATAAAAACGCTACTGTTCAAAAGGTTGGAGTCAGTAAGATTTTTTTTATTTTATTTTTTTAAGTCTTATGCTCACCAAGGCTTCATTTATTTTATCAAAACAATAAAGTAAAAACCCTAATATTGTGAAATAATTAATATAACTGCTTTCTCTTTTGATATATTTGTAAATTAAATGTAATCCTCTTTTGGCAAATCAGATTTTTTTAGCAGCCATTATTCCAGTCTTCAGTGTCACATGATCCTTCAGAAATCATTTAAATATGCTGATTTGCTGCTCAACTTTTTCAACTTATACGCAAAATTGGAATATCACATAAAACATTTGCGATATAAAGCAGTGTCTCCATCCCATATTTTCAAGAGAACAAAATTGTCACTTCCTGGGAAATTGGCTCAAAATATCTGTAATAGAAATGGAAATGGCTGCAATCGGAATTTTTTTTCCTCCATCATAAATGACTTACTCCTCAGATTGTGCAGATGAAATGCAATAAATGCTGTCATTCATCTGATGTTTGAGAACGCAATCATGTGATTATGGTCATTATGCCAAATCATTTTGATGACAGACTTTTGTTCAGGAGGCATTTTAGAATAACTAAAACAACATTTGAGATGCTGTGCAATATAACTGATCTGTTGTTTAGTCCAGTTATCCAATCACATCCTCTGTTTAGGCAAAGTCACGTGAGTTTTGTTTGTTTGTTTGTTTTGTTATTTATTCTGTAAATGTGTTTCCATCATAGTTAATGCGCATGTCTTCATGACTAAGCGCATACATTTTTTTTATGCACATTTTTAGAATTGATGTGCATCTTAGCATTTCCATCCGGGTTTTTTAAAAATGTAATATCCCAAAATTGGCATAAACATACATGTAGGTGGATGGAAATATGGCTGTTTTTTTCAGGGTGCTCTGATGAATAGAAAGTTCAAAAGAATAGTTCTTATTTGAAATTGAAATCTTTTGTAACATTACAAATGTCTTTACTGTAACTTTTGATCAATTTAATGCATCATTGCTGAATAAAAGTACTTTCTTAAAAAAAAAAAAAAAAAAAAAAAAAAAAGGTAATGACCCAAAACATCATAAATGCTAGGATTTAAACAATAAGTGTCCGTAAACAGACCGTAAATACACCATAACATCTATTGTTTCACATTCAATAGATCAGAATTGTGTTGTAATAACATGTGATGATTCTGTGACAGGTACATTGAGGCAATGCAGGCTCTACTGAAGGAGAAACTGGAGAAGGACAAAGTAGAGCTGCCTCCTCTGTGTTCCTGTGGAGACACTTTCTGGGACAGCCGTCCTGATACCTGCGCCAACAACTGTATCTTCTACAACAATCCAAAAGGTAAACCGCTCACTCTGTATCCGTTTCATTTGATAGTTTAGAATAAGTATAGAACATTTCACTGTTCTATACTTAGTTTTTGCTCTTAACAAGCAACAAGTGACAAAACATGTTGTTAGTTGTCAAAAGCTTGGTTCCTATATCTGTGGTGTTGTGTGGGATAGCCCCACCCACAGTGAAACATCATTCGTCCAAAATCCTGCTTCCTCATAACTGTAGAACGAAATTCAGGAGTGTTCTGATTGGTTGTGATTGTGTTGCTGGAAAGGAAACCTTGTCACACCGTGCCTGGTTAGAAAATGATTTTACTCAGAGTACCGTGACTTGACGGACGGTGCATGTGGCCCCTCTGTCACAACTGACATCTTTTGTTTTTCCACTTTCCATGACATATCATGACTGTAGATATGTTTACCAGACATGGTGAAGTTTAATCATGGATTTAGTTCATCATAGGAACAGCCTTATTTTAAAACTAGATGAAAACAAGTTTTAAATACCCTTATGATAAAGAAGTACCCTTTGGCATACTTTTTAAAAGGTTACTTAAGGTTATATAACTAAATGGAATGTATTTATATTTATACACTTAATGTGTATTTACAATTAAATTATAATGTATTATAGTTTAAATTTATATTTAAATGAAATGAAATGTACTAATGAAACTTATATGTCTTGTATTTAAACATTTGTAATGATGAAGTTGCAATTTAGTACATATTACAGTTTTTTTAAATTGATTACACACTTGAGGCCCACTCAGTGAAACCATTCAATTATGTAGCTAATCTTCACACACAAACACTGCAAGCACATTATCTGCTTTACACTTTACGCAAAATGCTAAACACAGTTCTCTACATTAGACACACTCTGTTCAAAACTAGCAGCTCTTGTTGTGTATAATTTAGAAAACACTGCCATTTAACACTCGTTTACCGATTACCTACACCCAGTGGTCACATAATTTGATCACTTAGAAATCAAAACTCAATGTTTTGAGTAACTAGTAAATTTTTCATCCTTGCATATGTTTATTTTGTAAATATATACTGAATATCCTTGTAAATCAAGTCACCTTTATTTCTATAGTTCTTTACAGATTATTTCAAAGCAGCTTCACAATAGTATCAAATTCAGCTGTAAAGCAGCTTTAACAAGCCAATAGTGTCATTATTCAGTTCAAGTCACTTCAGTGTTGATTCAGTTCAGTTCAATGACTGTTGAGTTTATCAATGCATGTTGTATATACAGTGTATTTGTGCACATACATACATGTGATAAACTCCTGTACACTCCACTGCACACTGATCAAGCAAACGTCACAGTTGCGTTGTACATTTTTCACATCTGTGTGTAGTTTGGCATGTATATGGCTAGTTACTTGATGGTTTGTGTGTAGAGTTACTTCGCAAAAACACCATATTTAGAAGAGTTCACATAGTTTTGGATGAAGTGTTTGCTTTTGCAAAAGATGTGTGACGTTTTGCATGCTGTGTGTGTGTTTTGTGGTTTTGTGTGTAGAGTTTCGAGAAATGAAGCCATAGTTTCAGAAAATGTATTTAATTTTAACTTTTAATGTAATATCAAATAACACTACAAGTCCTCTACATGTGCTTTAGTAGTCAGCACATGAAAATAAGTGTACTTCTTAAAAGCGTGGTTAAAACATGATTTAATGTACTTTCATTTAATTTACTTTAAAAAGTTTAATTTTACATTATTAAATAAACTATAAACCTGGCATTGAATATTGTTGGCTTCTTGGCGAACTGCTTTGTTCCTCATTTGTAAGTCTCTTTGGATAAAAGCATCTGCTAAATGCATAGATGTGATGTTATCTTCTTTCTTTGTTTTTTTTGCAGCATATGCTCAGGCTCTGCAGTCTGTCTTGCTTAGCTGTGATCTGAAGGAAGGAGGTCTTGGACAGTATCGTCCACCTGGAAGGCATCCTCTATGGATGTCCATTCTCAAAGGAAGTGATTGTATTCGATCTTAAGAGTCATTATTAAACGTATTTTAAGATTGGACAGCCTGAAGTGTATAACTTAATGAGTACATGGTGTGATATTATTTTTTATTGTACTCATGGATGGTTTTAAATAAACTGACATACCTCAACGTGACCAATATTTGTACTGTTTTAATAAACCTTAATGAACTGATAAATTAAATTCTTTGATCGTTTATTGTGTCACATGTTGGTTTTCTTAGAGCACCTAAATGCAGTGCTTGAATTGAAGCCCCTCATAGGGCATTAGGGACCCCCCTTACAAAGTCAAATATTGCCTTAGAGGTTCTGCCATATATTTCTATTTCCCTAGGGATAAAGACAAATCTGATTAAATTCATGCAGTTAGGATACGGTAAATTCCGTGAATTAAGTATTTACAATCATTCTTGTGACTATATAAACGCCCCTACATCTAAGACCACCAAGGACACATCATTATGCCTGCTTGGTCCAGTGAAGCTGACTTTAGTGAAAGAATGGAGAGTAATAAACCTCCACTTGGAGTCGGAAAGACTTTTCTCTCTCGATCTTTCTACTATATTTATCCACTCCATGTATTCCTTGTATTCGTTACCTGCATACATTGGAAACATGCACTCATTATTACTATTTTTCACATTTTATAATTATTTCAAAGTCATCAAAACTAATTATGTTGTGAACTTAAGAAAAAAAAAACTTACATTTATCGAAAATAAATAAGTCAAAATGATCATGCATGACATTTTATGAAGTAGACCTATGTAAAACTCATTTGCAAAATCACCACCAGGTGACGCAAAGGGTCAGTGAGAGCACCATTGATCAGTAAAGCTAGAATTGTGACATTTTCACTTGTAACTGAAGATAAAATAATGAAATAAATGAAACAGATCATTTAAGGTCCTTTTGAAGTTACTGACTGCATCACTGCATTCTGAGAAATGAAATAATTATCCCTGTGCCACAGCTGAATCTGACAGTGAGACCCTAAACATATTGCAATATATATTGTATGTGACCTCTATACACTTATTCAACCATTATGCAAATAAAATCCCTGAATATATGCTTTAGTATCTGGTTGAGAAGTCAGTAAATGAATAGCAGTCACATTTTTTTCTGTCTGTGTCTATGGAAATAAAAAGTATTTATTTCCATTCCAGAAAGCATCATCCTCATTTCAAATGTAAGTTGTTTTTATTTGATGCATACAATCTTGTGTTTATTTGGGATATTACATAACTCATTTGTATTGTCAGTGCAACATATGCTCGAGATTTGTGCTGGATAAGCAACATACATATTTGGTCTCTGTTTGGTCTTTATTTTTTATATTCAAAAATCAAAATTACAGAATTCAAAGTTCTTGACATTTCTTTTTATATATAAACATTAATATTAAAATATTTTTTTGTATATAAATCTGATACCTAAATCTGAGTGGATGAGTAAAACAGGAACTAGGAACTATTGTACTTTATTTTGATAAAGTATTGAATGTGTCAAATATCACATTACTGTTGCCTAAATAAAAAAAAAGAAACAATTGTTTTACTCCTGCTAAAATCACTGCAACTGTTGTATTGCTTTAACACTTATCGATTTGTTTTTGTAATTAGGATTTTTTTTAAACATCCATTTAAATTAATTTAGAATCTGTTACGTTTTGTACATGTTTGTGATGCCCTTTCATTTTAAGTTCCTTTTTTCCCCTTTTTTTTCCAAATGTTGTTGTGTTTCAATTTATACTTGCAAAATGTGTAAAAATTTCAAGAACTTGCTGTTGAATTCTGTCATTTTAAAAATAAATAAAGCCCATGACAACCATAGACCAAAGTTTCCCAGACTGGGATCTGCAACCCTGGCGGCTCCTGTGAGAACTGCAGGGGGTTCGTACATTAATTAAACTAATAATTAATTGATAAAAATGACAAATTTAAATGAATAAATAGTTTGAAAATAATAACAATTCAAATTAAACTCTTACTAAAACATTAAATATTTGATTTATTTACATGCATGTCATGTGATCATTGACCGACATCAGAGAACCGTGAACGTGACAAATCATGTTGCTAAATTATTGAAATATTTAACATTTTAAATCGGAAAGATTGCTTAATACATATTCAATAAATACTTAAGTAAATATTTCAGGACAAAGGTTTTTGAATCCCAGCCATGACAATGGGGCCAGCCAGTTTGACCGAATAATGAAGGGTTAATTTCAGCTCCGATGACGCGTCAATCTGTATCACATGTTCACGTGAGATCGAGTCCAGTGTGTGCCGCAAACCCGGGATGGAAATTGAAAACAGGAATGGCGACGGTACAACTGCACTGCCCGAGCTAAAGATCAATGAATTCTCATGTGATGTTGTAGACCAGACTTACGGGTATTAATAGCACCCGGCTTAAACCGAAGACGGACCACCAGTCAACGCAACCATGGAAACCTTTGGAAATTCAGAGCGCTTTAAGGTTTTTCCACCTCTGGAATTAGGAAATGACAGTACGTCTCCGATACTTTAAAGGGAACTTTTACATCTGGTTTAGGATTGCCGGGTTTCAATGAACATGTTTAGATGGACTCGTAGTTTTAGATCGTGAGAAATTAAGGCAAGCTGATCTGAGGTACAAAAAAAAGCGATTAGTCAGCAAGTTCGTTTCGTTTTATTTTTTGCTTGCTTTTGATTTTACGGGTAACGTTACGATTTTAATCTTAAATTTGTGTTTTTACACATTTTAATAGAAATGGGATTTTTAATGTATTGTTTATAACGTCGGTTAATCTTTAGTAAAGCTATTTTTATTACGACGAAACCAACAACCTGTAAAAATGAGATCTCTGGCCCCGGGCATCAAACTCATTACCTCTTTCTCCAGAGACAGCTGGTGAGTAACAGGCCCATGTAAACACATCATACTTCTATACAGATAACATGCTCTATGATGTTACATTTATCCCATCATGTGGGGTTGTATTGTTGCAGACGTGATTATTGATTTTTGGTAATGTCATTGATTTTTGACGCTGCTTAAAAGTTCCTCGTTAATCATCGGTAATGTTTTCAGTTAGTGCTAATGTACGTTACATCTCAACGTGTTGAATTCACAATTTTATTTTATTTATGTATTTGTTTTATTTGATTAAAAATCACTAACCACAATAGTATGTACTAAATATACTAAATATAAGTAACTAAATATCCACAACTTTATTTGTTCTAATTATTATTTTTGTTTTATTTATTAAGAATCTTCCATCACAGTTTAAACCTGCTTATTCATATGTGCATAAATGTTACAGGTTTCTCTTTTGCAGTGTGCATAGCCCTCAAACTGGTTAAGCATGCTTCCCCCACAGGAAATGTGTAAAAAAAAATCATATAGATCATTCAGTGTGTGTATGTGTTTGCCTTAGGTGAACTGTCTTCCTGTGCGTCACGCAATGTGGTTTCATTTCTATCACTGCTTGGCTGTTTTATGTAATAAAGCAAATACATTCTGCTTTCACCAATATTGTAAATAATTGTATTTAAACACGTTCCTTTTATCTATTCCTTTTGATTAGGTACAGATTCTCCATCCTCATCCTAACATTTGTCTTCTACACCAGCTACCACCTCTCTCGAAAGCCTATCAGTATTGTCAAGGTAATAAAAATGAATAGACCTGGAAACTAAATATTAACTAGCTGAGTGATAGGCCTGATCTGTAGAGAAGTCATGCAACAAACAGATTTTTTTTATACAGATAAATCACATGATTGCAGTTGCATGTGTTAAATAATACATTTATACTTTGTTTTGTTTTTCTTTGTTTTTCTTGACAGAGTCAGCTGCACAGAAACTGCTCTAATGTTATTCATCCAGCAGACCTCAACATCACTGACAATGACACCTGGTGTGATTGGGCTCCTTTTGGTGAGTTTGATTCTTTTTAATAAAGTAAGATCTGCACTTCATACCTCCATCCATACACTTTCAAAAGTTTGAGGTCGGTAAGATAAAAAAAAAAAATGCTTTTAAACGAAGTCTCTTATGCTTTCCAAGGCTGCAGATATTGTGAAATATTATTACAACGTACAAAATCTATTTGTACATATTTTAAAATGTAATTCATGGCAAAGTTGCATTTTCAGCATCATTACTCCAGTCTTCAGTGTCACACGATCCTTCAGAAATCATTCAAAGATGGTGTTTTGATTGTTCTAGAAACTGTTTTTGTGGAAACAGATTTTTTTTTAGCATTCTTTGATGAATTGTACGTTTAAAAGAACAGCATTTATTTGAATAATAAATATTTTGCGACTTTGTGTTTTTATTGTCACTTAGTGTCCTTTTTAATGTCTTTGCTGAAGTATTCATTCCTCCAAAAAAAGAAAAGAAAAATCTTTCTGACCTTAAAACTTTTAAACGGTAGTGTGTATTAACGCATCAATCTCTGTGTTCAATTCAGACCAGAACAATTACCAGAACCTATTTGGAGTGTTGGACAACTGCTTCCTCGTCGCATATGCTTTCGGCATGTTCTTTAGGTATGATATTGGATTTTCTTTGTAAGATTGAAGTGTTTTGCTTGAGGTATAACACCTGTTTTTGAAATATTTTTGACAGTGGGATGTTTGGAGAGCGACTGCCCTTGCGTTACTACCTGAGCTCAGGGATGCTTCTCAGTGGCCTTTTCACTGCTCTTTTTGGACTGGGATTTTACTGGCGAATCCACTCTTTGTGGTATTATTGCTTAGTTCAGGTAAGCTAGATATATTTTAGAAATATAAACCAATGTGAAAAGGTGTGTTGCTTAGAGAAAAATTCATCTAAATCTCAAATTTGCCAGAGAGAGAGAGAGTACCATAATTTCTCATTGTGAAACCAAAAAAACAGAAGTGATTCTTCTCCAATGGCACGTTTCCAGTCAGGAGTGATTTTTCTAAAGTTAAGTTAAAAGCATTTGGCATATTATCAATTAAAAACATTATAAGTGTTTGACAGACAGAAATATATCACATTGAGCATTATCTTAGTTCGGTTTTACTGGCCCAGAGTTATTTCACAGTAAACCTTGAGTAATGTTGGTATGAGTCACAAGGCTAGCACATGACCGAATCATGCGGATTACATTGCTTCTTGAACATGTCCCATGTGCTCTTCAGGTTTGCTGATTGATACGTTTTTCTTTTACAGGCCTTAAATGGGCTAGTGCAGACTACAGGCTGGCCGGCAGTGGTAGCGTGTGTTGGGAACTGGTTTGGGAAGGGAAAGTAAGTGACTGTCATATTCTGAGCTGCTTGCTCAGTATACGTGTTGTTGACAGTGCAGAATTGTATCTGCATTTTCCACTAACACAACTAAATGCAGATCTCCACAGTCCATACCTGCTGCCACAATCCCACAATGCCTAACATGAATTGTGCTTTAAAATCAATATTAAATCTCAATTGCAAACCATTTTATTTCAATAATATGACACGTTTCAGGGTGAAACAGGATATTTAACAAGAAAATGCATCATTATCCATCAGGGATTGATTGGATGGTGTTTTTTTAGATTATTCCATATAATTATTTATAAGCTATTTATTAACGTTATCCAATAACTTGCATGGCTTAAGTTATGTCAGAGGCAGACAAAGTTATTACATTTTGATTAAAAACTTTTGGGAACACTTTACAAAAAGGTTTCATTTGTTAACATTAGTTAACCACATTAGTAAACATAAACTAACCATGAACAATACTTCTGCAGCATTTATTAATCTTATTCCATGTTAATCTCAACATTTGCGAATACATTATTCAAATAAAAATTATCTGTTCCGTTAACATTAGTTAACACACTGTGAACTAAACTATTATGCTCACTGTTAGTTTATGTAAGTAAATGCATTAACTAATGTTAATAAATGAGATCTTATTGTAAAGCGTTACCAGGCTTCTTTTTTTTTCATGCTTTCAATATTATTCTCATCATTTTTGGGTCAGTACGATTATTTTTAGTTTTTTATTTTATGTAAGTGACAGTACAGACTTTTATAATATTACAAAATAATTATGTTTCAAAGAAATTAATACATTTAAATACATTTTACTTTCTATTAATCAAAAAAAATCCTGAATTAAGTAGAACAAAGACTGGAGTAATGATGCTGAAAATCCAGGTATGCCATCACAGGATTAAATCGTTTTCTGTTATATATATATATTATTTTGTAAAATGTCATTTTAAATACGTTTTTGATCAGATAAATGCAGCCTTGGTGAGCAGAAAAGTATTTTTAAAAACATTCAAAGATCTTAGCAGCACACTTTTGAAAGACAGTGCATTAATAAAGTAAATGGGGTCCATTTTTTTTTATGTTGACCTTGAAATTCCAATATACGGTAACTCCAAATTAATTCATTGGTAATCGAATGTTAAGATTGCCAGGTTATTCAGTCCTGATGCTCTGTTCATGCAGGCGTGGATTCATCATGGGAATCTGGAATTCTCACACCTCAGTGGGAAACATTCTTGGTTCGCTCATTGCTGGTGTCTATGTGTCGTCCGCGTGGGGCCTGTCATTCATTGTGCCTGGTATCATCATCGCTTGCACTGGCGTCATCTGCTTTTTCTTCTTGGTTGAAAGTAAGTCACACATGTTATATCAGAGGGGAATTGGCATGTTTATGCATCCATGTTGTTTACAAAAGACAGGAACAGAATCATAATATGCGGTTTCTCTTTTACAGAACCTGAAGATGTGAACTGTACACCACCACAACACCACGTGAGTTCGGTTAAAAATGACTTTTCTCCTGCTGCAAAATATTTGACAATGTATCTCAATGACACTTTAAAGCTAGGTTCACACAGTTTGATTTAATTTGATTTAAAAAGCATAATTTTGCTTAACTTGAATGACCAGCTAAACAGAAGTTCTCCCCTCACAGCCATTTCATATGTGAGCTGAGTTGCAATGTGAAGAGGCTTACTGACGCTTGTTTGACTGCCATTAGATTACAATAAATAAAACATTTTTGACAAATTAAAGTATTTGCTTACCTTTGGCCTCTCATTTGCAACAGGATAGTACACAGCACTCTAGTGAATTGGTTGAGAATTGAAAGCAGGAGTACTCGTGAACAGAGAGAAAATAGCTCGTAATGCAATCTGGATGAGTTTTAGCTGTCTGTTGAACTGTGTTATTAACTAAGTTGATCTCAGTGGCTGGAATTCACTACATGACTTTTAAAATCTGAAAATTTTTAGAGCACTTGCTGACTTTGTAAATGGTTTCATAGGACAAACTGGGCTCATACTAGCCTGGGAAAAACCCTTCCGGCAAAATTGAGATTTGCTCTGCAAGTCCGTCTGGCCAAGAGCCCATTCAAGCCCATTTCCAATTTTTCCAAATCGAGGCACCAATCACAAACGTTGAGGCGGGCTTCATACGATGACAATCGCTCTAGCCGCGTTTCCACCGCAGGAACTTTCCCCAGGAACTAGGAACTTTGGGCTGGTACGCGGTGTGTTTACACCGCAGGAACCAGGGTCTAAATGAAGTTCCGGGTAAATATTTCCTCCTCCGAAAGTCCCTGCTGGCGAGGTAGTACTTTTTCAAAGTTCAGGAACTTTCGGGGGCGGGACTTGTGCGCTGAAGATGCTGATTGGTTGTGTTCACGCCACATTTTTATTGGATGACTCCACGCAGCATTCTATTTTAACTGCCATTTTTAAAAATCTATTGCGGTAAGAGTTGTCTGTCTGCAAATATGGAATTTAATAAAATTAAAAAAACACAGCTGGACTGACGACGAGGTTCAGGCTTTATTAAGCGTATTTGTGGAAGAGGAAATTTTCAGCGCGTTCGTCCCAGCCGTCTCACGGTCAATGTCCGTAATAGTCAGAGCAATATCAGTGCTCGTCTCTTTTCTGCCGTTTTGTACCTCGTTAGTAAACCAATACATCACAAACAACTGCAGCACAGTTTGAATCTCCTCCATACTTATTATAAATGTGGCGCTCAAAACTGATTACTGTCCGTCGCAGACTGGAGCAGTCGCGCGCAGTTTATAATCTCTCCGGTACTTTAGACCGCGGTGTAAACGCAGAAAGCAACCGGTCTGGGTCAAAAAAAGTTCCTGGGAAAAAAGTTCCTGGGACAAATTGTTCCGGGTAATTTCGGTGGAAACGCGGCTTTTGATTGGTTTTAGGTCTATCCAATTGCGCCCAGAGGCCTTTGAGCGACATCCTTTTGTGACGCCCCTTTGGAAATGAGCTGTGAATGAACCTTCACTCTCAGTTACAACTGAGAAGGGTCTGGTGTCAACCAGGCTAGGCTCATACACTAAATGACTGAGAATCACACACCACCAGATTTTCAAGTTGTACCGAACACAACAAACTTACACAGAAACGTGCCTCATTGCTAAAAGACACATGATCAATAAAAACATGTGTTCTAAATTTAGCTCAAAATATCAAACATGTTTGATATCCTCCAACTGGAAGGAATCATAGTCTGAAGCTAAAAAAGAAAAATGGGAGTCTCTGCCTATCATACACTGATTTTCTGTGAAATCTGTCAACTCTGTCTAACCAAAATCTGCAGACTGGCATATTTCCAACAACTAGCATTGACTCATCCAGTAAGCAAAAAAGGAGGGAAAGCTGTGCAAAAGTCCTGTAGTGTATTCCACCATTAAGTAAACAGTATGTACTCTGTTCTTCCTTTAACAGACAGTTTTTCCTCCATTATATAACACTAACAGGCTCTATTGTGTTTAGGAGAGTGTGGAGCAGGAGCCTCTCTTGAGGAACTCGTCCAGTAATGAGGAGATCTTCAGCAGTCACACCTCCACAGCTGTGGAGCCGGTGGAAGAACACACAGAAGCCATCAGCTTCAGCGGAGCGCTCAAGATTCCTGTGAGTGACCTGTTATTCTCCGTTTAACACCCACAGCTGTTAGTCAGACTATGTAAAGAATTTATTTTTAAGAGATGGAGTTGACCTGATCTGTTCATTATTGTAGATGAGCCAATTCTGTCAAGTGTCAAAAAAAAAAAAAAAAATCATGCTTTTTGCTTTCCCAATCTAAATTCACTGAAAGAAAAATGTTTTTCTTGCTAGTATTTGTGTCTAGTTTTCTATAAAAAATATTTTAACATTAAGTCAATGTACATTTACAGGGGAAGCAAAATGACTTAAAGGGATAGTTCACCCTAACATGAAAATTATGTCATAATTTACTCACCCTGGAGTTGTTCTAATGCCATATGCACTATCTTTTTTAGACCAACAAAAGGAGAATAAAAAAAAAGAAAGAAATGCCCCTCTCATGCTCGTCCATGTAATGGCAGTGAATAGTGACCAGCATCAAGCTAAAAAAAAACACAATTACATAACCTGCGTGTTGGTGAGACTCCATTAGCGCCGCAGTTCACTCTGTTTTGCAGAGAAAAAGCACACAAGTTGTGAGAAATCATTAGCGCGACATAAGATTAACGTGATTATGCGACATGAAATACAATGCCTAGAAATTTAGGTTAAAAAAAAAGTACAATATTATCGGACCAGAAATTTGTTTTGTCTGATGACAGTCAGAATGACAGTTGATAGATGTGAACACGATAACTTCTTGTTATGACAAACACAACGGATATATTAACCTCGAAGAAGGTATATGGGTTGTATTCCATGTCAAGTTTTTGTTAATCATGATTTCTCACAACTTGTGTGCTTTTTCTGGGCGTTTCGGAGTGAACTACGGCACTATTAGAGTCTCATAAATGCGCAGGAGTGCACTGAAGACCAACCGCCAAGGTCAGGATTTTCGTTAAATAATATATTCAATTTCGATTTGTTTTACACTAAACCCTATTGAATACCCCCAGAATACTTGGAATATACGGCACATGTTTCTAGCAAACAAGACTATATATCTTAAGTAATTTTGCTTCTCATATTAGTGTATCTTGATTTAAAAAATGTTTCTAAAATCTTAGTGGAAAATAAGACAAAAATACTGAGTTAGAAAATCATATTTTACAGTGTAAAATGATTAAGATTATTGGTCTAAAACGTTTTTAGTCCATTTTTAAATTTACATTTATTCCTTTACCTTTAGCAGATGCTTCTTTATGCAAAGTAACTTGTATGACGAATGCTACGACATAAGCAATTCACCCTATTGAGTAGTAACATCAGAAATGAAGAAATGTGATGTTGCAAATGTGTACAAGTTCGTACAGAACAGTAACGGCTACATTAGTTTGTTGCCAGGACAGAAGTAAATCTCATCATGTCATAGTTTAAAAATGTCTTCATTCTGCAGGGTGTGGTGGAGTTCTCCTTGTGTTTGCTTTTTGCCAAGTTGGTCAGCTACACCTTCCTCTACTGGCTTCCTTTATACATCGCTAATATTGGTAAGAATCCTTCATCAGATGCTCTCAGATTTCCTTCGGCTCCTATGCACAAATATACAGTAAAAAAAATTGCAACAAATCACAGTCTGCTCTATTCCTTAGCTCATTTTGATCCTAAAGAAGCTGGGGACCTATCTACATTATTTGATGTTGGAGGAATCGTGGGTAAGCAAGTGGATATGATAAATATTTGATTTATCTTAGCCATAAGAAATATCTAAGTGTTTTTTTTCTGTTAGGTGGCATACTGGCTGGATTGATATCTGACTACAGTGGGGGCCGAGCCACTACTTGCTGTGCCATGTTGATTATTGCTGCTCCTATGGTGAGTCTCAATTGTTCTTTTGCCTTATTTTTGCCTAGACTTTGGGCAAAATGTCCACAAAATAAACACGAAATGCAAACTTGTGTTTTAGCGAGATATTGCAAATTGATTTGAACTGTTAAGAGGATGTAAAAGCATTGAATGTTCCCTTATCCATTAACTAAAGCTAATCCGTTAGCTTTATGGACCATCAAATTTAGATTTGTTCCGGTTTTAATGTGCAATGTTTATCTCCAGCGACACTGATTCTGTCTGTAAATGTTCCTCGTAGTAGATTGTGCTAGAAGTGTCAAACTGGCTAGCTCGCAACAAGTTGTCAAAGTTTGCTCACAGTTTTTACAGACAACTGAAATGGTGTACACACGCCTTCAAGCTCGAGTTTACCTGCGAACCTCTAAATGGATGGACAGGTTTATCTTTCCTTAGAGAACTGCTGCTTATTCATATTTGCTTTTCTTCCTCAAGCTGTTCCTGTTTAATAAGATCGGCCAGAATGGCTTGCCAACCACCGTCTGTGAGTATAGAGTACCAAGGGTTTTTCTTTTTGTGTGTGTGTTTTGTATGGTTTTTTTGTGTGTTTTGTTTTGGTTAGAAAAATATAAAAAATTAGCATAGGTGGTTTGAAATTTGATTTAAAATCAGTTTATTATCTTGTGAATATTGATTCCCACAAATAACAGCATGTGTCTTGTGTCTGCACCTTCTCCTATGCCCTTCTCTGACCCGCAGGCATGTTGCTGTGGTGTGGTGCTCTCGTGAATGGACCCTACGCCCTCATCACCACTGCTGTATCAGCTGACTTAGTAAGCGTTTTCATGTGCTCTTCACATGGACATTTGTAAAGTTTCAAAAAAGAAATAAAGACTTAACACTCACCTTTAAAATCTCGCTGTCAATAACTGATCAATAAACTGTTTTGTAATGTATCTAGCTTTATGTGTTGTAAATTTCATAATGTTTTTCTTATCTTTTAGGGAACCCATGAGTGTCTGAGAGGGAACTCTAGGGCACTGTCCACTGTGACCGCCATTATTGACGGCACTGGATCAATAGGTATGCAGGGAATGAGGTTTTTTTTTCTCTCTTTATTGTATTATAATCTGGCAGTGAATTTTAAACGTTTTGTTCTTTGCGTTTAAAATCAAGCAATGTTTTTAAAAGGCTGTTGACAGTAAATTTAAATGTAACATTCAGAAACCAATGTTTGTTTTGAAAACTTCACAAATGTCACATGTTGTGCACCGTGTTTAATGACCTCTAGGTGCCGCTGTTGGGCCTCTGTTGGCTGGTCTGATCTCTCCCACCGGTTGGAACAATGTTTTCTATATGCTCATTACTGCTGATGTACTGGCCTGCCTGGTGAGACTTCAGTTGCTGTTTATCATAATGATTGTTTAGTCCAATATCATCTGTAATATTATCCGATGTGTGTTTTCAAGCCAGTTTCTCACTGTCTCCCCTTGTTCTTATTTCTGTAGCTGTTGTCCAGACTTGTCTATAAGGAGGTCAGAGGATGGTGCGGATACACTACAAGGCAGAGAGGGTGAATATCCCTTATTCACTCTTGTTCTTTGCGTTTATGGTGAAATATGTAAGGAGATTCTGAATATATTCATGTAAAACGTATTGATGTAGGGCTGTCAATAGATTAACATTTTTAATCACAACTAATCGCACCCTTTAGTGTGATTAATCGCATACTTATCGTGAAATTAAGCATACATCATTTATCTTGTTTAATGTGTTTCATTTGTCTATTTATTTACTTATTATCATTTGCTATCCAGTAAAGTAAACTATTAGATTGAAGGATGATTCTCACAAAACAATATTGTCTGCAAGGTTTTTTCAAAGTAAATGTAGGTGTCTTTCCTAAAAAGGACCCTAATGACACCTAATGACCAAATTATATAAGGAGTCCATATAGTTCATATCAAAAAAAGAAAATTTAGACCAAAACTTTTCAGAATTCAGTGAACAGTATGTGTACAGTGCAACAGCAAAGAGTTTGTTTAGAGCTTTTTAGTGTTTCTTTACGTTTTAGTAATATTTTATTGCTTAAGACTGATTTTCTTTGCATTAGCGCCTTATTTTGGACTGGATAACTGGACTGAAAACTTTCCTAGAGTTTTGCTGCTTAAAAGTATCTGATCGGAAACAGAGAAGCGAAAGGTTTAGAATAGAAAGTTCTTGCGCCATTGTAGATGCGTGTGTTAAACTCCTGACTTCTAAGATCATCTAACTGCGTGGCGTAAATTACTTTAATGTCGTAATTTTGCATGCTTCATTAATTTATTTGCGTTAAATTATTTTAACGTGCTAAAGATTTTTAATGAATTGCATTCGTTAACGTTGACAGCCCTAATTCAAATTCATGCATGCATTATATATAACGGTGTGTATATATATATATTATTATTTTATTTTATTTTATTTATTTTTTTGCTCTCTCTTCACCTTAAGATTGTCATGAAATTTTTATTTGAATATCTATTTAAAATACATTAGTAGACACATCTGTAATTATTCCAAACTTTTGACCTGTAGTGTATAAATAAAGTTGTTGTGGTTTTCTATTTAAATATATTTTGAAAAAGTCATTTATTTCCTGTGTTGGCAAAGCAAAATATCATGTCACATGATCCTTCAGAAATCATTCTAATAAGCTGATTAAGAAATGTTTTGATTATTCCTCAATAGGAGTTCTTCATCTTTAATAGCACTTTTACAGTTATTTAAAATGTTTTGCTAAATCTTCCGTGCTGTGACATCATTGGCAGATGACTTTAAGGTTTATTTTTAACCAGCAATATTTAGCTAGTGAATATTTAGCTAGTGGTCTTTAAATCTGCAGAGTGATGGTGCTTGTGCTAATTGCCATTACATGTACTTGATATTAGTGACTGCCTAAAATATAAATCGTCATTACCAAAGCAATGCTGTACTTGAACTAATTGGGCCTTCCTGCTCTCAATATAGTGAAGGCTATTTTTAGAGATTGCAAGGCAATCACAATTACTCCAAGAGGTTGCAACCTGTCTTGGGAGTTGTTAGTTTTTACTGTTTTCCCAAATGACTAGCAGAAATGTGTTGAGGTGGAAAATGATGTATGCACTTCAACTGTAATATCATTACGTCTCTGACACCCTTGTAATTATCAGTCAGTTTTTTTTTTTTCTGTAATTTATTTTCCATTAAAACAAAAAATGCTAAGCTAAGCCATTTTTGTGCTTTTTACTACATGCATTCATTCCACTAATGGTCTCCAATAGCCCTTTCTGACACTCGTCAAATCTACAGGTGGTGGTTATTTGATCTGCTCTTTGTTTTATTACATTGAGTGAATCTGATGATTAATAGGGACACGTTTAATTTTGCACCGTGTGTTTGCAGTGGTTTCATCTGTTCTTTTCTTTCAGGTTCAAAGAGATCTGAGGAGCAAGTGAATATCACACCTGCGACAGAAAATGACCTGCAGCATAACGACAAAAAGGGACCCAGGATTGATCCAACACGCCAAGCCTTTTTAAGCCCCAGGGTTATTTTATATGAAAATTGTAACATGAGACTTTCATCCTTTTATACTGACAATGGAACAAAGCTCAGCTGCTGCAGTGACGGAGGAGGAGAGTTACACACTCCCTCGTCCACACGTCACCTGGGCGAGATGAACACAAGAGAATCACTAAGCTCCTTCATTTTAATACAGGATGTTTTTAGTGACTGATGCTTAATACAAATCTACCTTTTTTTTCTTGCATTAAAATATGCCATCAGTGCTCAGTCCTTTTATCTGCGTGGTGTTTGTGATTATTCATAACCTCGCTTCATGTTTGTTATTGGCCTGGCTCGCCGTGCGATTGAATCGTACCTGCAGTGTGTGTGTTTGTGCAAGACCTGAATAAGTATTGCAGTAGATACTGAGGTCGTATTCATGTACGTACACAATCACTCAACTTTATAAAAATAGCAGGTACTGTGGCTCTGAGGATCCCAAGAGAACATCTGCTTTATTCCCTGAGGCTTCATATGTACGGAAGATTAGAACGCTAGCTGGCTTTCTTGCTTTAGGGTCCAGATACCATCAGCTTTTGTCAAAATGAAACAGCGGGTGAAAGGCAAACAGTCATAGCTGCAGAATAATGGTCTGTAATAAATCATTTCTGGACACTTTGATGATTCTTGGCTGCACATTAGTTTAAAAGTAAACTCTGCCATTGGTCATTAGAAATGTAGCATAAAAATAACATTTTGCTTTATTATTTTATGAAAACATTATTTTTTAAGTTCACGTCCAGGTCATGCGGTAAGTTGTCACAATAAACCTACCATTAAACAGCCTGTTCGGCTTTTTTTTTTGTTGCATAAATTTAAATAGTAAAAAAAAATATATTAAACAGCGAAAATGCACAAGATCACATAGAAACGTATGAGACCATTGTTCTGGACAACATAAATTGCAATCATTTCTGTAATTAATTAATAGATGAAATAATTATTTGTAATAGTGTAAATGTATGAACATGTATAATTTGCCCTTACCTCACTTTTATGAAAATGAACCTTTTTTTGTTGTTAAATCTACACTACCATTCATTTGCGTAAGTTTTTAGCACTAGTAAGACCTCCGTACTACTTCCGGATAACTAAAGTGCATTAAGTACAAAATTAGTTGTTACAATTTAGCAGACTTTAAGTAGCCTACACCAGCTTAGTACTAAAAGTGCAATTGCGGGGCATTTATATAGGCTAGGCTACATGTTACCCTGGCCTGGACCACTTTACCATGGGTACATTTTCTGAAATTGAGATTTAAACATCACACGAAAGCTGAATAAATAAGCTTTCCATTGATGTGTGGTTTGTTAGGATAGTATTTGGCCGAGATACAACTATTTGAAAATCTGGAATCTGAGGGTGCAAATTGATAATTTTGACCCACAACAAATGTTGTTGGCTATTGCCACAAATATACCCGTGCTGCTTGTGACTGGTTTTGTGGTCCAGGGTCACATAAATGTATTAGTATACTTATAGAAATAATACATTTCAAAAACATTTTACTATATTTATTTTTCATACCGGGCAAACCCTATCCTAACCCTGACCATATGCAAGTGCATGCATTTAATTAATATTCCTATAAGTACTTAAATGTACAATTACACTGAAACAAGGACATCCTAAAATAAAGTGTAACGAAACCTTATAGTTTCTGACGTACACAGCCCTTGTGATAACTTGCCCGGGTATGGTTCCCTGTATGGTTCTCATGCCAATTTAAAAAACATTTTTAATTGATTAAGCAGTTGAACATTAGGTTCCACTTTATATTAGGTGTCTTTAGTTACTATGTACTTACAACATTTCATTTTTATTTTATTTTTTTACGGTTAGTTATTGATTAAACCTTTATTTAACCAGGAAAAAAAGACTCACTGAGATTTAAAATCTCTTTTACGGGAGTGTCCTGGCCAAGATAGGCAGCTGAGGTAGACATTTTTTACATCGAAGTTACCACACATAAACATAAACAAACATCATTAGTTATGTACATCTACTTATGTTGTATTGTAAAACACTTTTGCTGCTATTGAGGTAAGATTAGGGACAGGTTTGGTGGTATGGTTAGGTTTGTTAGTTAAAGACACTTACAGTAATGTAAAGTGGGACTGAAAATTGTGTATATTAAAAAACATCACAAGCGTTCTTTATTTGAGTATGTTTGGGTAGATATTGCATGTGTCGTGAAAAGTAGCAGTGTTGTAATGGTTACGTGTATCGCCTCCAAGCAGTAGATGGCATGGTGTAGCCTACATAGGCAGCTCAGAGCTGTAACAGTTCCTTGGCAACGCTGGAGAGCAGGGGAGTGAGTGATAGTCTACTTAAAGAGCAGAGCTGACTCTGAGTGAGCGGCTGCAGGAAACGGATGGCACATGTTGAGGTAGGGCAACAGCTTGTATTTATGTGCTGTCAAATATTCTGCAAATGCCTGTTTTAGTGCCATGGATCCACTTTATATTCCATGAAATCAGATGGGGCATGTAACGTGTGAATTAAGAGAACGCTGAGTTGATTTTAATGTTCAAATTTTGTTTTGAAGTGTTTTTTTCTGGCTCAGAGAAGGAGGTAACTGTAGATTGTGTATCTGTTGCTAAACCATCATCGCCATCAGAGGTCATGGGGTCGAGTTCCTCATCTTATGCCCCTAAAACTGTTTATCTGGATGTGGATGGAAAGGTGCAAAGGGTGAGTCTCAAGACTTTCAACAGAAAGGAAAATGAGATGCATTAATTGCGAATGCAATTGCTAATTTTATGGACAAATATTTGTGAAGTCAAAAAGTATTTGGAGGCACACATAAAAATGTGTGAATGTCATTGTATTAGATAAGCCAGTAACACTTTGCAATAAGGTTTCATTTGATAACGTTCGATAATGCTAAACAATACTTTTGCAGTATTTATTAATATTAGTTAATGTTAATGCATTAACATTAGTTAATGCACTGTGAAAAAACGTGAACAAACAATTGTATCTAACATTAAAAAAAAGATGCTTTTAAATATATTTCCCAAAGTGGTAACACTTTATAATAAGTATACAGCAATAAAGGATTACAAATCATTTGCAAACTATTAGTTTATAGGTAGTTCAATATATTGTAGTCTACATTGTGTCACGACATGCACACACAGGGAATTAGAGATCCAAACGCAATGATATTTATTGGGTAATCCGTACTCACGATCAGTCCAGGCAGGGGTCAAATACCATGTAAGCAATCCAAACATAAAAATAAACAAACGACAGGGAAACACGCTCAAAGGCTCACAACGGAAGTGTGGGGACAATATACAAGAACTCCGTGACAAACACTGAAACAGCCAGGGTATATATACACAAGTGCAAACAAGGTGACGAGAGACAGCTGAAGGAAATGAACAATCAGTGACAGACAGGATTATGGGAAGTGTAGTGAAAATGCCTAGACACCGTGAAAACTGAGACCTCTAATGTTAAACCCAGGGAACCACCAGACACTGTGACACATTGTTAGTATATAAACTATATACAAACAGTGAGTTCTTCATTCATTGTCACTGTAATTAACCAAATTATTGCTCGTATGTAAAGAGTTATGCTTAGTTAGCAACTTATTAACTGTAAATAGTTATGTAAATAGTAACTGTAAATAGTTACCCGTAAATACCGGTATATTTGTGGCAATAGCCAACAATGCATTATATGGGTCAAAATTATTGATTTTTCTTTTATGCCAAAAATCATTAGGATATTAAGTAAAGATCATGTTCCATGAAGATATTTTGTAAATTTCCTACCGTAAATATATAAAACATTTATGTTGGTGAGTGAATGCAGCACAATCGCCAACATAAATGGACAAATTTAAAGGCGATTTTCTCATTGTTTAGATTTTTTTTGCACCCTCAGATTCCAGATTTTCAAATAGTTGTATCTCAGTCAAATACTGTCCTATATCCTAACAAACCATACATCAATGGAAAGCTTATTTATTCAGCTTTCGTGATATGTATAAATCTCAATTTCAGAAAATTGTGGTCCATGCTCACATATTTTAAATTGTAAATTTTAAATGATTGCTCTGCCGGCAGAGCTTTTCAGCATCATTACTCCAGTCTTCGTGTCACATGATCCTTCAGAAAATCATTCTAATGTGCTGATTTGCTCAAGAACCATTTTTTATTATTATCAATGTTGAAATAGAAATCTTCTGACATTTTAAATGTCTTTTACTGTCACTTTTGATTAATTTAATTAACCTTTAATGACTAAACCTGCTCATGTTAAAAATATTGAGGGTCACTGTGGGTGACAGGTGCCTTTGACACAGAGGCACATGTCATGTGACAACTACAGTATCATCACCTCACAGCTAACATGACTGATGGGCTTAGTAACTTACTTGCAAATTATGTTCTTTGATTTTTGTTGATTTCTACTCTTTCCTTAATATGATCTCTTATTTTTTTTAGGTGATTTTCAGTCGACACTGTAGTCCATGTGACATTAAGGAGCTTCTTTGTTCATCATCCAATATTGCCAGGTCAGTATCATTGTGCAAAAAGTGATTTTCTGACTGTATTTTTGTCTTGTTTTCCAGAACAAATATCGAAAAACATTCTTAAATCAAGATACTTTTGCTTGAGAAGCTAAATGACTTTAGATATTACGTCTTGTTTACTGAAAAATGTATCAAAACGAGTTTGTGCTTAAAGCTACAATATGTAATTTTTTTCGCCGCTAGAGGTCGCTAACCTCTTACAATAACAAAGGCGTAGGTTTATGACGCAGTGACGAGCTGAATGATGGGACTTGCTGTCAAGCTGATGTTAATGGATGAGTGAAAACATTCATGTTTTTTAACATTACAGTGGTATAAAGCAGGTCGTGATTGCTAAAATAGACAGATATCACACGCGAGTCCCGCGGATATAAAGGAAAAAGGAAATTTAATTCTACCAACTACCCGCAAGTGCTGAATTGCTAACGTTACTCGCACAGGTCCGTTTATTTGACGAATTAAACTTGTGAGGTAACGCAGCGCTGTTTCACTTGGTCTACACTATCCCACTAAACAGCATTTCAGTGTGTTGAAAGTTGTGTTATTCTATGTGTTAGTTTGTTTGCTATATGAAACTAGCAGCTTACTAGTAAGCTAGATCAACATTAGAATAACATACAGATCATATTCTAACATTTCATCATGTTGAGCTATATAACATTGATTTGTTTTATGTACATTTGCTCACCTGTCTAATAAAGAATGTTCAAGAGCGGTGTCCCTGTCAAGTTGTGACTCGTGAAGCTCTGTCAAGTCCAAGTTTGTCACGGACGTGGAGCTCTTGGCATCTCGAAAACGGTTGTCCACGTCTGTCGCCATGGTTACGTCATGGCTATGGCAGTACGAGCGGAAACCGAGGATAGCGTGGATATTGCGTCATTGACAGGCGACATTTTTTTCCGGTATGGGCCATCAGGGTGGGAAATTAGCACCCGCCACCCGCCGAGGGCGGGTACTTTTTCAAAGTGGCGGGTCACTTTGCCGTGTATACCAGCCACAGTGGCGGGTGGATTATAATAATGCTGCGTTCGCACCAAAAGCGAATACAGTTCGCAAAAATTCGCATCCACCGAGGGACCAGGACAGGACCACCAGACGCGCATAAACGCGTCTTTACATTGACTTAACATTGAATGTATTAATTAAGTAGTAACCAATAAACACATGCTGCGAGTGATTTCATTGTACGGATTGGACAGCCTTTGTCAAAGAATGCGGTTGCTAAGTAACAATAATACACTTTTGTCGAGTAACTCTTTTGATTGGTTTTCAGCGCTGTGTCACGGCGCTGAAGAGACCGTTATACTGTATAACTTATACACATAGCTAAGCTGAGAATAAAAATAAAATAAAAAGTGTATATATAGCTGAGCTGAGCTGGTGCAGAAGAAAGGGAAATAATTTTTAACCATGCGCGCGCGCGCTCTCTACACTGCTGAAGCGCGGATTATCTGAAAACACAGACAAGCTGGAGTTCAGCGATCTTTATTTGAGATTTTATACTTAAATTAAAGTGTCATTCAGTCGGTCTGTGTTCTGTCGCGAGCCGCTTGCGCTGTTTGTGCGACTAAATCTGCGATCAAAATGCAGGCTGATATCCAGCAGTGTTTTTAATGTTGATCATATATGAGCAAGAATGCAATGTTTCCCGAATATCCACACGATTTCAAATGTGACATTGATTTTATACAACAGTAAAAAAAAAGGGTAACATTTAAGTGATGTACTGCATTTAAAACAGTAGTCAGGCTTATTGCTCTATTTTGCAACGAAATCTGTGGCTTTGAACGAATCGTGAGATTCAATGAATGAATGACTCGATGACCGCCACCTACTGGCTATTTTAATATAATATTTTTATTAATATTAAAAACGTTTTTTAACATTGCATATTTATTGAACATTGTTTTATTTAAAGCATTATTTATTTTTAAAAGGTATTATAAAGGTTAAAAATTAAATGAAAAAATGTATTAAAGGGGGCGAATATTGTCCCTTAATGGAAAAGGTGTGACTGCAGTCTAAGTGGAAGAGAGGGGGTACCAGGGGGTACGGCACTCAAAAACATTGGAGAACCACGGAACTTAGGAAAAGGGATATGTAGAATTGCACAAGTGCTTCTGCTAAAGAGTGCAATGTAAATAATTTATCATCATAAGCTTAATTGAATGGCCTAGAGAGAATAATTATGACATTTTCTGTCTAAAGACTACATATAAAATAGCTACCTAAAGTAACTGCAGTTTACTAAAAGTAATGACTAAAAGTTTGCATTCATAAGCATTTTCGTCTGAAGATGAAGACTAAGACTGAATCAAAAATGGTTGCCAAAATGAACACTGGCCTACACACACCAAGCGCACTACAACACTGTTGCATATGTATTAAATATGACTGATCATTTAAATAAAATGTTTTATTTAATTCAAGTAGCCTATACATAGTAGCCTACATAATTATTTTCCAGGGTTTAAAATGTATACAGATTTGACATTTTCCCCTCATACTTATGTTGGAATGGGTACGAAGTTGGCTTTGAATTTCATTTGAAATGGTATTAAAAAGGTCTTAAAAAGCCTTGAATTTAAGCTGGAGGATCCTGGGGGTACCCTGAAATAAATAAATAAACGTATTGAAGCAATTTCTTTCTTGCAATTTGAATTCCGGAAAAAGTGGCTGGTAAAAAATATAAGTGGCTGGTAAAATTGGGCATCCACCAGCCACTGTGGCTGGTGGACAAAAAAGTTAATTTCCCACCCTGTGGGCCATTATTTAAAATTGGAATTTCTCTGAAATAAAAAATCTTTGGAGACTTTTGGGATATTGTAAGTACACAACTGCAGAAAATATATCACGCTGTGTGATTTTTGGATATTTTATTACACAATTCTTACATATTGTACCTTTAACCCTCATGTTGTGTTTAGACCCAGAGAGGATTTTCTTTTTCCTCAAAATGTTAGTTAATGTTATCGCATTGGACTAAAACTTACTGACTTTGCTCACACAGGGTATTACTACTTCCCCAAAAAATTGGGATAATTTTTGTACTTTTTTGGGACTTTTTTTTTTCAACTTGTTCAAAAATGACCAGTATACAAAAATATCTTGTTATGCTATATTATCACCAAATATTGGATTTAATCTGTTAGTTTCTAGACATTTTTAATAGGAAACAAGACAAAAATACAAAGCAAGCATACTTCTTTCTTTCTTTTCAAACGTTTAGTGCTGATTATTGTCCCAAAAGTGAGTGGAATATGTTGTGCTCATGTCTCTTCAGAAACACAGCTATACTTCTGATTGACTCAGAAGGAGCATTGATATCTATTGACCCTACCATGCCTGCAAACACTCCAAAGTAAGAATTCAAAATTGGGATAATGGTGACAACTTAAACAAAGACTATAAATTATACATGACAATTACTTGTTGTTATAATTAACCAATAACTCAGAAGCAATTTGTGTTTTACTTTCTTTCTTTGTTTCAAGCAACTTATATAAGGTTATGCCCCATTCCACAAACCAAGGAGGAGGTTGGAAAACGTTTTACTCTTGAAATTTTACATAATTAGTCAAAGGCAATTGCTATACATCATGTGTCAAGTACAAATAGATTAGAAATGAGGCAACCGACAGTAGTATACACTATAAGTAAACAACTTTGTATTCCCTTTAAAAGAGAAGGAAGACATGTTCCAGAACGTCCTGTCACAAGTGGCTGAGCAGTTCAGCAGGTGAGACGTCATATTCTGTCAAACTGTAAAGCGAATGCTATGATGACTCAAATCAGTGTGTGCAATTACATTACCTGTGCGCTGTTTTTTTCAGGGCTTTCAGGATCAATGAGCTGAAGACTGAAGTGACCAACAGGCTGGCCGTGCTGGAGAAGAAAGTGGAACGTGAGTGATTCTCTGCGGTCTAATGCAATCTCTGTGTTGTTTATCTGGATGTGGATGGAAAGGTCTCTAACCTGATGTTGCGAACGAATTCTCTTTGTATTGTTACAGTGGAGGGACTGAAAGTGGTGGAAATTGAGAAGTGTAAGAACGATCTAAAGAAATTAAGAGATGAAATGACCTCTAGAGGAGGAGTAAGGTATGAACATACCTTGTATGTTTTTTTATTAAATTTTTTACAGTAATTTCATTAGGAATCTCTACGCCTTTGTTTTTTTATTTGTTTGTTTATCTCTTGCAACCAGAGTGAACTGCAATTGCAAATACAACTTTACTGATGATGGGAAGAAACTCTCTCCCAGACGAGATGTCCCAAGCTACCCAAAGGTAAAAATAGACTAAATAAATACCATTTGTATTTTTGCATACATAGTCCAACCATGTAAAATCATTGTAATAATGTTGTGTTTTGTCACTCTGTTTTGTGTTTGTGCAGTACACACTTTCTCAGGAAACCATAGAGGCTCTGAAAAAGCCCACCTTTGATGTATGGCATTGGGAACACAATGAGGTCTGTATTTTTTTTATTTGTATTTTTTTTTTTTAAGATACCTTGAAACATGCATTGTTTAGATATTTGTACAAGTTTTTTTTCTTAAATTCTGTTTTATTACTCTTTCACGGCTCAGAAAACTTAGTTGTGTTTCATTAAAGTAACAGTTTTTCATTTTTTTTAAGTCAAACTGAATAGGACAAATGTACCGTCTGGCTGAAGTAAAACGCATGACGCAAGAGAGACAAACCTAACCCAATACTTGAATATATAATTACAAATTATAAAGTGTAACCACATACTTTAATGTAATTTCAATTGAAAATGATTTAAATATACATTAAAGTAAAACTTTTTATTTAGCATTATGACAAAGTGTACTTAATTGTGTTACTAAAATATTTTGTGAAAGTGCTCTTTTTAAGTGCGCTTTTATTTAATTAATATTTTCTGCAATTACAGTTTAAGATTTAAAGGACACTACAAGTGCACATGCAATCACAAGGGTGCTTTCTAGTAAAAACAACTGAGATATAAATTAGATTTTATTTAGTAATTTGTAAATGTCTGTAATAAAAATTAAGTTTGTGGTTATCAGCATTAGTTGTTATATCAGACCAACACGATCTCATGAAAGTTCGTATCTATACCACGAATGTTATTTCTCGTACCATTTAAATGGCAAAAAAATTTTTTGCATGCATATGCTACGCACTGAAAACCCTTGGGTACGATTAGGGGTGGGGAGTGCGTGCATATTACACGTCATAAAGTGCGTATCATATGCACGCGAAAACTGCGTATCATATACAAGCAAAAACTATTTTTGGCGTATAAATGGCACGAGAAATAACATTTGTCGTATAGATACGCACTTTCATGAGATCGGCTGATCAGACATAGGCCTACCAACGCTATCTCATGAGCAATTCGTACAAATATGAATTCGTATGACCTCACTCGTACGAATTTGTATGATTTGTCTAAACCCCAGTGATGGGTAGGTTTAGGGGCAGGGTCAGGGATACGTCATTCGTACGTATTCATGCGAATTGGGCAAATTGGAAAGTATGTACGATTTAGCAAAAATCTTACAAATTTGTACGAGTGAGGTTGTATGAATTTGTACGAATTAGCCACCTCGTAAAATACGTACGAATTGCCGTGAGATCGGGTTGGGCCTACAGGTCACATGGAGTGATGTGTTTGTTTGTAATTTGGCTGTTTACAGATGCTTAGCTGTCTGGAGTATATGTATCATGACCTTGGGCTGGTTAAGGAATTTAACATGAACCCCATAACTCTCAAAAGATGGCTGGTAAGATGAGCTTTCAGTGACCTGCCTATTAACTGAAGTAGGCCTCAAAACTCACCTGCTGTGTCTCTGCCCAATCAAAGCTGGCAATTCAAGAAAACTACCGCGACAACCCTTTCCACAACTTCCGTCACTGCTTTTGTGTGAGCCAGATGATGTATGGAATGATCCATCTGTGTAACCTTAAGGTGAGGTCATGGTGACACATGGATCTGTCCTATAGAGACAGTGCTTGTGTGTGTTTGTCAGATACACATGCTACTTGTTTTTGTTCCCTAGGAGAGGCTGACTATGACAGACATGTGTATTTTGGTGACTGCAGCAGTGTGTCATGATCTGGACCACCCGGGATACAACAACACGTATGTCACTGACATATCACCCTCTCAGAGAACAATACCACTGACAACACTGTTCTGTGTATTTTGCCAACTGAAAAAAAAAAGTTTTTGATTTTAGTAAACTCAACTTAATTGATCAATTGATTTGGCCAATGTATGTAAGTTAAAAAAGCCCATGCAAAAAAATACATTCATACATACAGTGCTGGGAAGTAACTGATTACATGTAATCTGGATTACGTAATCAGATTCCAAAAATCAAGTACTTGTAATTATATTATATTTTAAAATACTCAGACTACAGTTACTTTCTTACTGATTACATTATTACATGTTATTCTCACAATGGCAGTAAATTATTCATTGATTATCCTACTTCAGCCACTAGTCATGTGCTTATCACTGAAATCTAAGACAGCTTTTGATCATTTCAAATGAGAAATTGTTTCAGTTCAAAGTGTTTTCTCAACATTTAAACATTGCATATCTAATCAGCTCTTGACAAACACAGTAATTATTATTTGAATTATCCTTCAGTGAGTCATTTAACCATGCATTACTGTCTTTGAAAAGGCTTTTTACAATTTACATGCAATGCAGGGATTCCCCAAAAAATTTGTCAGCTGAAACTTTTTGACATAAAATCTCACGGGGTACTTGAAGTATATATATATACAGTATTAAGTTAATAAGTTAGGTCAGTAATGAAATTAAGTCAATAATAATATAAATAAATAATAAAATTAAGTTCACAGCTCTCTGATGTCGGTTAATGGTCACATGACATGCAGGTAAACAAATAAAATATATTTTACTTTAGTAAGTAAATGTATGATTTACTTAATAGCTTTTCATTAAACTCACAAACCCCCTTCAGTTCCATCATGAAACCCAGGCGTAGCCTAATGTAATATTTCAAAAGTAGTCAGATTATATTGCCTTAAATTTAATGTGATTACATTACTGACTAAAAGAAAATTAATGTAATTTGGAATCAGTAACTGACTACAATTTCTAAGTAATCTACAGCACTGCATATATATATATATATATATATATAGTTAAGATTTTTACAGTGTAATGTGAACATTACTTTTGAATATTCTCTGAATTTTTTTAAATAAGTAGCTTTTTAAAAAAACTTAGGCAAACCTCCAAACTAAACATTTCAGGTAAAAAGGTTCCATGAAAAATATATAAATAATGTTTTTGAATAAACATTTTGAGAACATTATTAAAGACCAGATAACTTTGAAGTTACTGGAAGTATGTTTGTTTATACTGTAACTTCAAGAGCGCCTTGCCACAAAGTCAGCGAAAGTTGTGAGAACATTACCTGTCAGTGTTTATTTCTTTTTTTATACAGTAGGAAGTGATACAAGTTTTGTCCTCTATGGTCCTGTAATCAGGTATCAGATTAATGCTCGCACGGAGCTGGCTGTGCGCTATAATGACATCTCTCCACTGGAGAACCATCATTGTGCTGTGGCCTTCCAGATCCTCTCCATGCCCGAGTGCAACATATTCGCCAATATAGAGCCTGACTCCTTCAAACAGTTACGACAGGTACCTCTGATCCCACACACACATCCACATCATGTTGCAGGTGCAGTTTATATCCAGAGGAACAATGTGTTGCTCAAAGCTTCATGAAGCCAGTTACGCCACTATTCAAAAGTTTAGTATAATTTTCGGTTACACTTTATTTCATTGGTCCACTTTAGACGTTCTACTAACTAGAAGTAACTTTGTAACTACATGTCAACTAACTCTCATTCGTATTAGTAGACCATAGCAGACTGTTCTGTTAGAGTTAGGTATTTGGGTTCAGGTTAGTAGAGTAAGTTGACATGTAGTTGCAATCACTTATAGTCAGTCAAATGTCTGTTGGGGCACCATTGAGATAAAGTGTTAACAGATTTTTTTATGTTTTTGAAGGATGCTCACCAAGGCTGCATTTATTTGATAAAAAATATAGAAAATAGTAATTCTGTGAAATATTAACAGTGTCCAATTCAATATTTTTGTTAATGTAATTTATTCCTGTGATGGCTAAGCTGAATTTTCAGCATCATTACTCCAGTCTTCAGAAATTATTATAATATGCTGATTTCTTATTATTATTCTTAAAAGTTCAAACAAGCAGCATTTATTTGAAATAGAATTTTTCTAGAAACAAAGTAAAAATATTTACTGTCACTTTTAATCAGTTAAATGCATCCTTACTGAACAAAAGTATTCTGCGAGCAGCGATTATCGGGGTTCAAGTACGTTAAGGCCTTTAAGCACATGCGTAAAACGGTATTATGTTTTATTTAGCAAAAAGTAGGAAATATCTTACTGACCCCAAACTATATCAACTTCGTTTTCAACACTTCTTCTAAAATTGGAAGTGGGACATAACAAATGGGACATTTGCTGACAGTCTTTGTATAGCATATTAAATTCACAGTACAGCACTTTTAAATCAATCTGTGGAAATTTGCTTCTGTGCATTGTACAATCTTTAAAATAAAGCTTCTTCATTGCATCAGTAGTTCCATAAAGAACCTTTAACATCCATGAAACCTTTCCATTGCAACCTTTCCAAGGTTCTTAAGATTATTAAAATGTTCTTCACATGCTCTATACAAAATGGATATTTTGGAACCAGCTTTTGGAACATATAGTAATTTATAGTTTATACCAAATTCTACTGACCATTTTATACAATCCTGGATGTATTTTTTGTGTCTGCTGTAGGCGATCATTACTCTTATTCTGGCGACGGATATGGCCAGGCATGGAGAGATACTGGACTCCTTCAAACAGAAATTGGACAACTTTGACTTTTCAAATGAGGAGCATGTTAAATGCGTATGTGTTTCTTGCTATTATGATTTAAATAGCTTTCTAAGTACTTGGCTCTATACTGTATGCTCAATTCTGTGTCTTTCCAGCTGAAGATGGTCTTGATCAAGTGTTGTGACATCTCCAACGAGGTCAGACCCACTGAGGTGGCAGAGCCGTGGCTGGACTGTCTCCTGGAGGAGTACTTCATGCAGGTCTCTCTTTAATACGAGCCGTTTCATGCAAGTGCTTTAAAAATGAATGTGGTCAAAAGCTTAAAGGATTTGTTCACCTCAAAATGAAAATTTCCTAATAATTTACTCATCCCAATGCCATCCAAGATATCCATGTCTTTCTTTCCTCAGTGGAAGAGAAATCAAGTTTTTTGAGGAAAACATTTCTGGATTTTTCTTCGAAAAATGGACTTCAATTGCAACCAACGTTTTGAAGTCCATATCAATGCAGTTTCAAAGGTCTTTGAAGTGCTTCAACGGGCTGTGCACGATCGCAGCTGAGGAAGAGGGTATAATCTAGCGAAACGATAGGTCATTTTCAAAAAAATAATATATTATATATTTTTTAACAATTGTTCGGGTTGTGCTTATCTGCAATGCGCCGGGAGGAAGGTCACGCTCGATGTCGCCGGTGCCGGCGTTGAAGTCAAGAGGGTAATCCATCAGCCGGAAACTGAAGCTTCCCCGGGGGCCTCCATTGTAGCAGAACATCACCTGCTGTTGGCATTCCATTGACTCCCATTAATTTTGGCATCACTTTGACAGCAAATAACTTTACATCTGAGGCGTTTAAAGACTCCATTTGTCCATTATTTATTTCTAAAGAAACACGACAATGTATAAAAGGCTCCATTACCTTGCCGTTTTTGTAAAAATAGGCTAACGATTGCGTCATAACCACTCGACTCTCTGTCGCACAGTCGAGAAATTACCGTATAGACCGGCGGAGAAGCTCGCAAGCAATCGGGGGGACGTGGAGGCATAAAGTCCGATAAAGTCAAAGGAGAAGCCCATAGAGAGAGATAAAGTTGATCCTGCTGCTAGCTCATGGACAGCTAATACTCACGCTCTCCGTCTCTGCGAGATTCGGAAGGGAATGATTCAGATTTCTCTCGGCACAGCTAGAAGACTGACAGCTGTCAGACAGATTGCTCACGTCACATATACCTCGTCAAGCTCAGTTTGAGCCTGCGCAGTTTGCCCAACCATCAGGAAGTGAGTGCTTCTAATTAGCTTCACTTTTCTCCGTTGAAACCTATGGGGTCGCTGTGTCCATCTTATATACTGTCTATGGTTGAAGTGGGGCGGTACTTCCGCCGGTGCCGGCGACATCGAGCGTGACCTTTCAACGTGATGACGTAGTTCCTGGTGCGTTGCAGATCAGCTCAATCCGAACAATTGTAGTTAAATGAAAAAGTATACAACATTTTTTTTCTAGAAATGTTTTCCTCAAAAAACTTAATTTCTCTTCCACTGAGGAAAGAAAGACATGGATATATTGGATGGCATTGGGGTGAGTAAATGATTAGGAAATTTTCATTTTGAGGTGAACTAATCCTTTAAGGTTTTTTTTTTTTTTTAATGAATACTTTTATCAAGGATTTTATGATAACTAAAACTAAAACCATAAAAAACTTGTTCATTAATTGAAATAAAATAAACAATAACTGAAATAAAATAAAATAAAACAAGCTTTGTTAAAATCAGCATATTAGAGTTTTCTGGAGGATCATGTGACACTGAAGACTGGAATAAGGATGCTGAAAATTCTGTTTTGCAATCACAGGAATACATTACATTTTTAAATATATTAAAATAGAAAATAGTTATTTTAAATTGTAATAATATTTCACAATATTACTGTTCTTACTTTTTGATCAAATAAATGCAGCCTTGGTGAGAATAAGAGACTTCCCTTTAAAAACATAAAAAAATCTTACAGACCCCAAACATTTTTTATATATAATTAAAATATTTTTTTACATACAACATTCTGACTATTTCCTATTTATTTTTGCAGATTTTGATTTTATCAGACTTTCTGGGCCTCATTATAGTTTGCTTTTTGGTCTGTTTTGGCAGAGTGACAGAGAAAAGTCAGAAGGTCTTCCTGTGGCTCCGTTTATGGATCGTGAAAAAGTCACCAAACCAACGGCACAAATTGGCTTCATTAAATTCGTCCTCATCCCAATGTTTGAGACTGTCATGAAGGTTTGCACAGCCATTATACCCACTGACATTTGAACTGGAACTTTGAACTGAAATGATATAACATGGAGATTGTGTCCTTGTTCAGCTCTTTCCACAGATTGAGGAGATCATGGTTCAGCCTTTGAGAGACTCCCGGGATCACTATGAAGAGCTCAAGCAGATAGATGATGCCATGTCGGAGGTAACAAGAGATGTAGAGGAAGTCCTAAAGCTTTATAAACAGCCTTCAGAAAGCAAATCAGATTAACTATTATTTTGCCTTTGCATGACGCAGACACAGAAGAAGAAAACAGAGAGCATGTCTTTGGGTGGAAAGAAGAAATAGGCAATCTGCTTCTTTAATGGTATGCAGGATGAACTTTCGATTTCGTAATTTATTAAAATAGAAAATGATCTTTCTTACATCAGATTCCTGACCTGCTTTTGCATAAGTTCATTGGATAGTAACTCAAAAATGAAAATACTGTCACTTACACATTTACCCTCATGGTGTCCCAAACCTGTATAATTTTGTTTTTATCTTGAACACACACAAAAAAAGATAATCTGAAAAGTGTTTCAACTGTTTTTGTCCATATACTGAAATAGACTGTTTGCTAAAAAAACGCGACTTTTTGACTTACTATCCCATTCTCTTCCTCTAGTGATCTCAGGCTGATCCAGCTCCCAGTTTCCTGAAACTGAGGGTTTGACCTGTTTGGGCTCTCCAAGCGCCCTATTTCTGAAGGAAAGTGTTGGACCCCCTTCTCTGTATTGGGACATCAAGAATGTCCAGAAAAGGCAGTCGCCTGTAGTAGTGAGGGAGTCAAAATGACTGATTCTGTTGATTTTGGTGGTCTAATTATTCTTCACAGATATGTTTGTACTATTTAAAACGCAGTGCTTGACCCTCAAATATTGATGTATTGTCACAGGCTAGACGAAAAAAAATCCCTTGAAGAAGGTGCTGTCAAGATCTGTAACTTGAAGATGCTTGATCAGATAATGGCATTATATGAAAACACAAATTGATTTGTACTTTAGTACATATTGTTTTTAATTCTGGCACTGAGTGAATTTTGCAGGAACTGATTTCACCAAAGCCATTATACCTCAGGAAAATTAAGCATTGTTCCAACAGAATGAACAAAAAACTTTTCAAATCAATAAAATATAGGCTACATTAATCTTGAAATTCGTCTAAATTGGTGTTGTGTTTTATTTTATGATGGGAATTCACTCACAAATTAGAAAAAAATTCTAGATTAGCCTCTTTAAAAAAGTGAGGCATGTTTCAAGGCTTTACTAAGGCGATGTGTCTGAGACGCCTGTTTAAAGACAGGTGTGTTTGAGGGCTGCAGGTGCACGAGACACGTCTGTTGCTCTCATTGGATCTGGATGTAACAGTTATTACACAGCTAGAGTCATTCTCAGGTTTCCAGCTTTACTTAAAGTCCCCCTGTATTCAATATAAACGTATCCCTCATTTCAAATGTAAAACTCATCTTTGATCACCAAAATGTCCTGTGAAAAGTGGACAAATCATAAAATAGATTGAATATAACTCTACACCCTTGCTTCATTTAATATACGTGGATACATGGATATGCTAATTAGCGTGGTTGGTTACAAGGTTGTTTGTGACATCAGAAACACCAGCAATTTCAAAAGTGTTTTTGAGACTGTCTTTAGATCACTGCAGTTTTAAAGAGAAAATACTCAGTAATGGTGTTGACTTATGAATTTGCACATGGTTTGTCTTGAAGCACATTAAAAACACCATAGACATAAACAACATTAAAAACTTGATTTTCAACACTTTCCAATGCTTCTGTTATTGCCCAGAGGAAGCAATACTTGTCACATACTGTACTCATGATGATGTTTCCTATATTGCCTTGAAAAACAAACAAGAAAAGCAATTAAATATATAAAACAAAGTTGTCAAAGTTGATGAGACCTGATTATACAAAAGGTTTTTTTAGACCTTAGATTTTAGGAAAACAATTATCTTCATAGTTAGAAAACCATCAGAAATATCAGTACCACTTTAAGTGTCTTTGACTACATGTACTAAGATTTTTAAATAATCAATTGATACAGTGCACTTATCGTGTACTTACATGTTTTACATTTTAGTTGTATTTAAAAATGCCTGCATGTAATTACAACTATAATTCATTTCTTTATTTACACCTATAATTACACTGTTACCTAACCTGTTACCTAAACCAAACCATATCCCTAACCGTACCCGTATCTCAGCTCAATAGGATTTTTATTATTTGAATAGATAGCATTTGAATTGGATAAACTGAAGAATTACATTCTTCACTGAGTGATTCATACCTTTAGTTTCAGGCCACTAGTCTACATCCCCTGCCAGCAGGTAAGGTCTCTGCTCTGAGGGGAACCTCATTTCGAATGACTCCAGAGAGTCTGGAGATTCACAAATTCATGCGGCTGTAGTGAGGGAGGGTAAATATCTCCCTAAACCTCACAGTCAGTCTACAGGGGTCACAGGTCATAAGTGGCTCAGTGGGAGCACTTTAAAAAGCCAGGAGTTGATGCTACATAAAAGTTGGCTTTCTGGACCCCAAAAATCTATGGCCATTATTTTATCTTAATGTTGTAACGGTTCCATTGAAGTTTAGTCAGTTTTCTGTGTAGTTTTGCACAGGTTAATAATAATCTGGTGTGCTGCTGTCTTCTTATACATTATTATAGTGAATTATAGCACATTCCAGGAATGCGCGTTAAATGCAAGCTTACAAGAAGTGTTGAGAAGATCAAAAGGTTAAAGTTCAGGGTCTGTGTTCTTCTGGTGTCCTGCTGCCACCCACATCTGATGTGAGGCTCAGGCCTTTTTAACACTAGAAGTTCATATTTTTTTGTTACCCATGTTAACAGGTTATAGTTAAGTAAATATTTTTCTAGTGTGAAAAAAACATTTAGCCTAATTTCAAAACATTTATTTCGTCTAGTGTGTTTGGAGGGGAGTGGTTAAGCGTTTTCATCCCAAGCCGTCAAACTGATGTCATCAGTGAAGGAATGCCATTCCAGAGCGGAAGCAAATTTTCAGATTTTGATTGAAGATTACCACAAAATAAAAAAAAACCTTTACTGAATAATTATTCAACACAAGACTATGCGTGCTAACAAAGTAAATAGGGTCTATTTTGATTTTGTGATGATTTTAAAGGGATAGTTCACGCACAAATCATGTCATTCCAAACCCAGTAGACTTTGGTTAATCTTTAAAATAAATATTACGCCATTTGTAATTAAACTTGTGAGGTTTCTGTCCCTCCACTGAAAATTAAAAGCCTAAATCAAATCTGTTTGTCATATAAAATGATAAAATCTCTTCACAAGACTTGTGCTAGATAGATATGGATTTGTTTTACAACACCTTTTTTGGATCTTCTATTTGACATCATGATTAAAATACCAAATAAACAATGATTGACACACATACATCGAGCACATCAGATATGGTAGGCCTAAGCTAAAACGTGTGTGTGTGTGATGCACAAGCACCAATGTAATGAGGTTGGTTTTAGTGCATGATGCACGCATATGAAACGCACTGCCTTCTATGTTTACCATATGTGATATGGTTTACATATACCTGTGTGTGTGTGTGTGTGTGTGTGTGTGTGTGTGTGTGTGTGTGTGTGTGTGTGTGTGTGTGTGTGTGTGTGTGTGTGTGTGTGTGTGTGTGTGTGTGTGTGTGTGTGTGTGTGTGTGTGTGTGAATACAAGCCTAAACTGTGTGTGTAAAATGCCTCAGTTTTGGTTACCTATACTTTTAATGGAGGTTACCTATACTTAAATATCTTAATTTGAGTTTCGGAGATCAACCAAAGTCTTATGGGTTTGGAACGACATGAGAGTGAGTAAATGATGACAGAATTCAAAAAAATTGGTGTAAGTGGTATAAAGAAATTGATAATGACCCTTTTCTTAATGTTGGTAAGTCTGTGAATTAGATTTTTTTTTTTTTAATCATGATTTTAAAATAAATTGGAAAATAAATAGCTATTCTAATATATAAAAGAGCTAATTACCTTTATAAAAAATATTGTTATATTATTATTATTATAATAAAATTATATTATTATTATTAAAGGTCAAGCTTCTACTGGTTATGAAATCTGAATAACGGCACTAACTTCTTAAAATAATGAGTCTGGTCATTAGATCGAAGCTTAATATAATGGGTTCTTCTCGGAAAAAAATCAAATTTTCCCTATTGTGTCCCCTTATTACAGGATGCTAAACGTAATAACATTACTTTGATTGAACTCGGTTTAGTGTGTAATGCATAGGCTAAACCTGCTTTATTTAAACTAAATAAAGAGTAATAATTTAAAAGCATGCTCTATTACAATATAAAACTATGTGCATGCACCACATTTGTGAATCCAGTAAGCGGTTTAAACGTCTTGAAATCTGAGCCTGTGTCTTTAAGAAGTGGCCCCATGCAGTGTATGGGAGCCCGAGGCGCCTTCAGCCAAATTACTGAAGTTCAGAGGAAGTGACGGGGAATACAGGAGCTTTTAGAGTTACAAAAAAAAAATCTACGCAGTGAAGAATTTCCAGAAGAAAACTTTTCGTGTATAATTAATTGTGTTTTCCGAATATCTAGGCAAAAAAAGATGAAAATTCAATTTTTGATAGAAGCGCAATTTGTTCGCTATCATCATCGAGCTGCAGACAGTTTGTAGCCTAGTTTACCAACTAGCTTATTTTATTAACGGACATTACCTCTCTCTTAAACAGTAGAGTTTGCATTCGCTGTCCACAGTTTTGTTTTAAGTCATTTACTTTGACGCTATGTCCCATTGTTGTGTTAAATGAGTTTGCATCCTTAGTGCCTTTTGTAATGAACGCGAGAGTGACTCTACCGGCTTCAGTCCAGATAGCGTTTGTCGTGTTTACTATGGTATTATCGGTAAGTATTTGCTCACAGTTGACGGTACTTGTTCGTCTCAACGACGGTCAAATAACGGAGGAGCTGTTAGAGGCGGATAGTGAGAAGGACATTATAACAGTGGAGTTCAAGCAGGGAGACGGGACTCTCATCACATTCCTGTCTGATTTCAAGCGCGTGAGTATAAATCCAACTAAATAGAATTCAACCACAGCTGTAAATTAACTGAAAATAATGCACTATTAAATAGCCTACCAGTGGATGGGACCACTGTGTGGGAAGAAAACATGAAGTCAAGAGTTAATAATTAGAATTATGTATTTTTTGGGACATGCACCATACCTTCTTGGAAGCGCTTAAATACCATCCATGTCTATATGAATTTCACTTTCATGTTATATCAGAGTATGTATCATGTTATGCCTGTTCCATGCCAGGACCAAGGTATTCCCAAATATCATACATTCTAAACAACATGGTAGTACCATGATACTTTTTGGTAGTGTAGTTTTTGTTAGTGAACCATTTTTGTTTGTTTGTTTTAGTATCAGGGTAAACTAATTTCTAAAATCTAAAATCAGGGTAAAATCTTTAGGCTATAGCATCATTCTCTATCATGGGACTGTACAAGTACCATGGTACCATCTGATACCAACACTGCACCATGGTTCCACTTTTATAAGTTGAGTTAAGTTGAAGTTTTATTTGCCATTTGTACCAGTACATCTACAAGTAGCCAACATAGGAATTTTTGTAGCAAAGCTAATTGAGTCAACATTAAAAAGTCAACATACTGTAAAAGAAGAACTGACAAAGCTACACACAATAAATAGACTTTGAGAAGGTACAGTAAATGAAGAACGGTACAATACAACAAATACACACAAAAAAAGAGGATTACCTCCATATTGCGCTGTCCTGAGATCATACATAATATAAATTATACTGTATATACTGTAATTATAACATTATCTGTTTAACAGAGACACACACATAAACAGATAAACTACCCTTTCTAACATCCCTATATAAAAAGAGATAACACTAAAGTCATAATTAATGGTGATATTTTAGATCTCTAACAACTTTTTCACGAGTTTTAGTAGTAGTAGTTTATTTTGAACATGTAAAAAAATATATAATATATATATATATATATATATATATAGACATGCATACATATACAAAATTAAAATTAAAATAGCAGCTAAATAAGGTCATGTACTTCTCAGCACAATCTTCCAAAATTATTGTAAGTAATTCAAATTAGAAATTCCCATGTTAAAAAAGAAGTAGGAAGAAGTTCATAACAAACTTTTCAAGTCATACCCCCTTTCTCTATTTTTATCCTTTAGTTAAATACAAAACAATTTGATGCTTCTCTTATACACACATCTTTACATACACCGTATCTACCTACAGTTCACATAAACCCATGCATTCACATAAATACAGGAGCATACATACAAGCATACACACACATTCACTTTTTTCCCCCCTTTTCTTTTCTTCTTTCATTTCCATCTATCTTCTTCATTTCCCTCTATAGCAAATCAAATAATAACACCTCCAGACTTAATATGTAGACCAAGGAACCTGTATACAATACTTTCACCTCGAGTCCTTTTCGTATCCATTTAATATATTCAGTTTAAATAGTCTTTTAAAATTACTTATTGTTGTACATGATTTCATCTCTTCATTGCAGCTGTTCCATACATTAACTCATTTGCTTGTGATGCAGTGATATTTAGAATTTGTTCTTATTAATTTATTTTTAAATACAAATGTTCCTCTTAAGTGATGTTTGCTCTCTCTCATTTGAAACAACCCTTGAATACTGTTCGATAGCTGTTGATTATTTTGTACATGATTTGTGCAGTTTTGAAGTCAACAATATCTCTGAATTTTAGTGCTTAATTTAATAAACAGTGGAGTAGTTAGTGCTCTATGAGTGGTTTTATTTACAATTCTTAAGGCTCTCTCTGAAGGATAAATATAGGTTCAGTGTTGGTTTTGTAAGTGTTTCCCCATACTTCCAAACAGTAAGTTATATGGCAGTATGAAGGAACAATATACAACGAAGGAATTTCACGAGTTCACACTTGCATATAATCGAATAGAGTAAAGATAATGCGTATTTGGCGGTCTGTCTGTGCATGTGGACAGCTCCAAGCCTGGAACGTGACCCGAACCCAGAGTACTCCCCCATCCCATCAGGCTGAGATGGGAACAAATAAGAGTGAGGAGTTAGGGTGGAGGAGGGATGCTGGAAAACTGTCTTGGGACAGAGGTGAGTTGGCTATTTATAGGCCTCCTCGCACTGATTGGGTTGACTATCTGAACGTGCTTCTACCAAACTTTGTTAAAGGGGTGGTATAATGCCCTTTTCACAAGATATAAAATAATGATGTCCCCAGTGTTTATGTGAAGTTGTAGCTCAAAATACCCCACAGATATTTTTATATAGCATGTTAAAGTTGTCACTTTTTAAAGGGGTGAGCACAAACGCCTCGTTTTGCATCTGTCCTTTTAAATGCAAATGAGCTGCTGCTCCCAGCACAGGGGGTGGAGCTTCAAGAGCTCTTGTCCTTAGCAGCTTCGATTACCTCACACAGACATGCACTGAAAATTTCAAAAACTTTTAGCCTTTTATGTTCAAACCGAAGTCAAACAATGATGGAGAGACTCAAGAAGAAGTGAAAACATGTAGACAACATTTCTGAATGGTTAGTTGGTGAATTTATGTAGCTTATGTGCAGTTATCTTCTAGTCATTGATTAGCATATTCTGTCTTAATAATCTATAAATCGTGTTCTCGGGGGTGGCGTTTATGTAAATTTTAGGGTTAGTGATGTCACTAACCCGGGAGGAAGCTCGTATAGTCTCTATAGTTTCTTTAGGAGAAAATATCTCCCTTTGCTTTGAACTTTGAGCGTCGTAACCTTGCAGATGTTGTTTATGCTCAAACAGCAACATTACACACTAACTAAAGTTAGAAAAGTGAAATCAGAATCAACCACCCCTTTAATAAAACAGCATTTGTGATTGGTTTGATTTGGTTAAAGAACTGAGCTTAGTAAAAGCATCTAAAAATGCGTTTCCTTTTTTATGATCAGATCATATTACTTTTATGAATCAGACACATGTAATTAGCTCTTTATGAGTGTTATTTTAAACGTTTGAAAGAACTTTAAAGTTGCTGTGTTAGATATTGAACTCTCTAACAGATGGGTCTGTTTGTGTTGATGGAAATCATTTTCAGGATTATATTTTAGCCAAATAAAAACAGTTGTTAGACTTTCATCACTCTGAAACAGCATTTTTTCCCACTAGACATACTTAAATCTTAAGACTTTTCAGGATTAATTTTGTTCCTATTTGATTTTTTTTCATCCATGGAAAGTTGGAGGATATCAAGCTGTTATTTGCCAGAACGTCATGCAGCCAAATTCATGCTGTGGGCTGTATGGGGAAACATCAGGCATTATGCAAAGCAGCCAATGAAACACAGCGCTTGGAACATCATTACAGACTCCATAATTATATATTATACAACAAAATAAATGAATTAATTGACCATTTGTGGTACATTAATTAATTAAACTAAATACCTGGATATGAAAGTTAATGATACGGATGCAATGGTGATTACCTCAAAATAGTTTCACTTGTCTAGTTTCACTTCATCTTTTTCCAAATAAATAAACACAACAAGGTTACAGTGAGGCACTTACAATGTAAGTGAATGGGGCCAATTTGTAAACATTAAAATAACGTTTCAATATTGTAGCCACACGATAAGTTATATCCATTTTTAAAACACCATAAACCCTAAAATCTTTAAAATATATATATATGTAAACAGCTAAAAATTAATGTGAATGTCACAACATATTTTTATATTGCACTTTTCACGATACACATTGTTTCAAAGCAGGTTTACTGAAAATCATGATGTTAATGTTTTTAATATCTTAACATCTTTCCTTATAGTCACTTTTAGCAGGTTAGAGCTGGTGGATTTTGCAGCAATACAAGCAATCAAGAAGTTGAGGATAAATGCAGATCTATACTGAGGATAAATGTGGATAAAGTTGGACATACTTGTATATAAAGAACTAAGCCATACATTTAGCTATGAAATAAAGATAAGAAAATTTAGATTTTCTATATAGTCTATTACTTGGCCTACTGGTTATTCTTCTGGAAGTAGCCATCAGAAGATGGGTACACTGTGGGCATACTCACAGCAACAACACTCAGGTTGGCTGTGGCATATAAACAATACTTAATTGGTAAGGGGACCAAAGTGTGCTGAGAAAATATACCCACACAATCCCACCACCACCAGTAGTGTTACGAATTCACTGGAGACAAGCTGGTTGAGAACCCAACTGCAACTTTACTTTAAAACATAATCAAACAAAAAACTACGGCATGGCAAGGCATGAAACAGAATACTACTAGACCAACAACCTGGACCCTTCGTCTCTTCCCCCTCAGCCAAGATAATCGTCCTATGGAAGAGTATGTGGGGGAGTTATGTGGGCTTTGCCATGGGGTGGACTTTGGTGATGCTGTACTGAAAGATATGTTTCGCTATGGACTTGGACGAGCATATAGACTATTTCATGTCTGCCAATACCCCTCACTACAATCTGGTGCAGTATATGGACTTTGCTCTTCTGTTGACCTGCTCGTCTTTTACTGTGGGTTTTGAGGATGAGGAGCCCCGCAAAGCTTCTTCGCGTCAGTCCTGCCGAGCCTGAGCTTCTTCGCGTCAGTCCTGCCGAGCCTGAGCTTCTTCGCGTCAGTCCTGCCGAGCCTGAGCTTCTTCGCGTCAGTCCTGCCGAGCCTGAGCTTCTTCACGTCAGTCCTGCCGAGCCTGAGCTTCTTCACGTCAGTCCTGCCGAGCCTGAGCTTCTTCACATCAGTCCTGCCGAGCCTGAGCTTCTTCACGTCAGTCCTGCCGAGCCTGAGCTTCTTCGCGTCAGTCCTGCCGAGCCTGAGCTTCTTCGCGTCAGTCCTGCCGAGCCTGAGCTTCTCGTCATGCCTGGCCAGCCAGAGACTGTTCACACGTCATGCCAAAGAACGATAAAGAAATATGTCTTTATCGTTATCATTATAGTTATTGTCCTTGGTGTGAACTGGCCTTTAGTGGAAAAAAACATGTTCAAGGTTTATACTTAAAAATAAAATTAAACTAACATTAAGATATATTCATATCTTATATCGGATCCCAAGTAAATAAATAGTGTGTAAGGATTATATATTTTTACTGGACAATAATGTATGTCTGTATGTATGCCTGCCTGTTCTTCTAATTTGCATGTCCTGGAGTTTCATAGAAAAAACATCATGATAATAATATCCCCTAGTTCATTGTTAAAGGATTAGTTCACCTCGAAATTTAAATTCTGTCATCATATACTCACCCTCAAGTTGTTTCAAACCTGTATGAATTTCTTCTGCTGAACACAAAAGAAGATATTTTGAAGAATGTCTGTAACCAAACAGTTTATGTATACCATTGACTTCCATTATATTGTTTTCCTACTATGGAAGTCAATGGGGTACAAGTACATCAACTGTCTGGTTACCGACAATTTTTTAAAATATCTTCTGTTGTGTTCAGCAGAAGAACTTCAGGTTTTCGTAATTAAAGTTGCATTTGGGTTCTCAACCAGCTTGCCTCCAGTGGACTTCATTCGTAACAAGTAGCCTGGAGTGTTGATACAAGGCAGAAGTTATCCATGCTTTCATGTTGTTTAAACCAGATTCGGACCCTACCATCTGAAGGTAGCAGCAGAAATTGGCTCATCAGACCATGCAATATTTTTCCAACTTTCTATTGTCCAATTTTGGTGAGCCTGTGTAAAAAGTAGCCTCAGATTCTAGTTATTATCTGGCACTGGTTTGTTGTCTGCTGCTGTATCTGCTTCAAGGTTTGATGTGTTGTGCGTTCAGAGATGCTCGTCTGCATACCTCGGTTGTAATGAGTGGTTATTTGAGTTACTGTTGCCTCAGCTCGAAGTCTGGCCATTCTCCTCTGGCATCAACGAGGCATTTTCGCCCTCACAACTGCCGCTCACTGGATATTTTGAAAAATAAAATTCCCAGTAGATCAGCAGTTTCTTAAATACTCAAATACTGGCACCAACAACAATGCCAAGATCAAAGTCACTTAAATCACCTTTATTCCCCATTCTGATGTTCAGTTTGAACTTCAGCAGAGCGTTTTGACCATGTCTATGCATGACTAAATATGACTAATCTCAACTATTAGAACCCTTGATAGATGAGATGCTTTTCTTTGATTTCATATCTCTCTGTAACAGAATCTACAAGATGATTCTTGAGCAAATGAGTCTGTTCTCTGGCTGACATTTGCATTGCTTCAGTCGTAATCAGTGTGAATGCTGTAGTGCAGTTACCGCTGGGACGGACGCAAACAAAAGCAGTGTTGTCATGAAAGAGGCTGTATGGTTATGTGCATATGGGAGCAGTTGGTGGATCAGCTGATGCTCGGGGTCGTGGTAAGAGGTTACGCTTCAGTTGCATGTGCTCTGAAGAGCTGGTCTGTTTATAGTTAGGCAGGGGCCTCTGCTTTGTTTTAGTGCCCATGAAATGAAGGCTTTAAAAAAAAAAAAAAAAAAAAAAAAAAAAAAAGGTTATAAAAATGTGTTGCTGTTTATTATCTTTGTCTTTTTAATAAAAAATATTTGCAAAGCTAACCTTTGATGGAAGTAAAATTGTAGAAAAATAAAAGTAAATAAAATTGTGACACACGTATAGAGATTGTGGAGATACTGCGCATACTGCAGTTTTGTCATCAGCCGGTTTTAATGCTCGAGCTATTTAAAGCAGGATGGATTCTGATTGGCTGTAAAAAATGTTCATCACTCATCAGATGGAAAAAAATGCCTCTAAAAAAGTGCTTCCAAAGTTATTGCTTCTCTGTGCCATTATCGTTATAGTTTTCGTGTGAACTCTGCTATTCTTTAATTTAGATTTTTTTTCTTTAAATATGTCTTTATCGTTATCATTATAGTTATTGTCCTTGGTGTGAACTGGCCTTTAGTGGAAGACTGTATGTCTGCACTGCAAAAAAAAAAAAAAAAACATGTTCAAGGTTTATACTTAAAAATACAATTAAACTAACGTTAAGATATATTCTTATCTCTGATCGGATCCCAAGTAAATTAATAGTGTGTATAAGGATTATATATTTTTACTGGACAATAATGTATGTCTGTATGTATGCCTGCCTGTTCTTCTAATTTGCATGTCCTGGAGTTTCATAGAAAAAACATCATGATAACAATATCCCCTAGTTCATTGTTAAAGGATTAGTTCACCTCGAAATGTAAATTCTGTCATCATCTACTCACCCTCAAGTTGTTTCAAACCTGTATGAATTTCTTCTGCTGAACACAAAAGAAGATATTTTGAAGAATGTCTGTAACCAAACAGTTTATGTATACCATTGACTTCCATTGTATTTTTTTCAGTAACTGTCTGGTTACCGACATTTTTTTAAATATCTTCTTTTGTGTTCAGAAAAGAACTTCATACAGTTGAAACAACTTGAGGGTGAGTAAAAGATGATATAATTTTTATTTTGAAGTTAACTATTCCTTTAAAATGTAGGGTTATCTTGTGTCTGTGTCTATGCTCACATTTTCTTTATTTATTTTTTCTAATAGCGTGTGAAGATCTTTCGTGCCCTGGTGCTTGGGGAGCCAGAGAAGGGCCAATCACAGTACCAGGCCCTCTGCTTCATCTCACATTTGGACCATGGAGAGCTCATCCCTAGTGAAGCCATGGCTAGACTCAGACAGGTCCAAATTTAAAAGATAAATAAAGCACCATCTGTGGCACCTTGCTGAAAAGACCAGCTTAGGCTAACTCAGGTCCAGGCTTAAAGGGACAGTTTACCCACAAAAAATAAAAAAGTCTAGGGACAAGCCATTGTGCAGGAATACATGTTAATTTTAAAGTAAAGCCACAAGCTATGCAAGTATTGAACCACTGATGGTGTATTTTTAGTACTCTTAGGTATTGTGTATTATTATCAAAGTATTAACCTTATGACCGTTCTTATGATTGTTGTTTGAACTCAACAGAAAAACCCTCATTTGGTGCGGAGTGCGGAGGAGAGACATGGTGAGGAACAGTTCACTATGAACGCGGTGCTCAACATGAGTCGCTCCTGGCACCTCAGTACTCACATTCATAATGTCTGCCGGGATGCACGGGACCTTGTGTACACACGGCAGCAAGATGTCAAACACTGGCTGGACAAAGGTTAGATGAGAGGGTTGCCACTGTGTGTTCTTACACAAGTTGATGCAGTGCTGGAAATGTGTGTTTTAAGCCCCTGCCCTGCATGCTATCAGCAATAACTGGGTCATTCTAATAAACTGTGTCATTTTTACCTGAAAATTAAGTTTACAGCTGAAATTTTAAGAAAATAATTGTACTTCGAATAAATATCCGAGTAAGATGTGGTAATATAATTACCATATATTATTATTTAGTGGCTCTTTCTTCATGGGTACAGTGCTACTCAAGAGCATAGCTGTAATCGCATCATTAAGGGGACTTTGTTTTTCAAGCAGTGAGCACAGAATTCAATACTCCAATGAATGTGCACAAAAGTTTTATTTAACTAAAGCACGAACACGTACCTAGTCTAAACACAGGAGTTTCACCTGTACATGGGTACATGGAGAGTGAAAACGAATGAAGGAAACCGAAACAGGAACAGGGAAATGAGGCTTTGGAAACGTCAGAGTTAGTTAACCACCTGAACAGAACCATCAGCACTTTGGTAACAAAGTGTTATACGAGCTTATACTAAATCTCTGTTTAGTTAGTTTAAATGTACGATACTTGCACAATCCCTTAGCCGTTGAACGAACGTCCGAATATGCAGTCTCAGAGGAAAGTGGTGATGCTGCAACAGGTTCTTCCAGGTTTAATGCCTGGTACACATTGTTCAATTTTAGGCTGTCCAAAGATGACCAAGCGTGGTGATTTCTGTGGTAGTGGCTCCTAAACGGTGGTCCTACGTCGGACAGTGGAAGAGGTTCAAAGACGGCCGTTTTCACGCTCTTGCGACCAAAGATAGCTTGTGATCATTTTCTGACAGTGTCAGAAATTTAGCATGAAATTTAGCATGAATACGACCTACGTCTACTGACTTGCCAATAAAAATGCAACATTAAATGGCGTATTGATCAACGGGATATGGTGCTAAAACCTAATACTACTTACCTGAAGCTCCATTTGCAAAATTGCCATTTAGCATGCCATTTTGTTCTCTTTTACCCCTAGCCATATTCTCCTCTTATTATTCTCCATATTCTCAGCACACATAAAAACCATGGTTGCAAAAGTGCAATTCATTTAGCTCTATTTGTTTACTACTAGCGCATGCTAATGACATTTTGTTATTCTATGCTAACTTGTGTCGTAGCCTATGATTCAATAGGTGTCATCATCGTACAGTCTACTTACATTATTAGATCCATGTTGACCAGTTGTCTCCAGTCTTTTCACACTAACAGCAACCAGAAGATGCAGGAAGAGAGGGAAGGTCACTGAGATTGCCCTTTAAAGTCCCCCTGTGGTGAAAATCACATTTTCAATGTTGTTTATATGTCTATTTAGTGTTTTTAATGTGCTTTGAGATAAACCATGTGCAAATGCATGTCAATGAACAACAATTGCTGAGTATTTTCTCCTTAAAACTGCAGTAAAAAAAAAACGCGGTTTGAAATCGATGTTAGCCTACTGACGTCACAAACTACCTTGTAACCAATCATGTAAATGTCCCGGCGGGCTTTAGCATATCATTAACAGTGAACTAGCAGGGGTGTCTCGATAGATGCCAAGTTATCCTGGTATATTTTTTGTCCAACTCCATTGACTTGTACCTCACAGCACATCCAATACAAGTCAATGGAGTTGGACAAAAACTACGATAAAACCTGTTGGAAAGCATCTTTTGCAGCGATTTTTGTGTGAGCATATCAGTGAACACCCCTGACCACTCGGTGAGTTTCACGTCTTTGTAAACGAAAGTTTAATGCATTTTAGGAAGGATTATTCTTGTGCACCTATGCAGCCAGTGTGGGGGGAAAAGCGAAAGAAACCGAAAATTCTCGGGACAGCAACGTGTCCTAATTTTAATCTTAACCGTTCTATTTCATCAGAAACGTTCTGAAAACAGGGCTTTAAGTGTAAAATACAGAACTTGTCTATTAAATGGCATTTGTTTTATAATATTGTGTTGAAATTTTATAATAATGGTTGCTAGAAGACTTCTTTTGAAAACATTTGTACCGACCCCAAATTTTTTGAACAATAGTGTGTGTATTTAGTCAGTCTGTCAGTCAGTCAATTTATATATTTTATATTATGTACTCCTGTTACTTTAAAAATGTTTTTGGTTTAAAATGAATAATTATGCAAATACCTGCAAATACCATGACCACTCTGTATTAGATAAAGTCAAAAAAATGTCTGCTTTGTGCCAAGAAACAATTTTTTGTTTTATTTTTAACCCATTTAATTTTTCTTTCCAGGGGTTGAAGGTTCAATATTCGAGGTCTTTCCCCAGAGTCTGAATGCGAGTGGCTTGCAGAGCTGCAGCTCCACAGCTGACCCGTGGCAGCCCTGCGCCTGCACGTACAGGTTAAACCTGGAGTGGTTCCCCTGCCAGCTGAAGTACTGCCGGGGTCAGGGGTCCAACCCCTACAAGTGTGGCATTAAGAGCTGCAGCAAAAGCTACCGGTTTGACTTCTACACACACCATAAACACCTGTGCCTTTGGGATGAGGACACTTAGAGAAAGGACACGTTTTTTTTGTATTTAATTTTTTTATTTTTGGGGGGATTTTATTTATTTTATTTTTAATGGGAAACATGCTTTTGTAAGGTACTCCACAACAAAGCAGAAGTTTACTTTTACCTCAAGGAAAATTTTTGATAATGAGATTATCTAGATATTACATGTGCGCTTCATTGTATTGAAAGCAACTAAACATTTAGTCTCAACAGGGAACTTTCTCTGACTTTTATGCATTGAGTGAAAGAATGGATATGTTGATGTGGATTGTCAAGCCATTTGTCTTTTCACTTTTGGGCAATTGACATGAAATACAATGATACCTCAGGGCAGAAAATTCAGTTTTAATGATGAAGTCGTTTAGTTCTGCTTTAGGATAGCTGTCTTGTAGCTCTTGTTTTTATTCCGTTTAGTTTTTACATTGCTGACTGAATTTTTTACATGTTAAAATATTTGAATGTTAAAGTATTAGCTTTCCATAACATTCTTTTAGTTGAGGATAGAAATAGTATAAAGGAGAGTATTTTGATAAATATTCACATCCTATTGTACAAAATGTTTACAATATGAAGTCTGAATGTTGTAAAACGTTGCCTTCACTTTATGTTGTGTTTAATAAGCTTATGATTCTGCCTACTGCCTTGTCTTGTCATGCAATAATCTGCAACAGTTTGACTGCTGCAAAATAACATATTTGACTGTTTACAATATCGACATACACGTTTTCAAAACAATTTTTGCTCTCCTGTTTATGAAGCTAAGAGTGCAAAGCTGTAACAAAAGGCCTAAGTGGTAGCTAAGACATTGTCTCTGAACATATTGTGATGTCTATTTATTGCAAATTTATTCAGTAGATGCCAAATTTCTTATTCTCAGCTAAGTTGCCCTCTATAGCCATGACTAATTCTAATTTACATTTCAATTGCAGCTGTCTTATGAAGAGTCTTTTGCTTTGGTTTGTGATATACAACATGAAGCTTTGGTCTGGCTTTGCATTCTGAAGATATGGCCCAGTATTCTCATCTCTTGTTCTCTATCTTGTGCCTTCATCTTGATGTTGTCTGTTATTTTCTCAGATTTATACTTTTAGACCTTTTTTTTGTCCAGACTTTTTCTTTAATTGTAGTATTTGTAATGGGTTGATTTGGTTCTGTATGCCAAATAATTTCAACATAACTGTACCACCCAACAGAAGAATGTTGTGTTGTTGTGTTGTGTTGTACTACCAGTGTTGGGGAAAGTAACTTTTATAAAAGTAATGCATTACGATATTGTGTTTTTCCCTTAAAAAACTGACAAACTGCATTACTTAGTTACTTTTTTTGAAAATAAGTGTGCTACGTTACTTTTCCTCATCTGGGCTTTTTTAATAACAAAAAAAAGTTATATTTTTCGCTAATGTAAAGCCTGTCCAAATACCCAAACTTGTGGTCTTTGCATTGGACTATTTGTCTACTTGCATGGCATATTTCCTGTAATTTGTCCATGTGTTCAAGTCAAGTCACATTTATTTATATATCGCTTTTTACTATACAGATTGTTTCAAAGCAGCTTTACAGAGATACAGTAACAGGGGGGAAACAGGGCAGTTCTCCTCTAGCCAATGAACGAACAGTGTACAGTATTATGATTAAGGCAGCATTATAGATCAGAAGTCAGATTGGATTGGAAAAATCAGAATATTATAATTCCATTATTAGAGTGTGTGTAGAATATTTGATTACCCGATGGGACAGATTTTCAGTACTTTGCATTTTAAAATAAACTTCTAAATGTCTGTTCAGTAGTATGTAATAGATGACACAATTTAATAATTGTGGTGCTTCTAATTAAGTGATAAAAAGCAGCTGCAAATGGTGTACAAAATAAATATCTTTGCATCAATAATATGTGCAACACTTGTGACCCTGGATCACAAAACCAGTCACAAGTAGCACGGGTATATTGTATGGGTTAAAATTATCTTTTTTTTTATTTTTTTTATGCCAAAAATCATTAATATATTGAGTAAAGATCATGTTCCATGAAGATATTTTGTACATTTACTTCCGAAAATATATAAAACATTTATTTTTGTGAGTGAATGCAGCACAACATAAAATTTTAAAAGCACCCTCAGATTCCAGATTTCAAATAGTTGTATCTCGGCCTAATATTGTCTTATCCTTTTTTTTTATTGACCCATGTGACTGGTTTTGTGGTCCAGGGTGACACTTCATGTTTTACTACCAAATTATGAGTAATATCGAATTCATTTAACTTACAGTGGAATGTTTTCCCTGAAATCTCATGATTTCAGATCTTATGAGTTCCTGAACATGATGCATGATGGGATAAACTTAGCCTCGAATCCCACTGTGTATGTGGGTTTAGTGTGTTAAGGGCACTGAGCTTCAGCGTTTTTAAGACCTGGCACAGTCCTGCACACTTACTTCATTTTGAGTGCACGTGCTCTCAAGTGGACAAGACTGCAAGTGTGGGTATTTGGACAGGCCCACTCTTACTTCTGCAATAAAAACCAATAGGTCAGCTGCATAGACATTGGTTAATAAAATACATAAAGTATATTTTTGTAATTTTACATTTAATTGCAGGTTTTAACTTAACATTTTTGCAGGTTTGCATTTCACTGTTTTTATTCATTTTGATTATTCTGAATCTGTATTTGTGTAAGAGAGGAGTAAATGCATGCTCACATTTAGTCTAGAACTACGGTAACCATGTTTACACAATGACTGCATCCGAAATCGCATACTGACTTGAGTAGGTGCTTATTCTAAGTAATTACTTCACGAGTGCTAAAAAAGTATGTTCTATATGAACGTGTGTAGTATAAATGTAATCTGGAAGTACGTCATTCGCCATGTTGTCATTATCATGTGACCTACCAGCTCAGTTACATCTCTTCACTGCCATTCATAACTTCTCTCCTGATTTCTCTACATGGGGACATGAGGTGTCAGTCAATAAATGAAAATGAAATGAAGTAAATGAAAAAAGTAATCTGATTACGTAACATGAGTTGCTTGTAATGTGTTACCTCAAACACTGTGTAGGCTACTACCTCACAACAAAAGAGACCTCAATATTTGTATTTACATTGTTGTTTTTTTTAAATACAGTTTTATTTTACTAGCACTTTGGCACTAATTTCAGAACCCAAATGTCTTTTTCAACACTAGACACAAAACTCAAAAAGGTCTTTACTTGTAACACAGGCAATGTTCAAAACATTGCATTGTGCATCTTTAGATCCTTAAACTTGGAGAACCATTGGTTCAAATACCTTAGCGTGATTTACCATAGCAACTAGATTGTCCACATACAAGACACTGATAGTTTCATTGTATAGTTGTTCATACAATCATTAAATATTCTAGCACAATATATTTTAAACAAGTATTATCATTATGGTACTACATGTAAATACATCACAGAAAAAGGGACTAGAAAAAATACTAAAGACTGGAATCATTTAACAAAATCTGGAATTTATTGATTAAATAAAATCCCTAGTAAGGATTTGGCAGTATTGGGAAAAGCAATTAAAAGACCTGCGTACTGTTCTGTAAAATCGGAAAATATGGCTTGGAAAAGTTTCTGAAGATAACAATGATGCAATTTTTCACACATAATGAAGTCCAGTTGGTTCATGTGGTAATTTGGTGTCAGTGATTCTCAGTATCCTGACATTTTCATGAACTAAACATTAAACTTTTATGTCAGTTTCCAACTATAGTAATGCAACAGTTACTTATTTTGAGCAGTTGTATCAACAGAGAAATTACTGTCAAAATGTTATAAGATTAAAAGTATCATGTCAAAAACCTGCTTAAACAGAAAGTAAATTTGTTTCTTAGCTTGTGAAATTGTCAAATTAAACTAAAATGACTGATGCACAAAGTTTGCATCCTTCAGTGTGGTCTTTTTTTCTTTGTTAAACACTCTATTCATCATAGAGTGATAAAACATAGAACAAGTTAAGATTACAAAAAAAGTCAACTTTTAAGTGATTTGATATGAGCAACATATTTTTGAAACCGTGAGAACTAATGTCAAGTTTGGTGCGGGAACTGATTCTCAGTTCTGCAAAACCGTTCGAAGCAGAACAGTTCCACCTTACTTTTAACTACCTCTATGACTGTCGCAGCTTGTTTTGACTTGATTTGATGATTAATATTTATAAATATTATAATATTATATGTAATTATGAATGCATTTATGAAATATAAATACTGTAATACAGTAGGTTAACCGTTTGGGTTTGCATTTTTATACAGATATAAAGGATAAGCACTTTGAACCTCACATTGTTGAATCTATTACTGAGCATGAGTAGCATCGTGGCTCGGGGTAATACCAGTAAACCCTTGCACTTGAGTTGTTTAATTTTGTGTGTTTGGGTCACTCGTCAGGCACTCGTCAATGACATGCTGAGAGATATGGTCGATCAGTTCATTTATGTCTACCTGGATGATATATTGATATTTTCTCCTCCTTTTCAGAGGCTGTTATGGCGCTTTTCCACTGCATGGTACAGCTCGGTAGGCTACGGTTCGACTCGGCGCGGAACGGTTCGGCTCGCTTCGCTTTTCCACTGCGTGGTACGACTCGACTCAGTACGGCACGGTTCGGTTCGCTTTAGCTCGGTTGCTTTTCCACTGCAGTTAGTAGCCTACCGCTTCAAAGTGGGTGGGACAGCTCCTGTCTGCCTCGCTGTGACTGCTGCTGCTGTGAGTTTGTTTGCTGCGTCTAAACCTCGTATTAGCTTCGTATTTCTTTCTGTTTTGAACCATCATTTATTATAAATTCTAGTTGCTTATACTACTAAATACAGCTTACTCAACATCTCAGATTAACCTGACATTGCTAGCTTCCGTTATTGTCAGCACAACACGCTAACTCGCTAGCCTTTTAACGCACCACCCGTGCGCTCAGTTATTTATTTTTCTCTCGCGCGCCCGCGCCTTTGAGTTCATAAAAGCCCAGGTGAGTAAGAATCAGTCAACAAACACGGTGAGTAATGTCTTCTCCTGTTATTGTCACCTGCACTTCATGTCACATGTTTACCATAGCCTTCTCTGTCGGCAATATAGGATTTATATGTGATAAATGCAAGGAGACAGTCAGGCTGACAGAGAAGATTTCAGAACTAGAGACACGCATCCAAACTTTAATCGAGAATAGTAAGAAGAGTGCTAGAGCTTTAGATACTATTTTGGATGCGCCTAGCATAGTGAACTCTTTACATGAGTCGGTTCCGGCTGAAGTAGAGCCCGTGCAGCAGGGCAGATGGGTGACAGTGAGGGATCGCTCTAGTCGCGGATCAAAAAACCACTTTTCCGTTCCGATAACAAATCGATTTGCCCCGCTTAGTGAAACACCCACTGAGAAATATTCTGATTGTGCCCTAGTTATTGGCGATTCTATTACACGGAACGTGAAAATAGAGACACCAGCCACCATAGTCACATGTTTGCCGGGAGCCAGAGCGCCTGACATCAAAGCAAATTTGAAAGTGCTGGCTAATGCTAAACGTAAATTCTCTAAGATTATTATTCACGTCGGCACTAATGATGTTCGACTCCGCCAGTCGGAGATCACCAAAATTAATATTAAAGAGGTGTGTGAACTTGCAAGTACGATGTCAAGCACTGTAATTTGCTCTGGCCCCCTTCCTGTTCGCCGGAGTGATGAGATAGTTAGTAGATTGTGTTCACTCAATGGCTGGCTGTCTGGGTGGTGTCCACGAAATAATATAGAATTCATAGACAATTGGAAAAGTTTTTGGGGCAAACCTGACCTGTTGAAAAGAGATGGTATTCATCCCTCCTGGGATGGTGCTGCTCTTCTCTCTAGTAATTTGGCTCATAGTCTTAGAGCTAAAACATGACAATCTGGGCCTCAGGTCAGGAAGCAGACAGACTGGCTTAACCGACCGTCTGCTAGCGGCCTCACGTCACCAAGGTCAGATAAATCCCATCACATAGAGCCTCTTTCACCTAGATATCATCATATAGAGACTGTGTCTGTTCCCCGAACTTGGAAATCAAAAATACGTTCAAACCCATCTAAGGTTAAAAATTTAATTGATCTTCAACAAATAAAAAACAGATATAATACAAATGAGCAAATGATAAAGCTTGGGTTGCTGAATATTCGATCTCTTACTTCAAAAGCGCTAATAGTTAATGATATGATTACAGATTATAACCTAGATGTGCTGTGTTTGACAGAAACCTGGCTAAAACCAAACGATTACATTGCTTTAAATGAGTCAACCCCACAAGATTACGGTTATAAACATGAACCTCGTCTGAAACGCAAAGGAGGAGGTGTTGCTGTAATTTATAGTAATATTTTCAAAACCACTAAGAAATCTAGTTGTAAATATAATTCTTTTGAAGTGTTGGTGCTTAATGTAAAAATATATAGTGTAAACGATAAATCACGTTTGAAAATTCTGCTGGCTACTGTATACAGGCCACCAGGGTACCATACAGACTTTATCAAAGAATTTGCGGACTTTCTATCAGAATTAGTATTGGCTGCAGATAAAGTACTAATTGTTGGTGACTTTAATATACACATAGATAATGAAAAAGATGCATTGGGATTGGCATTTAAAGACATTATAAACTCAATTGGAGTTAGACAACACGTGTCAGGACCGACTCATTGTCGTAATCATACTCTAGATCTAATACTATCACATGGAATAGATGTTGATGCCGTTGAAATACTGCAGCAGAGCGATGATATCTCAGATCACTATCTAGTCTCGTGTAAATTACATTTAGCCAAGGCTGCAAAGCCGACTCCGTGTTATAAATATGTTAGACCGATTACTTCTGCTACTAAAGATTGCTTTATCAATAATCTTCCTAATCAGTTTCATCATCTCAGCATCCCGGATAGCTTAGAAGAACTTGATATTGCAACAGAAACTTTTAACTCTCTCTTTTCCAGCACTTTAGACACAGTTGCTCCGCTGCGCTTAAAGAAGATTAAAGAACATAGTCCAACGCCGTGGCACAACGAGCACACTCAGGCCCTTAAGAGAGCAGCCAGAAAAATGGAGCGCAACTGGAAGAAAACAAAACTAGAGGTGTTTCGGATTTCATGGAAGGAGAGCTCGATTGCTTACAGAGAGGCTTTAAAAGCTGCTAGATCTGCTTATTTTTCAACCCTATTAGAAGAAAATAAACATAATCCTAGGTATTTATTTGAAACAGTGGCTAAACTAACGAAAAAGAAAGCTTCAAGCCCAGAAGCTTCCAAGAAACACAGCAGTAATGACTTTATGAACTTCTTCACTTATAAGATCGATAATATCAGGGACAAAATTATAACTATGCAACCGTCTAATACAGTATCGCATCAGGAAGTGCATTGTAGTCTCCCTGAGGGAAAATTTGATTCATTCAATGCTATAGGAGAGGAAGAATTTTGCAAACTCGTCAAATCATCTAAATCGACAACGTGCATGTTAGACCCTATACCGACTAAGCTGCTGAAAGAGATGCTTCCAGATGTCATAGATCCTCTTCTTAATATCATTAATTCATCTTTGTCTCTAGGATACGTACCAAAAACCTTTAAGCTAGCTATGATTAAACCGCTTGTTAAAAAACAGCAACTTGATCCTACAATACTAGTCAATTACAGGCCGATCTCTAATCTGCCATTTCTGTCAAAGATATTAGAAAAAGCAGTATCCTCACAACTGTGTTCCTTTCTTGAAAGAAATGATATCTGCGAGGATTTTCAGTCCGGATTTAGACCGTACCATAGTACCGAGACAGCTCTCGTTAGAGTCACAAATGATTTGCTCTTATCATCCGATCGTGGTTGTATCTCTCTATTAGTATTACTGGATCTTAGTGCTGCATTTGACACCATTGACCACAACATCCTTTTAAATAGACTCGAACATTATATTGGCATTAGTGGAATTGCACTAGCATGGTTTAAATCAGTGGTTCCCAACCTTTTTCCTTGGGGCCCCCCCTATGTACATATTTAACAATCCGTGGACCCCCCCCCCCCCCCCCCCCATATATGTGTGTGTGTGTGTGTGTATATATATATATATATATATATATATATATTAGTGCTGGGAAAAAAATGAATCGCATCCAAAATAAAAGTTTGTGTATATATGTGCATAATTATTTTGTATATATAAATACACACATATGCATGTATATATTTAATATTTTTATTTATATATAAATTATTTATATTTATATATAATATAAATTATGTATAAATGTATATACAGTATATACATGCAAAAAAAATTAATTAATACATGCATATGCGTGTATTTATATACAAAATAATTATACACAGTTCACACATATATTATGCAAACTCAAACTTTTATTTTGGATGCAATTAATTTTTTTCCCAGCACTAATCCAAGGTTTATTTTATTTCAGATTAACATTTGAGGGCAGCAATTGTATTCATAATGTAAAAATAAAACCGACGTAATTTTACTTGAAGGCATTATAGCCTACTATTCCTGCCAAACTTTCATGGTTGCAGTTAGTGTTACTACAGTAAATCCATGGTGAATGTTGCAGATCTGGACACTGGATAGTTCATTCACGGCACAATGTTTCTTCCTGGTTTCCATGCGCTGTTTGATCCGTTAATAACGGAGAAATGTGAATGTTTCTCTCTAGATCTCGCAGCGATGTTATTACTTCTGTGGCAAATTCAAATGCTTTCTTTACTGGATCTCTTATTAGCGCTGTGTAGTAACAGCGTCGCATGATCACGATCGGCTCGCGCTGCACTGGTCCAAACTGATAAACGGTCCGTCAACCACACAATAACGAGCAGTTTCGTTCCGCTTGCATTATGTTTGCCATTTGATGTTGGGCGCTGTTGTGGTCGCGCCGGCGTCTCTTACATTAGGAGCACGCTTGCCACGCGCAACGCGCCTACATTTGAAATAACGAAATTGTAATTGAAATCGGCATTGTTAGCATATGATTTTTTTTAAACTTTGAAAAAATATTTTTATATAAAATTATTAGTAGAACATTTTATGCATCTTTATTCACCTCAAAGCATCCGCTCCCGCGCCCCCCCTGTGAACTCTGGCGCCCCCCTGAGGGGGGCGCGGACCCCAGGTTGGGAACCAATGGTTTAAATCATACTTATCTGACCGTTATCAGTTTGTAGCAGTAAATGAAGAGATGTCTTATCAATCACAAGTTCAGTATGGCGTACCACAAGGCTCAGTACTAGGACCGCTGCTGTTCACTCTGTATATGCTACCTTTAGGAGATATCATTAGGAAACATGGAATTAGCTTTCACTGTTATGCCGACGATACTCAGCTGTATATTTCTTCAAAACCTAACGAAACCTACCAATTCACAAAATTAACGGAATGCATAGCTGATATAAAAAATTGGATGACTAGTAATTTCCTACTACTAAATTCAGAAAAAACAGAGATTCTAATTATTGGACAAAAAACTTCCACACGTAATAACCTAGAGTACTGTCTAACACTTGATGGCTGCTCTGTTAAGTCTTCGTCGTCGGTTAGGAACCTGGGTGTGCTCTTTGATACCAATCTTTCATTTGAAAGTCATGTGTCTAGTATCTGTAAAACCGCTTTCTTCCATCTTAAAAATATATCTAAATTACGTCATATGCTCTCAATGAATAATGCAGAACAATTAGTTCATGCGTTTATGACCTAAAGGCTAGATTATTGTAATGCTCTACTGGGTGGTTGCCCTGCACGCTTAATAAACAAACTACAGCTAGTTCAAAACGCAGCAGCTCGAGTTCTTACTAGAACCAGGAAGTATGACCATATTAGCCCCGTTCTGTCAACACTGCATTGGCTGCCTATTAAACATCGTATAAATTTTAAAATATTGCTGATCACTTACAAAGCACTAAATGGTTTAGCTCCGCAGTACTTGAGCGAGCTCTTAACGCATTATAGTCCTTCACGTCTACTGCGATCTCAAAATTCCGGCCAGTTAATAATACCTAGAATATCAAAATCGACTGCTGGCGGTAGATCCTTTTCCTACTTAGCACCAAAACTTTGGAACAGTCTTCCTACCATTGTCCGGGAAGCAGACACACTCTGTCAGTTCAAATCTAGACTAAAAACACATCTCTTCGGCCTAGCATACACATAACACATTATAGACTTATATAATTAGGCTGCATAGTTTAGAACAGCCTGGACCGGGAACACTTCCCGTAAATCCTGATGTACTTGGTACATCATAAGAAGGATGGCGTCTACGCTAATATTAGTCTCTCTGTCTATCCCGAGGTTTACTGCTGTCCACCGGAACCAGGCCGTATCCAGATCTGATGAAGGACCAGCGCCAGGACACGACGACGACGCCGCTGACCTGAAGTGTCAACCAGTCTCTCCTCCTCTCCACTCCGACTTCAACCAACCGGAACTGGACAAATACTCTGATTCATTCTGAACTTCATACACTGTTCACTCATTGGCCAGAGGAGAACTGGCCCCCGACTGAGCCTGGGTTCTCCCAAGGTTTTTTTCTCCATTCTGTCACCTGGTGGAGTTTTGGTTCCTTGCCGCTGTTGCCTTACCTTCTGGCTTGCTTAGTTGGGGACATTTAATATTCAACAATATTATAGATCTGCCTTAAAGGTGGATGATGATGAAATTGTTTTTTTTGTATTATTTTCATGTTATCACTGTGAAGCTGCTTTGATACAATCTGTATTGTAAAAAGCGCTATATAAATAAAGATGACTTGACTTGGGACAGCTGGGACTGATCGTTAATTGTTGCCGCCTTTACTGGCTCGGTAGTCACTTTTTAGTTTTTTAAATTTGTCCCTACACTGTTTGTAGGTCCGGTGGTAGCCGTGTGCGGCTAAGTGCTGTGCTACTTCTTGGAACACTTTTTCATTCCGTGTTGCCCCATCCAGCTCTCGCTGGATCCGCTCCTCGGCAACCAACGAGAGGAACGTCTGCACCTCGTCCACTGACCACGATTCAGCCATTTCTTGTTTGATTTTTTTTTTACTTCTTTTGTCAAGTAAACACTTCTGTTGTCTGACTATTTAAATCTAGCGGGTTTAGTGTCTCGTGTCGCAAATACAATGACGCTGAAGTGACGATTCTGTCTGACCAATCAGTGATCTGAAGTGTTTTCACGTCACATTTAGTATCGGTACGGTACGCTTGGAACCTCAACAGAGGTGGTACCATTTAAAGCGAGCCGAAGCGAGCCGTGCCGTACCGTACCATGCAGTGGAAATGCGCCATAAGTGAGCCGTACCGAACCGAGCCGTACCGTACCATGCAGTGGAAAAGCGCCAAAGCGTGCCGTGCCGTACCGAACCGTACCGTACCATCACCATGCAGTGGAAAAGCGCCATTAGAGAATGGGCTTTTTGTCAAGGTGGAGAAATGCGTTTTTTCATGCATAGGCTAGTCTGTTCCCTTTTTAGGATACATCATGCCGTCTGAGGAAGTGCGCAACTGCGCATGGATCCCGATAAGATTCTGGCTGTGGTGGATTGGCCAACCCCAGACTCCCGCAAGGCCCTGCAAAGGTTTTTGGGCTTTGTCAATTTTTACCGGCATTTTATTCGCAATTACAGCCAGCAATTAATTCTGACCGCCTTGACCTCCACCAAGACGACGTTCAGGTGATTCAAAATAGCCAATGCTGCTTTTTCCAACCTACAGAGCCACTTTGTTTCAGCTCCCATTCTTATTGCCCCTGATTTCTCTCGTCAGTTTTTGGTGGAAGTCGATGCGTCAGAAGTGGAGGTTGGTGTAGTTCTTTCCCGGCATTCTTCCGTGGACTACAAGATGTATCTGTGCACGTTTTTTCGCATCGTTTGTCTCGCGCTGAAAGCAATTACGACATTGGTAATAAAGAGTTACTGGCCATCAAGCTTGCTTTGGAGGAGTGGTGCCATTGGTTGGAAGGCTCAGGGGTGCCTTTCGTCGTCACAAAAACCTTGAGTACATCAGGTCTGCCAAACGGTTAAACCCTAGGAAGACTCGGTGCTACGCCAAAGAACTTAATAACACAATACTTGCTGGGCTGTTTCTGCTTTGTTACGTCATTTTGCCTCCCGAGTCTTTCTGGTAGAACTGGGCAGTAGTTAGCGATCATAGCATAAGCTCAAGCATGCTGACCTTTTGGGAACATCCACGTCATCATCGTGAAAACCTCCGAGTCTGAATGGTGAAGTCTCGTCTTCTTTTCCCAGTGCACGCCGTCAACTACAGAAAGGGAGCGAACTCAGTGTCCAAAGATAAGTGTAGACAAGGTTCTGACACCAGTTCTTGAACTTTTGTGAGACACCATTGCTTCGGTGCTCTGTGTGTATTCGCCGTAGCTTAAGTCTCGAGTTTCGTCAGCGGAGATAATTCACAACACGGCTTGTTCATACATGACTATAGAGTGAACTGCTCTCACATGAGCTCATCTCACGTTCTCTTTGGGGAGTAAATACGATAACACTGCCACCATACCAATGTGTAGGGCAGGCAATTAATCACTGACATGAGAGAATAGTTTAGTCAAGCCTTTAAAGGGCCCCTTTTATGCTATTTTAAAGTTTCCTAATGTTGTTGTGGAGTCTCCTACAACATGTTTAAATCCCTCTTTTCTGCGAGCTACTCTGCTCTGATTGGCCAGACAGCTCAGTCTGTTGTGATTGGTTTACCGTGTACAGCGCGTCAAAAACAAAAATGGCATGGTCTTCTCGACATGATCCTATCCAGTATCCACAGGAATCAGTTGCAGTGTTTGGGGTTCGAGTTTTCCCTGGTCTCTGCGCGCGCAATAAGTCGGCGGGCAATATACTAATTACAATATAATAATTATAAACTAATTACAATTAGTATATACAATATACTAATACTAATGTCACAATGAAACGGCTTATGACTCATTTCAAAAATCCATAATAGGGGCCCTTTAATGGTATTCTGTCCTAGCTGCGTGTTCCATCTACGCAACACTGACAGATAGCTAACAGGAGTCAGAAAAGGGGCAGACGCAGGAGTAAAGTTGAACGTTTTACTGTTATATTCTTTCCTCTTCTTTCTCTTTTTTGTAAAACTGAAATATACAAAGATTACAAATGTATTGTTACAAAATATTCTCCAAATAAACACAAATTAATTTCCGTTGTTTACAAATATTCTCTGAGCATATACCAAAAGGCTACAATCAGCTCTGTTAAGTGTTATTGTTAACAAATTGCCATCACTGTTGAATAGTTCGTTTTTAAACTCAAACTAATGAATTACAAACATATATAATCACATATATCATGCAAACACTGGAAAAATGTAACAAACTTACAGGCAAAGCCTTTCCGAGGCACAAAACGTAAAGGAAACAGAGATATGAGACTTGTTGACCAACCGCATGTAAAGAATTTGGAACACTGCGGTTATTTCCACATGATCTACACCAACCACTAAGAAAGCAGTTTACGATCAGTAATTTCTTTGTTGTAACACCAAACTGCCACAAGATGGTGCTAAGACATAAAAAACAAATGAGTGCCATGACACTCCCCGTCTGGTATTGTTTAGATGCCACTATATAACCTGAGAATGTTCACATAAGACCTCACAAAATATCAGTCTTCTGCTGGCATGAGCAGAACTGTTTCCGATATAGGTCTGAGGAATGTCTTGATTGTCCCATTCCTTGCAACTCTCAGTTCAACCGTTCTGACTCTTTTGTCACTGCTGGTGAAAATCTTGGTTACAAGAGCCATAGGCCATTCATTGCGTTTACTTTGAGCGTCCTTAAGAAGGACAACATCGCCCTCTCTTAGATTTCGTCGTTCCTCTTGCCATTTGCTTCGACTTTGAAGCGTTGCGAGGTATTCATGCCTCCATCTGCCCCAGAAAGTGTTGGCAAGATGTTGCACCTGTCTCCATTGCTGTCTGTGGAGATTGGTTTCCTTGAAGTCACCTGGAGGAGGGAGGAGTGTATGACCCTTTTGAGTTAGGAGCATGGCAGGTGTCAACAAGAAAGGTGAGTCTGGGTCTGTAGAAATAGGAACAAGGGGTCTTGAATTGACAATTCCCGTAACCTCTGCCATAAGAGTAGACAACACTTCATGTGTCAAGCAAGAAGGACTGATCTGTTGGAGCATGGAATCCAGTATGCGCCTGGAGACTCCTATCATCCGCTCCCAGGCTCCTCCCATATGGGATGCGTGAGGTGGATTGAAAACCCACGAACAACCTTCTCCGCCCAGGTACTTCCTCACACTAGGCTCTTGAGGATCATTTAGCACAATTTCCAGCTCCTTACAGGCTCCTACAAAATTGGTCCCACAGTCAGAACGAATTTGTTTGGCAGGTCCTCGCAGAGCAAAAAACCTTCTCAAGGCGTTTATAAAGGTGGATGAATCCATGCTGTCAATCAGCTCAATGTGTATGGCACGAATACTCATACAAGTGAAAAGAACAGCCCATCTTTTGTTTTGAGCTTGTCCTCCTCGCGTGCGCCTTGCGACAACAGACCAAGGTCCAAAAACATCTAGACCAACATACGTGAAGGGAGGTTCAGTGCTCAGGCGATCGATGGGTAAGTCCGCCATCTTCTGCTCAGATACCTTCCCACGAAGCTTGTTGCATGTGACGCACTTGTGTACAATGCTGTTGATAAGTTTCCTAACACCAACAATCCAATACCCTGCATTGCAGATAGCTGATTCAGTGAACACACGACCCTGATGCTTGACTCGATCATGATAATACTCCACAAGTAGCTTTGCAGCATGACTGCGTCCTGGAACAATCAAAGGAAACTTCTCTGTGAGATCCAGAGTTGCATTTTTAAGCCGACCTCCTATCCTGAGAAGGCCTCTACTATCTACGAAAGGGTTAAGTTTTCTTAGAGCGCTGTGCCTCGGGATGTCATTACTTTTGGCGATGCAGTTAAGCTCTTCTTGGTAAGCTCCCCTCTGAACGCTCTTGATTACAACTTCCTCTGCTTGTAACAACTCCTTCACTGTACGAGGCTTAGCACAATAGTGCCACAATCTGCAGGCTTCTTCTCTATCATCAGACGACTTGGAAGTCTGGGCGATATGTATGAGAAAAGCTATGGCTCTGACTAATGACCTCCATGAAGAGAATCGCTCGAATCGGTGACATTCAAGATGAAAATCATCTGATACAGTAGTAACAAGAGGACGAACTTCTGTGTCCAACTCTGGCCCTAGGAGGTCAAATTCCTTCTCCTCCAGAGCCAAACCCTCATCCATTTGCGATAGAAAGGCAGGTCCTGTAAGCCAGGTGGTGGTGCCCAACAAAGCTGCTGGAACGGAGCGGGTCACATGGTCTGCAGGGTTATGCTTAGTAGATACATAGTGCCATTGCATTGGGTTTGACACTGCGGATACGCTGCACTCTGTTGGCTACGTATACGTAGAAACGCCTTGTCTGGTTATAGATGTACCCCAAGACGACTCTACTATCTGTGTAAAATGTAAAACCATTGATGACACGAAGATATGCCACTGCTGCAATCGCTCTGACTGAAGCATCAGAGAAAATGTGGAGTTCCTTTTTCTGAGCTGTAGAGAGAGTAGTATAGACATATGTTCTAGGAATCTCCAGCTGTCTGAGATCTTGTAGGGATTTCCTCCATGCATTCCATAGTTCTTCCTTATCTTCAGGGAGAGGAGAGTCCCAGTCAAAAGCCTCCCCTGAAAGTTCTCGTAGCAGGAATTTCCCTTCAATGGTGATAGGAGCAACGAACCCAAGTGGGTCAAAGAGACTGTTGACAGTAGCCAGTATCCCTCTGCGAGTAAAGGGCTTCTTAATGTCAGTTACGTGAAAGGTGAATGTGTCCTCCTTCACATCCCAGCCAAGTCCAAGACTACGTTGGATGGGAGTAGGATCAACTTCCAAGTTGAGATCTTTAAGTCCCTTCGCATGATCTTTGGTCGGGAATGCGTTCATCACGTCCTTGCTATTAGAAGCAAACTTGTGCAGTCTTAAATTTGAAGTGGCCAGCATTTTCTTCGTTCGTGTCAACAGATCGATAGCTCCAGCAGCTGTGGGTGTCGTCAAAAGTCCATCATCAACGTAGAATTCCCTTTCTACAAAGTGTTTGGCGTCTGAACCATACTCCTCCTCACCATAAGCCGCTGCTCGTCGGAGACCATAAATGGCTACAGCAGGAGATGGACTATTACCGAACACATGCACCCTCATGCGGTATTCAATGATCTCTTTGCTGGTGTCATTATCCTTGAACCAGAAGAAACATAGGAAGTCTCTATCTTCCTCTTTCACAATAAAGCTGTGAAACATTTGTTCGATGTCCGCAGTTACAGCTACCAGCTCCCTTCTAAAACGCAAAAGACTCCCAAGAGGCTATTATTTAAGTCCGGACCAGAGAGAAGAACATCGTTCAAGGAGATGCCCTGTTTTTGCGCACTGGAGTCGAAGACAACTCTGATCTGACCGGGCTTCTGTGGGTGGTACACCCCAAAGGAAGGTAAATACCAACATTCCTGACCTTCTCGAAGAGGAGGGGCTACTTCGGCATGGTCACGATCAAAGATGTTCTGCATGAAGGTAACAAAATGAGACTTCATCTCAGGCTTCCTTTCCAGTGTGCGCAGGAGGGAGGTTAGGCGTGTTAATACCTGTTCTCTATTATCAGGGAGTCGCTGACGAGGTGTTCTGAATGGGAGTGGTGCCACCCAACTATTGCTCTCGTCCATGAACATCTCTTTATCCATGATGTCTAAAAAGTGCCTGTCTTCAATAGACAATCCAACTTTATTATCCTCCTTTGTCCTCTCGAAGATGGTATCCCCTATGGCATAGTCATCAAAGATGATGGCGCCATGCGCCAGAGATATCTCGGGCAAAGGCTTGATCGAACTTGTCGAACTTCTCCCTGACGTTGAGTTTGTTGGGACATGGAGGAAGTAGAGAGGGACGTCCATTATCAAGTACATGGGTGCGGTAAGCACTAAGTGCTGCAGACCTGTGCACGGATACTAAGCAAACGTCTCCCACTACGACCCATCCTAGATCTAGTCTTTGTGCGTAGGGTGCGGTATTAGGTCCATTACGTTGCTCCCGTACTTTATGAACCTGAAGGATGTCACGACCCAAAAGAAGAAGAATTTGGGCTTCTGGATCCAAAGGAGGAATGCAATGAGCGATGGGCTTTAGGTGAGTGTGACAACGTGCTGAGTCAGGTGTTGGTATCTCGAACCTGTCGTCTGGCATATTGTTGCATTCAATCAATGTTGGCAATTTCACCTTCATCGCTCCATCTAAAGACTCTATAATGAAACCTGTAGCTCTTCTTCCCGTGGTTTCTGTCAAACCTGCACAGGTACGTAGAGTATATGTGGAGTTCTCTCCTTTGACATGCAGCAAGTCGAAGAACTTGGTTCTAGCGAGCGACCTATTGCTCTGGTCATCCAATATCACATAAAGCTTGATTGCTCCTTCTGGGTGGCCTTCTGGGTAAACCTTAGCCAGGCAAATCTGAGATGCAGGACCGTGAACATTTGCCATAACCACAGACTTCTGTACACTTGGAAGTAATAGCAGGTTGAGGCGTGTCTTTCTCTCCCTCCCCGCCATGATCGTATTAGTTTGCAGGCGGCGGTCGTGGATGAAGCGCTGCGATATGAGCATCACTGCCACAATCCTTACAATTAATAGCTGCCTTACAATCCCTGGCCAGATGAGTGGTTGTTGCACAGCACCTGTAGCACACACCTTTCTCTTTAAGGAAAGTCTTGCGCTCATCCAAAGGTTTGATCCTAAAACCTCTGCAACGATTGAGAGGGTGGGGCTTCTTATGAATCGTGCAGGTCTTATCCACATCATCCAACTCACAGTTTGAGCTGTGTGTCTGACTCACAGTACCTGATGAAACTTCCGTCTTGTGAGTGTAGACTGGGCTTTTCATTTGTCTCTTGAATGGTAGCTCTGGTTTCAACACACTATGGATTCCTGAAGACAGAGCAAAACTTGGATCGTTGCGTATTCTAGCCTCTCTGCAAATTAAATCACAGAAGAATGAGAATGGAGGAAAGGCTACATGATGTGCAGCTTTGTACTGAGAACCTTGAGCCATCCACTTCTCCTGAAGACTGTATGGTAACTTATCTATGATGGGAGCCACACCACATGCAGTGTCAAGATAATTAAGTCCGGGTAGGTAGCCTTCATGTTTTGCAGACTCCACTTCCTGTAGAAGATCTCCAAGTTCTCTAAGCGTTTTCGCGTCTTTGTTGCTGATTTTTGGAAAGCTCTCAATCCTATCAAAGAGGGATTTCTCAATAATCTCCGGAGAGCCATAGCAATCTTCCAAGCGCTCCCAAGCCTTTTCCAAGCCTGTGTTTGGATTAACTGTGTGCACAGCTCTGATCCTTCGCACATGATGTGAAGACTGTTCTCCCAACCATTTTGACAGAAGGTCTAACTGCTCAGCAGCTGACAGGTGCAAACCTTCAATTGCGTTGACGAAAGATGATTTCCACGCCCAATAATTCTCAGGACGATCATCAAACTTGAAGAGACCTGAGTTAACAAGCTCTCTGCGTGCTAAGTACCTGGCGACCTCACTGACATTAGTGTCATTGTTGAACGATCGTTGTGGTGTTGTCTTGAATGGCGAAGAAGTAAATGGCGGCGCTTGGTATTTGTGACAAGTTGTTTGCTCTGACTTCTGAGGATGCTGCATTATATTCTCAGTATCAGGTTTATTGTAGGAATCTCTGACATCCCACGCTGCTAAGCGATGCTGCCTTGGCGGTGTCTCGGCCCTCAACACATGGACAATGGGCTTTAGAGGTGGTTGCCATGGTTCATCTCCAGCAGGAGACGATAACCTCAGTTGAGACTGATTCATGATGTAATCACGAGTGCGATCAGAAACCTCTCTCACATCAGAAATCCTTTCTCCAAGCTCGCTATCTGCTGCTGCCTCCAAAACCTTCGCCTCAGCGATGGCTGCTGCCACCTCACTTTCATGCTTTATAGCCGCCAGAGACGCTTCCATGCGTGCCTCTGTAACTTTCAGTTGAGCCTTTTCAATCAAGATTTCAGATTCTTTCTTAAGGAATTCAGTCCTGGCCTGCGCAGCTTCCAGTTTAGCGCGAGCCCTGGCGGCAGCTATACTAGCCGATGAGCTTCTAGATCTATTAGTTGAAGCAGAGGCTATAGATCTTGTTTCTAATGCTTGACGTCGCTCTGTAGCTTTCTCAGCCTCTGTAGCTTTCTCAACCTCCGTAGCTTTCTCAACCTCCGTAGCTTTCTCAGCCATCATGAATTGCTGATACTGTCTTAGAGTACAAGGCGTGATGATGAACGAGGAATGGTGGAGTTAGAGCTTGCTTTCCTTGAACTGTAGTGCCCACAGTGCGGTTGCCTTTTTACTATTCTGTCCTAGCTGCGTGTTCCATCTACGCAACACTGACAGATAGCTAACAGGAGTCAGAAAGGGGGCAGACGCAGGAGTAAAGTTGAACGTTTTACTGTTATATTCTTTCCTCTTCTTTCTCTTTTTTGTAAAACTGAAATATACAAAGATTACAAATGTATTGTTACAAAATGTTCTCCAAATAAACACAAATGAATTTCCGTTGTTTACAAATATTCTCTGAGCATATACCAAAAGGCTACAATCAGCTCTGTTAAGTGTTATTGTTAACAAATTGCCATCACTGTTGAAAAGTTTGTTTTTAAACTCAAACTAATGAATTACAAACATATATAATCACATATATATTCATGCAAACACTGGAAAAATATAACAAACTTACAGGCAAAGCCTTTCCGAGGCACAAAACGTAAAGGAAACAGAGATATGAGACTTGTTGACCAACCGCATGTAAAGAATTTGGAACACTGCGGTTATTTCCTGGTTAACCTCTAACCCAAGAGTCACATGATCTACACCAACCACTAAGAAAGCAGTTTACGATCAGTAATTTCTTTGTTGTAACACCAAACTGCCACAAGATGGTGCTAAGACATAAAAAACAAATGAGTGCCATGACAAATGGTGACCAGTGACCACATACCCAACAAAAATCTGTAGCACACACGCATGCTCCGGCCTGGTCAGCGGCTCCACGTTCAAAGTCAAGAACCACTTCACGATCTATGTCACACTCCACATACTGGAGGAAAGTAGAACTGAATGTTTGTATTGTTTTAGTCATGATTTTATTATTTAGGATTTTGCTGTGTACTCGTAAAATGTAAACTGCATTATGTGTTTTTCTTTATTATGTAAATTATTAAAATTGTCTTGATCTTTATATAAGGAACACTCCACTTTTTTTGGAAATAGGCTCATTTTCCAACTCCCCTAGAGTTAAACAGTTGAGTTTTACCGTTTTCAAATCCATTCAGCCGATCTCCGGGTCTGGTGGTAGCACTTTTAGCATAGCTTAGCATAGATCATTGAATCTGATTAGACCGTTAGCATCTCTCTCACAAAAATGACCAAAGAGTTTTGATATTTTTCCTATTTAAAACATGACTCTTCTGTAGTTACATTGTGTGCTAAGACCGACAGAAAATTAAAAGTGGCGATTTTCTAGGCCAATATGACCATAGATATACATAATAAAGGCTAGATGTCTTACGGCGGAATCTCGAACGGCATCACCCGGTGGCCATCTTGTCACAGGGAAGCTTTCTGTAGGTGAGTCATCTGCACGAACAGAATATACAAGAATATTCTAGGATTTTACAAATAGTTTGGTTTCTTACAAACGTTATTAACGTGGCTATAATTCTGGATGCTTGAACATGTTGAAATATATAATATTATAATTATTCATAAGTACGCAGTGTCATAACTACATCTCTGACGTTTATAACAAACCAACCCGTTTGAAAATCGGTAGAAACTTGAGCAAGTTATGGTTATTTAAAAAGTACATGCACCATTAAAACAATGTTACTAGTGAGCGAGCCCCCTGTGGCAAGATGGCCGCCGTGTGCGGCCGTCGACCTCCATTGGCCAGCAGCGCGGACGAGACATCTAGCCTTTATTATATGATATCTATGAATATGACTAGGAACTATACTCTCATTTCTGCCTGCCACAGGGGGCTCCACTCGTAACATTGTTTTAATGGTGCATGTACTTTTTAAATAACCATAACTTACTCAATTTTCTACCGATTTCCAAACGGGTTGGTTTGTTATAAACGTCAGAGATGTAGTTATGACACTGCGTACTTATGAATAATTATAATATTATATATTTCAACATGTTCAAGCATCCAGAATTATAGCCACGTTAATAACGTTTGTAAGAAACCAAACCGTTTGTAAAATCCGTCAAGATTTCAGCGAGATAAGAGTATATTCTTGTATATTCTGTTCGTGCAGATGACTCACCAACAGAAAGCTTCCCTGTGACAAGATGGCCACCGGGTGATGCCGTTCGAGACTATGCCGTAAGACATCTAGCCGTTATTATGTATACCTATGGTCATATTGGCCTAGAAAATCACATCTTTTTATTTTCTGTCGGTCTTTGTACACAATGTAACTACAGAAGAGTCACGGTTTAAATAGGAAAAATATCGAAACTCTTTGGTCATTTTTTGAGATGCTAACGGTCTAATCAGATTCAATGATCTATGCTAAGCTATGCTAAAAGTGCTACCGCCAAACCCGGAGATCGGCTGAATGGATTCGAAAACGGTAAAACTCAACTGTTTAACTCTAGGGGAGTTGGAAAATGAGCCTATTTCCAAAAAAGTGGAGTGTTCCTTTAACTATGAACACACACTAAGAAATGTGATATTTAACACGTGAGTTTTGTTGTGGTCTTGCTGGGATCATACCAGCACCCCAGCCTTACAAGCTGTTCCCAGCATGCAAAAATGCCTTATGCTGGTCCACCAGCACACCCTCTTCCCATGCAGAGAACCAGCAAACCCGCAGCATCCCATGATGGTCACAGCGTGCAAAACATACCTAAATGCAGGAGACCAGCAATGCTGGATTTTTCAGCAGGGTTTGTTATTATTTTTGCCTCTTTTGTTATAATGTTCCTACAATTCTCAATGCACCACTGTCAAATAATCAACCATACGTCAAAATCATGCAAATGGTCAATGGCTTTATGCCAGCATTATGTCTCCTCATTTGACAGAGACTGAATGCTGCCCTCTTGTGTAAGTTTTCTGTGATATTCAGTCTGGATGTGAGACAGTATAACTCATCTTTAGATGGTAAAGTTACAACTTATTAACGGGGTCCGTCGAGGTGGGCCTTTACTTTACCAGACAACAAACACAAGCTATGGTATCCGTTACAAACAAAACGCAGCTGTGCATTATAACCGATGTCTCCCAGGTGAGTTAATTTTTCAGAATTGTTTCGGGTTACGCAACTGATTTGAACCGGTTCGAAAGAACTGTTTCGCGCTGGAAATGAATCAAGCTTAATCAGAGAAAACCGTATAATAAACCCCAGCACACCATGAAGTCATGAATAACGTAGTGGGTGAATTCACTGGAATAGTGTGGAGGATAACGCAATCGGACTTACAGTATGATCTCAGAATTTGGTTGGGAAACCCTCCTCAGAGACACTTTTATAGCGGTTTTGTTTTTAATATAGATTTTTACATTTCCACAGAACTCTGGCTAGAGAAACTAATTCTTCATCTCTGTTGAGGAATGAACTGTAGCATAACTGTAACCCGGCCAGTGTTAACAAAAGACGATAGTTTAGAATCATATTGTTACAAAAATATTTCTGTTTTGAATAGATGCTGTTCTTTTGAACTTTTATATTAATAAATTAATGCTGAAAAAAAGTATCACAGTTACCAAAAAAAAAAACAATTAAGCAATAGCCTACAACTGTCTCCAAAATTGATAATAACTGAGTATCAAATCAGCATATCGGAATGATTTCTGAAGGATCATGTGAAGATGCTGAAAATTCAGCTTTACATCACAAAAATGAATTATATTTTAAAGTATATAATAAAGTATATTAAATAAAAAACATTATTTTTTTTTCAAATTGTAATCATATTTTACAACTTTACTTTTTTGGATAAAATAAATGCAGGGTTGATGAGCATGATACTTCTTTCAAAAACATTAAAAATAGTATTTTTTCCAAACTTTTGACTGCTATACTGTATGTATCCTATATAACTCATTCAGTCAAACCCATTCTCTTATAAAGCCTAGTAAAAGAAGCATCATGATCCCAGCCTTTATGCATAGTGCTACATCTGAATAAATAGAGCTATGCCATGTTCAATCAAAGACCAGGCACACTTTAAGTTTGCCAGTGTACATAGACACAGGCAGAGTTGCATGCACGCTCTTATTCTCAAGCTTTTCGAAGTTTGCTGTCTGCCTATTGTTGTTTTATGCAAAAAGTCAGAGTCTGGATAGGACACACGAGGGCCTTATGCAAATGACGTGTCTATCGGCTGGTGTGGGATACTGGAGAGGTGAATGCTCTTCTACTAACCCACTTTGCTAAATGTGTTTCTCTGAACCTTTTTGAGAAAGGTTCTCTCAGTTCACCTGAGAAAAGCACCACAGGAGCAGGGATTTAATCTACAGAGCCTGGATCCGTGGATCTTTGCTTTTACAAGGTAAGTGTAGATGTACTTCTCAAAGTTTTTATAGAAATGCATTTATTCCCCAGATTCCTGCTTACTTCTCAAGCTGAGACCGTTTTGTGGAATCATATTGTTTTGCATTGTACCTGTTCACAGCTCTAGATATTGACAGATTTAAATGTTTTTGACTAGAAGAGATTAGGGTGGAGAGACAGAGTGATTGTGGTGAATGGTGAATGGGGATACCCTTGCTCTTATGAATATTACAACAAGCCCTTTACATAAAGGAGACCATTTGAAAGCTGGACACATTAGAATAAACCTCAAGATCATTTTACTGGCTGGGCCCGGGCATGAATTGCCTCAGTGTCTGCATAAAGTTGTGATCCTGTAGGAAAATCAGCTGTATTTATCATTACAGATATTAAGATGAGCACAGAGGCTGTTGAACAGACAGAATCTCAGCATGAACCAGCTGGTAAGAAGCCTTTTCACTCTCTGGAATATTGATAATTACCTCTTAACTAATGTATGGTGACATTTGAATGTAAATAACATGGAAATATAAGTCAATAAATTATACGCCAATTATATATTTTTTATGTTTACGCTATTTAAAGTTTAAAATAACATAATTTGTGGCACGAAACTATTATAAGTGAGGTTTACAATATTTAAAAACTAAATATGACATAAATGTACATTTGAAAATTACATTACAAAACATATTTGATTATTTTCTTAAATATTAAAAATAATTTCACTGCTTTTATGTCCAGATGTGATTTTATTTTGGGTATTTTCTCACAAATTGTCTACTTTCCAGTTGTGGAGCCTTTATTATCTGTGGTTAAATGTGTTAAATGTTACATTTTTCACACAGTGTTTGAGTTTCACCTTTACGTTCACTTGAAATGAGGATCATAATTTCACGAACTGCCATCGGGCTTCTTTACAATAACCGTTTGTGGTTATGACCAAAAGTTTAACTCTTTGTGTTGATGGGACACTGGTCACGCTCTCAGGCAAGTTTGTACAAATGGCTTTGTGCCAACTTTAGAAGTCATTTTTATGTTCAGCGCATTTATATCTATACATTTTCTTTTTACTTTTTATTTGTCACCCCATAAATTGGGATTGTACTTAAAAAAGGCATTCCTAAGTATTGTTGAATGCAGAGTACAGAGTGCATAAGGCGTCTAGGTGTGTGATGCGTGCAGGCTGATGGATGTGAAGTGTACCAGGATGTATGTGGCGGTTTGTTTGCAGTGAAGCGCTCATAGCCTCAGGCACTACTGAATCTTGGTCTGGTTACAATGGCTGTACGGAACCATCTCGCTCAAATGAGGAACCTGAGAGAAATGAGAATTCAGAGAGAGCAGTGTGTTGTCCTTCATTGTTAAATATATATTTCATTTTATGTTCCATCACCTCTGTGGTGTGAAATGTTTGGATATGGATTAGTGTTCAGGTTAGACCTATCAGATGTCCCATCAGGTCATGTGATACCTACAAATATTTGGATTGTACAAAAGAGATGTTGTTCATGTTTACAAACACCTTTATATTGGCCTACATGAAAACTAGTTAAAGTAAAAAAAATGTCCCCACTGTTTTGTAGTAAGGACATTTTATTGTTTTTGACTCTGGACTTGTTTTGGATGACTATAACCATTCTGACTTTAAAATCAGGGATTTTAACGAAATAGAATGCAATCAAAATGGAGGAAATGTGTCACGGCAGGTTTTATAATCATAATAATAATGTGTGTGTGTGTGTGTGTGTGTGTTTGTGTGTGAGCAAGAGGGGGGGGGGGGGGGGGTAAGAGATGCACCTGGAGGTCTGTAAGTATTCAAATGTGAAGGCCTCTAAAAGTTGCCATGGAAACTCATTTGCATGATCTGATGATTTCCATACTGGAAGTTTGGCTCAGGAGAAGGGTATATTTCCATATTGTGGAGTGAGTGAGTGCCGTTCTAACCACGGCCTCATAGAGATAGATTTGAATTTCAAATGAAGAGAGATTACCTGGTATTGACGACCTTTGAACCGCCGACTAACCCTCCTCGCTCAGTTTAATGGAACATTTGGGAGTTTGTTTTTATGGTATGGTCCATTATAAGTCTTACTATGAAAAGCCCTTGAAATAAATAACGATACAAGTTTAAATGAAAACTAAAATGTTTTGTAACATTATCTGGATCCCTTGGGTGGGAGACAGTCTGAGTGTTTATCCTCTTACTTTAATGTTAAGTGTGATTATCTTTTTTTGTTTTACAGACATTGAACAAAATGGCATTGACTTCAGCAGACAAGTAAGTACACACTTTGCTTTACTTAATATTCATCATGTGAAAACGTACTGTTTTGGTATTCGGAGCAGCGCATTGCTCCTCTCATGAGGTGAAACTCTTTGGGAGTTCAAGTGAAAACGACTTGAAATTGCAAAAGTTTTCTAGTGTTACACTACGTGAGACATTTGAGTCATTATGAATAAGCTTCATTAGTTGTTCAGATAAGCCTGTCATATGATCTATTGGTGAGGACAGAGAAAACTTTCGTGCGCAGGAACTAGCTTCAGGCTTCTGAGGGCATTTGCATACTGCGCCTGCGGGAAGGGAAGGAATGTTTGTTAAAGGCCCTTTGCAGAACGAGTCCTGCAGCCTTACTGGTCTCTGAGTACACACAAAGAGTGCATGTATACACACACAAACACACATGCCTGAGGACCATAGCACAACAGTGAACAACTATATCTTGAAATGTTCACCAGGTTTGGGTTATCTAACAAATGATTTGTTTCACGTACAGATAAAGACTGAGAACCTGAACGATTCACCTCATTCTGGTTCGTCGCACAAGACATGCCACTTAACTCAGGGATCACCGGTGCCTGGTGGCCAGCTTACTGGGGTACGTCTTTATCAACACAGCCAATGAGAACTCATGCACACACACACTTACGTTTTGTATTAAGAAAATTAAGCCTATTTAGATCATTAGGCCTTTTGGCATTGTTACTTTTTTTAATAACAGTTCAAAAGATAGTTCACGCCAAAATGACAATTCTGTCATCATTTACTCGCCCTCAAGTTGTTCCAAACCTGTATTAATTTCTTTCTTCTGCTGAACACAAAAGAAGATGTTTTAAAGACTATGGGTAACCAAACAGTTGATGGGCCCCATTGACTTCCATAGTATAGAGAAAAAAATACTATGGAAGTCAATGGGGTCCATCAACTGTTTGGTTACTGACATTCGTCAAAATATCTTCTTTTGTGTTCAGCAGGTTTGGAACAACTTGAGGGCTGAGTAAATGATGACAGAATTTTCATTTTGGGGTGAACTATCTCTTTAAGCACCAATTTAGCATCGATTTCAGTCCCAATTCTTATACTGTCAAAAAATGTCATTACTGTAATGTGAAATGTTTTTTATTTATTAAATATTTATTTTATTATTCAAGTATTTATGAGGAAAAAATTAATACATTAAATACGTATTATGTATTTTATTATTTAAGTATTTATAAATCACGGAAGCATTTGTTAAATACCTTTAATTTATAATGACTTGTTATAACCATTTTTTATATAATACAGTAAAAGATAATCTAATTAGAATCGCCACTAAAAATAATGTAAATTAACAAAAAAAAAATAAGGGAAAAGCATTATGGTAATGACATTTTTGAGAAAAGTCTGCTTAAAGAGATAGTTCACCCAGAAATAAAAACTCTGTCATCATTTACTCACCCTCAAGTTGTTCCAAACCTGTATGATTTTATTTTTTTCTGTTGTACATAAAAGAAGATATTTTGAAGAATGTGTGTAACCAAACAATTGATGGTAGAAGTATTATTTTTTTTATAACCTCATACAGGTTTGGAACAACTGGGTGAGTAAATGATTTTAATTTTCAGGTGAACTATCCCTTTAACTGTCTTAAAAATTATGTCATAATTCAAAATATCTTAATGTCCTTTAAGCTAAATATTTTTTCTTATTTTTTCTTCTTGGATGCAATGTGACCTGAAAATGTTTTGTGTGATTTAATGCTCGAAAGTTCACACAAAGTGTAATTGTGGTGAAAGATAAGGCGCACATGTAATGGCTGGTGATTGGTGTTTTTTAGGAGCTGCCCTCCCTGCACTCTCTGCCGCAGCTCGTCCTGATGCCTGGATCTCATCTGTCCTCTCCATCATCATTTCTCCTCTCGCAGGCCCAATCCGGACACCAAGGTCAGTGGATGTACTGGATCATATTCGGGATGATGTTGCTCACCGAGAAAGTTATTTTTGTTTGACTTAACTACAGTACATACATGTTTAAATGCTGTTTCCTCCAGCACTGCTGCAGCCCAATCTGCTTCCCTTGCCATCCCAGTCCCAGACAGGACTCTTGCCACACCAGCCAGGTCTCGCACTCACTCCTCAGGTACATCAGAGCCTAATGTTGGATTATTTCTTGAAATAAATAAATACATTTAATGTAAAAGAGTTAAAAACAAACAAACACCAGAAACACTTCACAATAAAGTTTCATTTGTTAAAGGAACACTCCGACTTTTTGGGACTTTAGCCTATTCAACTTATCCCCCAGAGTTATATAAGTCAATACATACCTTTTTCATCTCCGTGCGTGCTATAAGTCTGTTTGACGCACCCACCGCTAGCCTAGCTTAGCACAAAGACTGGATGTAAATGGTTGCAGCTAGCATACTAATCCAAATAAGTGACCAAAATAACGCAAACATTTTCCTATTTACATGTTGTGATTTGTATAGTCACAGAGTGTACAAAAAATAAAGTCACATGAGACACAGACATATTTTAACCGTATAAATACTGGGAACTATATTCTCTGAAGGCGAAGCACTGCTACTTGGGCGGAGTGATAACCGCAGCACCTGAGACGCGCCGTTGTTTCTCCTGTCAACAAAACCAGCATCTCAGGTGCTGCGGTTATCACTCCGCCCAAGTAGCAGTGCTTCGCCTTCAGAGAATATAGTTCCCAGTATTTATACGGTTAAAATATGTCTGTGTCTCATATGACTTTGTTTTTTGTACACTCTGTGACTATACAAATCACAACATATAAATAGGAAAATGTTTGCGTTATTTTGTCACTTATTTAGATTAGTATGCTAGCTGCAACCATTTACATCCAGTCATTGTGCTAAGCTAGGCTAGCGGTGGGTGCGTCAAACAGACTTATAGCACGCACGGAGATGAAAAAGGTATGTATGGACTTATCTAACTCTGGGGGATAAGGAGAATAGGCTAAAGTCCCAAAAAGTGGGAGTGTTCCTTTAACATTAGTTAACGTTAACAAGCAAAGAACAATACTTTTACAGCATGTATTAATTTTAGTTTAATGTTATTCTCAACATTTACTAATACATTTTTAAGATCATAAGTTGTATCTGTTAACATTAGTTAATGAGCTGTGACCTCACATGAACATTTGTATTAATAAAGGTTAATAAATGCAGTAAAAACATATTGCTCAATGTTAAATTAGGCTAGTTAAAGCGTTAGTTCACCCAGAAATGAAAATTCTCTCATTAATTACTCTCCCTCATGTCGTTACAAACCAGTAAGTCTTTTGTTCAACTTCAGAACACAAATGAAGATCTTTTTGATGAAATCTGAGATCTTTCTGTCCCTCCATTGACAGCTACACAACTGCCACTTTCAAGCCCCAGAAAGGTAGTGAAGACATTACAGTAATCCATGTGACTCCAGTGGTTTAAACTCAATTTTATGAAGTGATGCGAGTGCATTGTTTGCGCAAAAAACAACAACAACATAATTTTACCACTTTATTTATTAAATATTAATCACCGGCGCGCATTCAGGCAACAGCGTTTGCTCTCGCGTCAACATAACATGTGCATCGTGGTCCTCTGAGGAACTCTCTTTGGAGATTAATATTTTGTAAATAAAATTGTAAATTATGTGCGAAAAACAAAGCACTCGCGCCGCTTCAAACAATTGAGGTTAAGCCCCTGGAGTCACATGGATTACTTCAAAGATGTCTTTACTACCTTTCTGACACTTCTATCACAAAACAATGGCCAAATATGGAACCTCGAGTCTCAGACCTTTCCAACTATATGTTTTTTTATCAAGTTTAGAAAAATATTTGATAATGCAGTATAACACCATCCACTAGGGGGAGGTTCCTGCTAAAAGGTTTTTCCATGCAAACGCGATGTCCAATTTCAAAACAGAACACGGCATGTGTTCCACTACCAGGACACTGACATTTGCATAATACCAGGGTACTTTTTTAAGGGCATGAGAAAAGGAAAACACTAAAACACCACCAAAACAATAATACAAATAGCATGTAAGCAAACAAAGGTGATAACAACTGATTACCTAGACTCTAATAGCTTTATTTTCTCCTAAGGCAATGGGCAGGACAGGGCTGGCTGGCTCCTCTATGGATGGACACCTGGACATGTCTCACTTACAGGTCCCTAAACATGTGGGATCACCACAAGATGAGCCTAATGACCTGGAGGAGCTGGAGCAGTTTGCTAAAGCCTTCAAACAAAGACGCATCAAACTGGGCTTTACTCAGGTAAGACTTTGTGCCTGGTTTATATTTATATTTATTTGTGCCTTTATAACTTTTTTAGATGTATATTTTATGGTATTGAACAGACTATGGGCCCTATTTTAACGATCTGAAACGCAAGTGTCAAAGTGCAAAGCGCAAGTAACTTTGTGGGCGGATCCCGGCGCTGTTGCTATTTTCCCGGCGGATAAACGACTCTTGCGCCCGACGCAAATCTAAAAGGGGTTGGTCTGAAGTAGCTTCATTATTCATAGGTGTGGTTTGGGCGTAACGTGAAATAAACCAATCAGAGCGTCCTCTCACATTCCCTTTAAGAGCAGACGCGCTTGTTTCATGGCGGATCGCTATTATAACGGCGGATTTGCCAGGCGCACGCCAGGAGCGATTCACAGCCGAGGAAACCGACGTTCTCGTCAGGGCCGTAAAACACAGAGAAGTGACATTGGGGATGATGGGAGAAACCCACCCAAATTAGCTTCGGTTAAACAGGCGTATAATTTGGGTAGTAAATGTGTAGCCTAATCTAGATTTTTTTATTTTTTTATCTAGATAGATCTTTTTCACATCTTCACGGACACAACAATGATTTCCCTCGTGTGTTAATATTTTTCCTTGTAATAATGTATGATTTGCAAAAATGAAAACTGCTGCATCTGTTTATATTAGAGAATCAAAGTGGATGCGGGTTAACATTATGGCAAGCACGCGCCCTTAAAATACTACATCACTAACGCGCAACGCGCCACTGTCTTTAGACTGTTTTTTCCCTGGTCAGTTGCGCAATTGCTTTCTAAAACTGGAAAATAGCACCATTGAAGTTTTGCGCCGGAGCACGCCTCCTCTTTGCGCTGAACCGCCCCCGCGAGCGCAAGTTCATTTCCTAATTTACCGACGTGCGTCTGTGGAGGGAAAAGTCCGCTGTGCGCGGGTGCAGAATAGGAATGATACATGCGTCGGTGTTCAAAGTCAATTGCGCTGGGTGCAAGATAGGGCCCTATATGTAACCGGTCCTACTCGACCCCCTCCGAGGGGTCTCTCCGGCGTCGGAGGCGGGTGCTCTAAAAAGGACGCTAAAGACAACAGCCTCTAGCATCAGTCGCTAGTGCGCTTCTTGAGATCAGGGGAGCGAAGTTTACACGCACAGCTCTTACTGGCCTACGACAGTTACACTCACTCTCCTAAACCTCACTTACATCAGGGTCACGGCACCAATTGATCCTACTCGACCCGCTCTGAGCGGGATTCGAACAGGGGTCTCCGGCGTGGGAGGTGGCCACGCTAACAAGGACGCTAAAGACAGAAGCCGCTAGCATCAGTCGCTAGTGCGCCTTTTAAGGCCAGGGGAGTGAGGTTTACACACACAGCTATTACAAGCCTACGACAGTTACACTGACTCACCTAAACCTCACTAACATCCGGGTCATGGCACCAATTTGAATCGGTCCTACTCAACCTGCTCCGAGCAGGATTCGAACAGGGGTCTCCGGCGTGGGAGGTGATCGCACTAACAAGGACGCTAAAGACCGCAGCAGCCGCTACAATCCGTCTCTAGTGGGCCTACGTCCATTACATATACATTATAAATATCATCATCAGCTTCCATTGAGTTTGGAAAATTCTTTACACAGTAGCTTATCAGAATATCTCTTCTCCTGTCTCTGAAAATGTCCAGATTTATAAATCTTCTTGCAGACACTCCTTTTAAGTGGTGTTTAGTCAACTGGGTTACTAGAGCACATTGCAAATACATAACCGGAAATAAATGAATCGTACTATTTCAAAGCGGATGTGCATCACGAAGCTCAGTGCAAGTAGTCCATCCGAGAAGCGACAGACACAGAGTGTGTTTGAAGCCGCTAAATTCTCATCAGATTGCAAAATTAATAAAAAAAAGAATAGAAACAACAATTCTATCTGAAGACATATTAAGTAAACATGTGAATATATCAATATTTCTCCCTAATGGACATTGTTTAGTGATCACAAATAAATGGGAGTGAACGCGATTGAATACGTACAGATATTCTATTCAAAATATCAATAACTACCGATTGATATTGCATAATTTTGCAATCCTAACAGAAATGAGGATATTGCTGTCATTGTAACCAGGTTTTATCATAAACAGTGGTCAAATATTTAAGCTATTCTGATTCAGTTTCTCAAGCTTAAATAAGAGTGCTTTGTGTTTTACAGTACATTGTCAGTGAATAAACAAGTCAACATTTATGTATTTTTGTTTTGTCGGACTAATGAAATTCACATATATTGTGACAATGTCGTTTTTATTATTATTAGTAGTAGTAGGCTAGTAGCATTTTATTATTGCAATTTTGTATATTTCTTTCCCTGTCATTTCAATTGTCTTTTTAATTTAACTTCATGTGGGTATATCCACTCAAATTAAAATGGAATAGGCTACTCAATGTTGCCCGACACTTTGTGGATCTCATCCAGTTGTCAAACTCTCCTGTGATGTGTTTGCAGGGTGACGTGGGTCTAGCCATGGGAAAGCTGTATGGAAATGACTTCAGTCAGACTACCATCTCACGCTTCGAGGCTCTCAATCTTAGCTTCAAAAACATGTGCAAGCTAAAGCCCTTGCTAGAGAAGTGGCTGAGTGATGCAGGTATGTGCTGCTACTGCCCTCTAGTGGACAGAACTCAATATTTTTTCTGTAAGCATCAGTTAGTATTTGTTTTGCGGACTGTACTCATTAATACCTGCAATATTAAACCTTCTCTTCACATCACCTCAGAGAACTCGCCATCCGACACCATGACCAACTCCACCACCCTACCACCCCTTTTGGAGGGTTATGGGAGGAAGAGGAAAAAGAGAACAAGCATTGAAACTAACATCAAGCTCACACTTGAGAAACGCTTTCTAGATGTGAGTTTGCCATTTTTACTCCTTTTTTATGCTTTAGGCCCTCATATGAACATAATTTGAATTGAGAATTGAATTTTGAATGAGAATTTCTCATTGTAGGGAGTATGACAGAAGAATGATAAATATTTTTGGTCCATACAGAGTTTGCCATACAGAGTACAACAGTTTACGATAAGGTCTAACCCTAAGTAACAATGAGCAACACATTTGTTACATTGTTTGTTAATATTTTTAAACATTAGTTAATAAAAATACAACTGTTCATTGTTAGTTCATGTTTTCTCATGTCCATTAAATATTATTAACAGATATTAAGAATTTCAATGTTTAGAAGTCGTATGCTCATAAAGGCTGCATTTATTTGAAGAAAAAAAAAATACAGTAAAAACAGTAATATTGTGAAATATTATTCCAATTTTAAGTAACTATTTTCTATTTTAATATATTTTAAAATGTAATTTATTCCTGTGATGGCAAAGCTGAGCATTACTCCAGTATTTAGTGTCACATGATCCTTCAGAAAACATTCTTATATGATGATTTGCTGCTCAGTTATTAATAATGGTTCTTATAATTGTCAATGTTGCTGTTGATATTTAAGTGGAAACCATGACACATTTTTTTTATAGAAAACTTTTGTATCAATATAAATGTCTTTATTCCTGGCTGAATAAAAGTTTTTTTTTTCTTCAAACTTTTGAATGATAGTGCATCACGGTTTCCACAATATTTTGAAGCACAACAGTTTTCAACGTTGATAATAATACATATGTTTCTTGAGCAAGAAATCAGCATATTAGAATATTTTCTGAAGGATCATGTGACTGAAGACTGGAGTAATGATGCTGAAAATTCAGATTTGTCATCACAGGAATAAATTACATTAATATATTCAAATAAACAACAGCTCTTTAATTGTAATGATATTTTCCTGTATTTTTTATCAAATAAATGCAGCCTCGGTGAGCATAACAGACAGAAATATCTTAATTATTCCAAACTTTTGACCGGTAGTGTAAATGTTGAAATGAACATGAACTAAGATTAATAAATATATTCTATATTGTTAGTTCACGTTTACTAATATAGTCAACTAATGTTAACAAATTGAACCTTATTGCAAAGTGTTACAATTCATTTATCATTTACAGTAATATAGTATAATTTTGCTGCATTTGTAATCTGCCACAAGTTAATTTAGTCAACTGTGTGCTGCATTAGCATGTGAAGGTTTAATCCTAAGATTTAGAGAACTATAAGATATCGATAACTATAAGATGTCACATCTTGCTAAAGACAGTCCTCAACCTGCTCCTGGTAAACTGTCTTTTCTAACGTAGTGTAACAGGTCCTTTTCAGCAATGACAAAATGCATCAGTTTTCTTTCAGAAAGGCTGTGATACATAAACACACTTTATTCCCTATATCTAGAACCCAAAACCCAACTCTGAAGAGATTACGCTCATCTCAGAGCAGCTAGCCATGGAGAAGGAAGTAGTGCGGGTTTGGTTCTGCAACCGGCGGCAGAAAGAGAAGAGGATATACTGCCCCCTTTCCACTTCACCCATGAAGTCTCACAACTACAACCCTCGTCTGGTGGGTCTGAGAAATCATTATTGAATGAGATGGGGGTCTGTCTGTTTCCTATAGTAATGATTGATCTAGTCCAGAGGAAATTATTAACAGTCCAGTTAAGCTCCCTCAGTCCCCTGAAATTTTGCAAAATGGTAGTGACCATGACACACCCAGTCATTAAAGTACAACCTGAATGGTGACCATCAAGTTTTATTACTAATAATCTCTGGTTCAACATGGATAGAGACACATAGGGCAGATCTTGTTTAAAATAGAAGAAAATTAAATTTATTCTGTTCTATTCTATTCTGGTTTTGGTTGGGTTCTGTTCCTGTTTGCTTGTGTTCCCAATCCTTGTTCGTTTCTATGGTTACTGATTATGTTACGCACCTGTCTCTACTTCTGTTAGCCTCCTTGTGTATTTACGCCTTGAGTTTTCTTTAGTCCCTTGTCTAGTGTTTACGTTCTGTTATAGTGTGTAGTGCTTCTTGGTTTCTCCCTGGGATTACTATACAACAAATAACACTTTTATAATATTCAATTCAATTATATAAGATATAATATGTTTTATTATATTATACCCATGGTTTGGGGTCAGTACGTTTGTTTAAAATAAATTCATATTTTTATTTACCAAGGATGTATCAAATTGATCAAAAGTGAAAATAAAATGACGTAAAATGTAACATTATATGTATTATATTAAGCAGCAAAACTTAAACTTAACCATTTTTAACTGTGAAAATAATAAGAAAGATCTGAATGTTACTTGAACACCAGGTCATCATATTAGAATGATTTCTGAAGGATCATGTGACACTGGAGTAAAGGCTGCTGAAAATTCACCTTTGTCATCACATGATTAAATTACATTTTAAAACATATTAAAATAGAAAATAGTTGAATTGTAATAATATTTCACAAAATTACTGTTTTGACTATACAGTATAAATGCAGAAAATCATCAAAACATTAAACCGTAAGGTTAACCCCAGACTTTTGAACGGTCGTATATTTTTTTATTTCTACATAAAGAAATGGAACAAATAGATAGCACAATATGTAATAATAAACTTTAAATTAATAAATAATTATGTTGGCTTGTTTATAACTTTATCTTCCTCCCCAAACTATGTGTGTTTTAGAGGGTTTGTGATAAAAAGGATGTATGTTTGTCCTCAAAAAAATGTTCTCCACCTGATTTCCCACTAATTTGATTAATGTCCTGTTTCAGCCTTCAACTTCACGCTCATTCAGTCCACTCGCCTCTGGAGGTGGTAAGTATAGAGCTGGTGGGATGACAAACCACACTATTGCCATTGTAGGCAAATGTATTTATAATGTATAGCCTAACCTTAATGTGTTTTCTGATGTTATAACACATTTTTCTTGCAGTGTCATCAAGCTCCTCCCCCAACAGCCCCAGTCGAGGCTCTTCCCCCAGCGCTCTGTCCACCACATCCAGTCCACTGACAGCACAGGGGGTCAACCAGACGTTCAACACCGCAGGGTATAACCACCTTCCCTTAAGTTACTTCAGACATGCAGCCACCTTATGTGTAAAGAGACCATATGATGCTATTTTAAAAGGCCATTGTATTGTTTTTTGGGCATAGTAGAATAAGTTAACATGCTTTAAAGGGGCTATGTGTAGTTTTTAGCGGCATCTAGCGGTGATGTTTCAGATTGCTGCAACCAATACGTTTACAATCGAGTGCTTGTGCGTATGCTTTTATTATTATGTGGAGTTTGTGTTGGAGTCTGTGTTGTGCTGGGAGCTGGTCGTTTCTTAGTATTAGCAGACTCCATGTCATAAAGTTGCAGTGTCGTCGCTGTTGAGTGCAAAGTCAGTAGACGAGGCGAGAGGCTTGAGAGTGCGCATGCAGGTCTCAGTCACGTCACTGGATTTCGCGGCAAATCCGACCCGAAGCCTTCACATAGAAATAGGAATACTTGCTTTCAGAGGTAATAGCAAAACCCGCCAATTGGATAATTTTATTGTGAGATAACAACCCCTTCACACACAGGCAATAAAAAATTGATTAATTTTAGTAGAAAAACTACACATAGCACCTTAAATGTTAAAAAAAATTAAAAAATCATATACTGTACATTATTGTCGAACCTCTATTCCCTGTCTATCGGAAAGGCTGTGATTGAATTCCAGTTTCTTCTGAAAAGCCCAGAGTGCTCTGATTGGCCAGCTGACCCAGTGCATTGTGTTTGGCCAAACACCTGAAGCGTGTGTCTGATATGTAATGCAACTTACCATTATAGCAAGCTTTAGCTTCTAATGCCCGGTACACATTGTACGATTTTGGGCTGTCCCAGATGAAAGATGACCAAGCGTGGTGATTTCTGTGGTAGTGGCTCCTAAACGGTGGTCCTACTTTGGATAGTGAAAGAGGACGGCAAAGATAGCTTGCGATAATTTTCTGACAGTGTCAGACATTTATCACAATCATCTCAGTGTGTTTGCTGCTATGACCTACGTCTACTGACCAGCCAATAAAAATGCAACATGAAATGGCGCATTGATCAACGTGATATGGCACTATAACATAAAACTACTAACCTCCATTTGCAAAATTGCCATGCCAAATGGCCTCTTTTGCCTAGCTATGACACGTCCATATTCTCCTCTTTCGCTTCCTTTTTTCCAGTGCTCATAAAAACCACAATTGCCAAAGTGCGATTCATCTTGCTCTATTTGTTTACCACTAGCACATGCAGATGACATTTTATTCTTCTATGCTAACTTGCGTTGTAGCCAATTCAATAGGTGTCATCACCGCAGTCGGCAAATCGCATCATTTAAATCGATCAGAACCAACTTTGTAAGCATGACTTGTGTATAACCAATGTTGTACTCTCCCAAGTTCAGGAAGCTGTCATCCATTAAATGCGCATTATACAAGCTTACTTTTGGGTTGTACTACTCAGGAACAGTAACCACTGATTCCTAATTTCATCAATGTTTGGAAGGCCAAACGAAAGGGGTTTGCTTTCACATAGGAACACACAGCATCTCAACAACATGGCAACAACACTACAATTTACTGAGGCCTTGTCTTCTTTCTTTGCATTTTCATTATGCTAATATTTCTAATTTGTGTCATGCGTTTACTTAAATAATATCTGGACTTTGATCGAGGCATTTTAGGCAAGTCTGGATCAATGTTTTCTTTTAGAATAAATCTCTTTTGTTGGAGAATATTAGCTTTTTGCAGCTTTTGTACATGCACAAACAGATACATTACACACTAAAGGAAAAGGAAAACATTCAAAAGCATCATATGGCCTCTTTGATTATTAAGAACCAGTCCAACTGACATATGATGCATTTTACAGATCCTGGTATCGCTGGAACACCACGTCATACCACCACTGAGCACCTCCAGAGCTCCAGTACATCCGGAGGCAACAGCTTCACTTCATAACTTACCAGACGAGAGAGGTCTCTGTGAAAGAAAGGAAATATTCATTCTGTAATGTTTACAACCTGCACTAAACGTGGAGGCAGAACACAGAGAACCACTATTCTGCTTCTCATGGTCTAATGTTCAAAATGCTTGTGAATAGAGCTTCACTGCTAATAACTGAAGGGAAAAAAGCACTAATATGCAACAGCACATTGTTTAGATATGCAAACTTGCTGCAAAGAGCATGACAGACATGTTCCACATTTTCAGGAGAGCTTTTAATGTGCCTGAAACCTTATTTCACTTTCTGTGCAAAATCTCTGTGCCAATTTTGTTGGAGATGAAGGTTCAAATCTGGCTTTATGTGTATTGGTAACGAGGAATAAACTACACAAAACAAATCACTAACTTTTAAAAAACACTGATATTTGTATACCCTGTTTACATATTGCTTTATTAGAAATGTGTGTCACTGTTGTGTAATTTAATGCTGAAGGTTCATTGACAATTGTAGACGCTAGGTCAAGACTGGAACTGCTGGCTCTGATATGTGCAGTTGTTTTGAGAGTCAAATTGAGACAACGTTTAGTTGATTGGTCAGCAAAGTTTACAGTTCTTAATATATTTTCGGCATGCACCTAGTTTTGTGTTTCTGAATTGTTCTAAGGATTTCTGGAAGGGAAAACATTTTATATGCCTGGTGTGGAATTTAAGCATTTCACGCTATTTTTTTATGCAGCATTGTCCAAAGCATTTGAAGTGCCTTGAGTTTCACATTTTAGATTTACTGTATGATTAATAATATTATCTAGATATTGTTTGGTTGTTCTTTGCTTTTTTTAAATTTGTATAACACTGTTGTATATTTCAATTTCACTGTTTGACTGTTATTAAAATTTGCACTTACATACGTCTCTTTTTTATATACTACTCAACAGATATGCATTTGGGGGGGGCATGTAATAGTGTCAAAATTAGAAGCTAGAAGTCAAAATTATGAGATAACCTACTGAGTATAATTATTAGATAAACAGCAAACAAACCAACAATAGGGCAACAACATGCAAGTGCTGTGACTAGTCAAAGTTTATCTAGCACATTTAGCAAGTTTTATTTTATTTTATTATATATAATAGAATAGTAAGTATTAATGGGTCAAGTGTTGACGAAAAAGATTGAATATGGGTAAAAACTCAGCAGCTTGGGTTGAATTAAAGCAGGTCATTCCACCAGTAGGGAACAGTCAAAGTAAAATTCTGTGAAAGTGATGTTGTGCCTCTTTGCGATGGCACCATAAGTCGTCGTTCACTTGCAGAACGATGCGAGCGGCAATAGGCAATCAGTGCAATTTTATGAGGAGAGGTGTGATGTGTGTTCTCTTTGGCTCATCAAAGACCACTCAGCATTCTGGATCAGTTGCAGAGATTTAACAGTCCATGCTGGAAGGCCTGCCAAGAGAGAACCACAATAGTCCAGTCTGGATAGAACAACAGCTTGGACAAGGAGTTGTGTAGCATCCTGGAAGAGCCTGATCCTCCTAAAGTTGTGTAAGGCAAATCTGCAGGACCGGGTAGTTCTAGCATTGTGGTCAGGGAAGTTTAACTGATCATGAATCACAACTCCAAGGTTCCTGGCTGTCCTGGATGGAGTTATGGTTGATGAACCTAGCTGAATGGAGAAGTTGTGATGAAGTGTTGGGTTGGCCTGGACCACAAGCAGTTCTGTCTTCGCAAGGTTGAGCTGAAGGTGGTGGTCCTTCATCTAGCAAGAAATGTCTGTCACGCAGGCCAAGACCCGAGCAGCTACCGTCGGATCATCTGGCTTGAACGAGAGGTAGAGTAGTGATAGGAAAAACATGATGACAGATCCTAGTTTTGACGAGTAGATGGAGAAGAGAAGTGATCCAAGCACTGAGCCGAGGCACCCCAGTAGCTAGATGTTGCGGCACCTCACCCGTCCATGACACCCTGAAGGACCTTCCTGAGAACATTGGAGTATGGTTTTTCTAGGATGCCCTTCGTCATGAGGATTGACAGGAAGATCTGGTGGTTAACTGTGTCAAAAGCTGAGTAAGATGAGTACTGAGGGTTTGGAAGCTGCTCCTGCCAGTCTCAGAGCTTCAATAGCTGAGAGCAGGGCCGTCTCAGTTGAGTGGCCACTTTTGAATCCAGATTGGTTGTTGTCCAGGAGATTGTTCTGTGGAAGGTAGAGACTTGGTAGAACACAACACGTTCAAGTGTTTTAGCAATAAATGGAAAAGGGGATACCAGTCTGTACATTTCTAAAAGTGCTGGGTTTAGAGTGGGTTTCTTAAGCAGTGGGGTTATCTAAACCTGCTTATATACTGTGGGAAAGGTACCAGTGTGGGTACCAGTTTCACCCCAAATAAATATTACAGCGCTGGAGCACGTTATGGGCATATTTTTTTTTCTTTATTTCAATTAAAATAATTAATAACAATGGACAAATCATTTATAATAAATACTGCAACATTCCATAAAAATAAGAATTATCCATTTTGATTTCATGGTGACTTTAAATGACAGAACGACAGATGATAAAGTATAACTTTGAACTTATAAGCATAGCGACAATAGAGAGATTGCCATTGCCATGCACAAGAAGCCACGCTTGAAATAATAAAGAAATGTTTTGGTCTGTTTGTTCCACAAAGCTATCGTATGACTTCAGAAGGTGATGTGGAATATAGGTTGTTTATGGTACTTTCGAAGCTTGAAGATTCATCATTTTGTGTTCCACATAACAAAGAAAGCCATAGGGGTTTGGAAAAACATGACGTAATGAATATTAGTCATTGTCGTTCAACTAGTCAATATAATAAAGGATTTACGGTGTCAGTTAGAACATGCATTCCAGATTGAAGGCCTCCCTAAGGTGTATCGAAGGGAAGGGCTGCTATTTTATACACACCTGGACAGACCTGTTTTCTGTGGTCAATGATTGGCTCAATCATATCGTTCAAGTCCTGCTTGTCTGGTTTTCAGCCATACTGTTATTATTTTATTTCCCATCCCACAGTTTTACCCAGAGCATTGTGAGTCGTGCACACACCTGAACTCTACAGGACAATATGCTGACTGTGCTCTTCATCCTGGGGGCGTTGTGTTCCCTAAACTTTGCAGGTAAAAATAATAACTTTTTATAGCACTAAACTACTGTTGCTTAATATTTGTTGCCAGTAAATATTTAAATACATTTAGTAAGTGTTTATTCAAAGGCTTTGATTATTGTTTGCTTTTTAGAAATCCCTATTAAAGTGCTGAATCCTGAAACAGACGGGGTGGTGGCGGGCAGATTCCCAAACTCTTTTCTACTGAAACTGCCTGACTGCTCTACTTATGGAAACAAGTTCGCTGAACTGCTGTACACAGAACTGCCCAGCAAAGAAACAAGTATGCTTCGCTTTCATCCTGAATTTGGTTCACATGACATTGTCTGAAGATTAAGCATTATGACTTGTGTGTCTTGCAGACACAGAGCCTTTCACGGTTCCATCTTGTCCTGTCAGTCAGCCGGGGTACCTTCTGACAGGCCTAAAAAACGGAACAACTTACAAGTATGTGCAATATGATATTACAATTTCCGGAATTCTTGTCCTTGTGGGGACATTTTTTGGTCCCCAAGAGGAAAGCAGCTTAGAAATCATACTAAGTGAAGTTTTTTAAAATGTAAAAATGCAAGTTTTCTGTGATAGTTGGGTTTATGAGTAGGGTTAGCATAAAGGGATATACAATTTGTATACAAATCATTATGCCTTGTATACAAAAAATTAAAACCCAACGTGTGTCTGTGTATGACCATCACTCAGCAAATCAAATCTCATTATAAATGCCTTTATCTTTCAGCATGATGTACGCAATTGAAAAGGATACCAGCAAAGTCTTGACTGATACGACTACCACCGGTAGGCCTAATAGACTTTCTGTGATTTTAAATAAGCTGCTTGTAATAAATGATACACGTACCAATTTTATCATGATACATCTTTTATCATATCAACAAATGTAAAGAATGACTCTCAAGCTTGTATTGTGAGATGACTATGTAATATTGTCTGTTTGTCTTTTTTCCAGTCATTGATTATCAACAGATAAACAGTGGTCTCCCGGCACGCAGTGGAGCCATGGTGGTCATCACCGTCATTCTGTCTTTGGCTATGGTGGCCCTCGTGGCTGGACTCATTATTAGTGTGTTCTCAATGTGATTCACTTCAATAACACTTCATGAAATCTATTTAACTTCCAAAATAATTCAAACGCATTGTAGATAGCTACCTTTAGAAAATTGAGAAAGCCTATAAACTGAATGGTGTATTGCTTTTCAAATAAAATTTGTTCCTTAAACATGGTTTTCTGTTTGTAGTTTTTTTTTTTTTTTTTGACATGAGTTTCTTTACCATAAGTGAACAGCAACTGAACCTTTACCATAAGTGGTTTCAACTGAAAGGTTGAACTCTTTTCTCAGGAGAGGTGTATTTTTCAGAAATATTAGGTTAGTGCCCCGTTTTATAGGTAGCCTATGTATAGCTCATTTATCACCAATTATGTTGTGGAATATTTTTATTTTTTAATTTGAGATATTTCAAATAATGGCATTCCACTCAAATCAGTGTCAATATAGCGGGCATGTTTTCACAAAATGTGAACATGTAGCCTAAGCTGTTTGAACTGTAGGTAATCTCTTCCCGGTCAACAAACCCAGTGTGGAAATGTTTAACACCGTTTTTTGTTGTTGTCAAAATATACGTAGCCTATAAAAGACGAACTGATTTTAGAATGGCCCCAGTGTGATCAATGAAAACACTCTTGATTCCTAATAAGCTTAATGATTCCCACCTGTTAAAATGAACGATATTGCCACAGGTGAAGTCTTAATTGATACAACGAGTCAACGACACATTTATTTGAATAAAAAAAGATAGGCCTTCTGGGCTTTATTTACACACGTTTTGCTGGCTATTCTAAAATAGTCGACAAAATGTATTTACAGCTTCAATCCAAAAGCAAAATTCTCGACCTTCATTTAACCAGCGGCTTACATGACTGGGACATGAACGAAGAAATCAAGTTAACGACGACGACTGATCAGTTTTACCACGGTAATATAGGCCTAGACCTAATTTCAGTGAGTAATTCACTCGAGTCTGCGAAAAAGGGTCGTTTGTTGAGTATCACTGAAGTGTCGTGGTTTGGCAGATGACAAGCGGACTGACCAGTATCTGGCGCAGTGGCACTACGCCAGAATCTCCAGAAGATCATTACCAGTAGCACCAGTAGCAGCTCACAGGAGTTTCCAGCCCCCGCTCAGCGCCAGAGGTGTGTGTTCTTCCGTCACATCACCATGATTACTAGCCTAATATAATATCCTACTACACCATTTAAAGGAACAAAACGCATATATCCCAGTCTATGAGAATTATTTTTATTTTTTCACAAAGGTTTATTTTATTTATTTAATGTCATTTCAAGTTTATTTTCATGTTTATTTTTATAATATTTAATTTCTTTGTTTTTTTCTATTTATAATTGCCTTTCAAGTTTATTCATTTGTTTTAAATCTTATTTTTTTTCATATTTTAAGTTTATGTATTAAAAATCTCATTTCAAGTTTATTTTATTACATATATTTTCATGTTTATTTTTTATAATATTTAATTTAATTTAATTTTTTATTTATTATTATTTATTTAAATTTTCATTTCATGTTTATTTTCCAAATAAAAAATGTATTCAAATATTATCTGGAAATTAGCCTTCTTTCTTTGACAGTTGGCAGTTCTTTGATTCTCTGAAAAAAATTAATTGAGGCTCCTTTCTGATTGGTTCCAAATTATGAAAGACATTCTGATAGGAATCTTGTGTACATTCCTTTTTTCTTTTTCAACTCTTCAACTTTCTTCAAAAGTCTTGTCACTGTGCCCTTCAAACATAATTGTTTCTGTCTTTTAAAGAGCCCGAAATACAACCTAATCTGTGGTTGATGGTGAATCCCAGTTTAGCCTGCCCCATAAAATACCCTAGTAATTACCCAAAAGCCCCAACACCCCCAAAACTAACAGCGCTGTCAACGGCGCCAAGAACCACCACACCCCAGGAGAAAAGTGTGCGTCGAGTGATCCTGCCTGATGAGACCTGCCTGAATGAGTCAATACACGACACCTCCCTCTCCAGCGAGTATCAGGTATGAGTAAAACATGCTTTGTTTGCTACGTTAATATACTGTCAAGCAAACCTGAACGTTTCCACCTTGTCCCAGTTGACAGATGAAGATGACGCTTCCTCTGTAGACGTGCCTGTTTGCCGTAAGGTGAAGGGTGCTCGGAAGGCGAGGACTCCTAAAGCGTCCCCTCGCAAACTGGGTCTGACTCAGAACAGAAGGCTTCAGAGAGCACTGCAGGACAGCCTGAACCTGAAGAGTGGCGGATGGCCTCGGCCTCCTGTGAACTACTGCATCCTCATCGCCATGGCTCTCAGCAGCAGCCGACACGGCAGTCTCAACGTACAGCAGATCTATAACTTCACCAGGTGCCAATGCTCGTTTACACAAGTATAGGGTATTTGATTTGAACCAACTCCAAAAGTATAGATGATATATCTATAGCAGGGTTGGTTATATCGGCCACCAAATCGGTATCGACCGATATCTTTTCATTTTTAATATCAACTTTATCGGCCCTATATGAAATTAGGCTGATATCTTAAAGTCGATAGGTAATGGATTATTTCCTTCAGCCGAGACGCTTCAGATGTTCGCCATGATGTTTTTGAAGCGCTTGAAATATGATTGGAACATGTACAGTGCAAGTCTGTCTACATAAAATTGTAATGCGAATATTATAATTGTGTGCTTGGGTCATGGCTTTTAATGGTGAGACTTTTGTTTTTGTAATCAGGCTCTCAAAAAATGATACCAAAATTTGTATTTAAATTTATCGGTCAATATATCTGTTATCGGCTTTCGAATATAAAGAATTATTGGTTATCAATATTGGCCAAAATTTTCATAGTGTATCCCTAACATATAAAAAACCAGTCAAAAGTTCAAAAATATTACAATTGTGTTTGTCTTATGCTCACCAGGGCTGCATTTATTTACCGTAATCAAAAATAGTGTAAAACCGTAATATTGTGAAATATTATTACAATTTTAAATGGTTGTTTTCTATTTTAATACATTAAAAAAGATCAATACTTTATTCATCAATGATGCATTAAATGTATCAAAAGTGATAGACATTTATAATGTTAAAACCGATTTCTATTTAATAAATGCTTTAATAGATTTAAGAAATGCTGTTCATTGAACTTTCTATTCATCAAAGAATCCTGGAAAAAATATTAGCATTTCCACAATGTTGAGCAGCAAAAACTGTTTTCAACATAATAGAAAAATCAGCATAAGATTTGCGAAGGATCATGACAAAGGAGTAAATTACATTTTAAAATGTATTCAAATACAAATAAAAGGGTGGTATAATGCCCTTTTCACAAAATGTAAAATAAGTCTTTGATGTCTCCAGATCCAGTGTGTATGTGAAGTTTTAGCTCAAAATACCCCACAGATATTTTTATATAGCATGTTGTCACTTTTTGAGGGTGAGCAAAAATGCACCGTTTTGTGTATGATGAAAGATGGAGAGACTCAAGAAGTGACAACATGTAGACAACATTTCTGAATGGTTAGTTGATGAATTGAGTACTTAATTGGCATATTCTGTCTTGATGATCTATAAATCGTGTTCCGGGGGCGGGGTTTATGTAAATTTTAGGGTTAGTGATGTCACTAACCCAGGAGGAATGTTGTGTAGTGTAGTCCCTACCCGCCGTTTGTTGTACTCCTTAAGCAATTTTTTTAAAAGAAAATATCTCCCTTTCTTTGAACTTTTGAGCGTCGTAACTTTGCAGATGTTGTTTATGCTCAAACAGCAACATTACACACTAAAGTTAGAAAAGTGAAATATTAACCTCCCCTTTAATTTATAATATTTCAAGAATTCTTTCAAAAACTTTCTTGAAAAGTTTCTTTTCAAAAAAGAAATTGTAATGTTTCCAAACTTTTGACTTGACAGACCCAAACCACGCCCCCCCCCACACACACACACGCGTGCAAATACATTTTTTTTCTTTCCTGTTGATTTACTTTTTAGCTGTGTTCTCATCCCATTTTCTTTCACTGTCTTTCTAGAGAGCACTTCCCCTTTTTCATCACAGCTCCGGACGGGTGGAAAAACACAATCCGACATAATCTGTGTTTCAGCAACAGTTTTAAGAAGACCCCACAGCAGGTGTCTGGAGATGGCAAGAGGAAGTCGTGTCTGTGGCATCTCACTCTGGACGGCCGGCAGAGACTGAGAGATGAGATCCACACACTCACAGGAGATTCCTTCAGAATGCTGAAGAGGAGCATGAACTATCCAGGTGAGCGTCGAGCGCTGAAATGAGCCGCATTCTGTTGATCTGACCTCACTCTCGATGTTGTCTGTCTCAGATATGATCCAAGCGTTGTTGGAGCTGTAATCCTACTTTGACCACTGAAAAATGAGGAGATCAAGCTGGATGGCAGGGCCTGCTATGATTTATTCTTCTTTATGAACTTGTGAATGTCATCAGCTTTTCTTTCTGTAATTTCGTTATTTATGTAATTGTTTTCTTTTTGTGTGCCTGTTTCCTTTTCCCTCAAATTACCCATTGTGCCTTATTAAATAAACTAATGCATGTTATTGTAGTTTCTTTATTTCCTTAAAGGATTACTTAACATGAAAATAACTACTAATAATGCTAAATAACTAAAATATTCAAAAGAACCGTTCTTTCTCAAACTTTTTAAACCTTGATAATAAATGTTTCTTGAGCACAAAATCAGCATATGATTTCTGAAGGATCATGTGCCACTTTACAATCCCAGTAATGACATGTTAACCTTTTCAAAAATAAATATCTGTTGTTAATTCTAGTAGTATTTCAGAATACTATTATATATTTCTGATCAGAATGCAGCATTGAGTATATCCATTTCCATGTTTGCTGTTTGTTGTTTCAAGAGATTTAATAAGGGTTAAAAAAAAGTTTTATTTACATACCCCAACCACAAGACGGCAATGCTGCATTATTGACAACATAAAATGTCTCTGTGTTTGGGAAAGATGGTCCTCACTGCAGAACACGAAATCCAGGGGGAGGAATTGGATCCAGATCCTCCAACTCTCACCTTTCATATACCTAAACCTAACCATCTCCACCCCCTGATCCCTAACCCCACCCCTAAACCTACCGATCTCCACCCCCTGATCCCTAAACCTACCCATCTCCACCCCCTAATCCCTAAACCTACCCATCTCCACCCCCTAATCCCTAACCCACCCCTAAACCTACCGATCTCCACCCCCTGATCCCTAAACCTACCCATCTCCACCCCCTAATCCCTAACCCACCCCTAAACCTACCCATCTCCACCCCCTAATCCCTAAACCTACCGATCTCCACCCCCTGATCCCTAAACCTACCCATCTCCACCCCCTAATCCCTAACCCACCCCTAAACCTACCGATCTCCACCCCCTGATCCCTAAACCTACCCATCTCCACCCCCTAATCCCTAAACCTACCCATCTCCACCCCCTGATCCCTAAACCTACCCATCTCCACCCCCTGATCCCTAAACCTACCCATCTCCACCCCCTGATCCCTAAACCTACCCATCTCCACCCCCTGATCCCTAAACCTACCCATCTCCACCCCCTGATCCCTAAACCTACCCATCTCCACCCCCTAATCCCTAAACCTACCCATCTCCACCCCCTGATCCCTAACCCCACCCCTGAACCTACCCATCTCCCCCCCCTAATCCATAAACCTACCCATCTCCACCCCCTGATCCCTAAACCTACCCATCTCCACCCCCTGATCCCTAAACCTACCCATCTCCACCCCCTAACCCTAAACCTACCCATCTCCACCCCCTAATCCCTAAACCTACCCATCTACACCCCCTGATCCCTAACCCCACCCCTAAACCTACCCATCTCCCCCCCCCCGATCCATAAACCTACCCATCTCCACCCCCTGATCCCTAACCCCACCCCTAAACCTACCCATCTCCACCCCCTGATCCCTAAACCCACCCCTAAACCTACCCATCTCCACCGCCTAATCCATAAACCTACCCATCTCCACCCCCTGATCCCTAACCCCACCCCTAAACCTACCCATCTCCACCGCCTAATCCATAAACCTACCCATCTCCACCCCCTGATCCCTAACCCCACCCCTAAACCTACCAATCTCCACCCCTTAGGTCTGGATCCAGCTCCGCCCCCTGGATCTCGTGTACTGCAGTGAGGTGCAACTGAAACATCTTGCAATCCTTACATTGGTTCGAAAAGTACCTACACCTACCCCTAAACCTATAACCACCTCCACCCCCTGATCCCTAAACCCACCCCTAAACCTATAACCACCTCCACCCCTGATCCCTAAACCTACCCCTAAACCTATAACCACCTCCACCCCCTGATCCCTAAACCCACCCCTAAACCTATAACCACCTCCACCCCCTGATCCCTAAACCCACCCCTAAACCTATAACCACCTCCACCCCCTGATCCCTAAACCTACCCCTAAACCTATAACCACCTCCACCCCCTGATCCCTAAACCTACCCCTAAACCTATAACCACCTCCACCCCCTGATCCCTAAACCTACCCCTAAACCTATAACCACCTCCACCCCCTGATCCCTAAACCCACCCCTAAACCTATAACCACCTCCACCCCCTGATCCCTAAACCCACCCCTAAACCTATAACCACCTCCACCCCCTGATCCCTAAACCCACCCCTAAACCTATAACCACCTCCACCCCCTGATCCCTAAACCCACCCCTAAACCTATAACCACCTCCACCCCCTGATCCCTAAACCCACCCCTAAACCTATAACCACCTCCACCCCCTGATCCCTAAACCCACCCCTAAACCTATAACCACCTCCACCCCCTGATCCCTAAACCCACCCCTAAACCTACCAATCTCCATCCCTTAGATCTGGATCCAGCTCCGCCCCCTGGATCTCGTGTACTGCAGTGAGGTGCAATCCTTACAGTATGTATTGGTTCGAAAAAGTGCCACCTGGATGCATTGGACAAACATTTTACAATGTATGAACGGAAGCAGATGTTACAAGGGGTGAAACATCTTCAGAAAAAGATGAATTATGTTATGAAATTATAAAACATCTATCAGATGTATATCTCTGAACTTTATTTTAGAGGGTTTTTTATTTTTTAAATAAGATTTGGGAGTTGTAAAAACTCCCTACTTCTTGGAAAAATGGTGTGGTAATTCCAATTGCAAATCCTGGAAAGGACCACTCAATAGCATCAAATTATAGAACAATAGCTTTATCTAATTTATGCAGTGATGGAAAGAATGATAATAACCAGATTAAATGTAATCGAAAGGTAAAGGCTATTATGCTCATATCAGAGTGACTTTAGAAAAGACCGTAATACAATAGAGGCAATACGTTTAGAATCTGAAATTAGAAAGGCAATAGTGAATAAAGAGGTAAGGGTTTTCTTTGATAATAAAAGGCTGATGATATGCTTTGGAAAGAGGGACTTTTAATAAAATGAGATAAAATGGGAATCAAGGAAAAATGTATAATTGGATAATGGACCTTTTGATTAATAGAACTACAAGTAAGGGTTGGAACAAGTTAGGCTATTCTAGGACTTATTTAATAGATAATGGGAAGAAATTGATGATTCATAAAACAAACAAAAAACAAAATCATAAAAATAAGCTCAACAGTAGTAATACCTAATTCATCCATTAAATGTAGGCTAGTATATGTTCAGACTCAGCATTACACAGTTTAAATAGTGGGAAATCAAATTCAAGATAGGATATTTTATGTGAAATGTTACAGAATTTATATAGAATTAATCAAACGGGAGAAAGAGTAGAATTTGTCTGGATTCTGTAGCCTAAGAATAAAAGAGAATAAGGTGGTGGACAAGCCAAGTCAGCATTGGGAAGAGGGGAGGTTGATATAGAAATGTGTGGCATTAAGTAGGCTAAAACAGAAGTAAAATATATTATTAAGACAGTTGGAAATATGTAGCAAGAAGAATGGAATAAAGAGTAAAAAGGGAGACACCTATTCAGCATTCAACCTAAAGTGGGGATTGATAGAAGGGTATAGAAACAGAAGAAAATATACTGTTATGACCAGGCTCCGTATAACACACTAACCTCCATTATATTATAGGAAAGTGTGAGACAGACTGCTGCATTTATTGTGGAAAATCAGAAACAGTTGAACATGTTATTTTACACTGTGAGGCATATAAAAGAGAAAGAAATCAGCATGTTGAAAAATTAAGATAATTAATAATTAATGTAATTACAGTTCAGAATATATTTCAGAATGCACAGAAACAGTTAAGGGTGTACGATATTCTTCTAAAATATTTAAGAGATAAAGATTCGATTAGAAAGATTTATTTTTATTTTTATTTTTTTTATCCTTTCGTTCATCGAGGCTTCACACTCCATCCCAGTAGGTGGCGGAAGTGCACCTCAAGCTGGTTTGCCAACCGCCAGAAAACACAACAGAAGAAGAAAAGAAGAAAACATGCTAGCGCTTGCTCTCAGTGGCTAAAGAAACAAACCCACAGCAGCAGTCAAATGGGTGCATTTTATTGCTCGATCTGCGGAAAAACTGATTTTTCTGGAAAAGGACACATTCATGGGAAAAGCCACCAGAGTAAACTTAAAGTGATTCTTGTCAAATTCATGGATAAGGTAAGTGCGCTGACTACACGTTAAACAACTAGGCTAGCTGACGATACTGCTACAGTGGCTCCAAAATACGATTTAGGCACTTAAGTCACAGATAATGTTCGAATTTTATTGTATTAAATAACAAAACATCCAAAGAGAGTGAGCCGTTTTTGAATTTAATTTTAATCAAGCCAAAGCGATTTTAGTGGCTGTAATGAAGTCAGTTCAGTTCATAGTTAACATCAATATTTATGAATGGGTCTGCTGATTGCAGACAACAATATACTACTTTTTTCTTTTGGTATGGTAACGTTAGCTTGTTTCCGCCAAAGAATAATAATAATAAAAAGTACGTTAACGTTAACGTTAGTTTGCGAATTTTTAATATCAGAATTCTGAGAAAGTCATGTAACGTTATAACTTAAACTTACCTTTTACCTTTTTATTGTTCATTTATATCTCACAGCTCTGTTTTAGATGTAAAAAGTCATAATTGTGTGAGAAAAGTGACAATTAAAAGTTACCGTTAAGTTTTAATTCCGTGGAGGAAACAAGCTTTCATATAACGTTACATTATTCAGTGCAGCGCCATGACAGAGAGGCTGTGAGGGATAGACACACACCGTGTTTTCAATGGCATCCGCTGTGTAAAGCTCCTGGATCACTTATAACTTTCCACAGCTCATGTTTGTTTGTTTTTTGTCTATAGTTTTACAGTGTTTCGTAAGCAGAACAATCCAAAAACACATTAAATAACAGTACAACCCACTGAAGAGATGTGCTGTGACAAGTAGCCTATGACTTGAGTGTCGAAGTACTATTTGGAGCCACTACCTGAAATAAACAAGATAATCTCTGCGTCTGCACATATATAACAGTCCCATATGTTATTACAGGTCAAAGAAGCACGGAGGACCATCAAAAATCCTCAGGTGGAGAAATACAGTCCCCATCATGACGTGAAGTTCTGGTGTTACTGCTGCGCGCTGGAGGTGCAGAAACACGTGACTGACAGTAACATCACCGTGCTGTATGGAGGACTGCTGGAGCACATGAGCACGTAAGATCACACACACACACACGAAAATATTTGAGATGCGCATGGAGAGCTTGCAGTGAATTCACAGAGCGCTTTTCATTTCAGCCCAGAGCACAGGAAAAACACACACAAGTTCTGCTGGGACAATAAAGCAGATCTCAAACTACGAGACAAGTTTATCACAACAGAAGAGGAAACTGAGAGGTAGCTGTCTTGCTTATTTGTGTTTTGGGAAATGGCTGTGATCATGATAGCATTTAGAACATAATTATTCTGATACTGTAAAAGATTTTCAGATGTTCTACAGAGAAATAAACGAAGAATGCCTTTATTGTAGATTCAAGTCTGAGGTTTCCAAGGCTCTTGAACAGTTTGAGGAAAAAGAGGATGTGTTTATTAAACAGGTAAAGACATTTTACAGGTTCTTTGTGTTGTTAATGGTTAGTTGCACCATATCTATGTTTCTTCTTCTCTTCTCTCTTCCTCAGCAAGCTGCAGTGATCCGATCTCAGGAGCAGCACAGACTGGAGGTCCTTCAGTCATTATCAGAGGTTTGTTTTCCTGGGATGCTCCAAGCGTATCCATATCTCAGTACTCGTCTTTTCTGTTTGTGCAATGAAAATATTAACTGAAAACGTTTTTGTGCCTTTTTCAAACCCCAGTGTTAATGATCATTTTTAAAAACAGCATGCATTTGTCAAAGTAATTCCTCTGTTGGGAAAATGATGTTAAAGCAACATGGACCATTACTATTGACTTTTCCTGAATCAAACTTAGCCGGATCCAGAACTGCTACAACCTGCTGAACTGGACCATTACAGCAATAAACCAACAGCCAGGTAAAATATTATGATCAGTGTTATTCTGAAACGTGAGGGATGCACCAATACTCATTTACCAAAATGCTCCAATACCTCCAATATCCATTCCAATACACTTGAGTTCAAAAGTTTAAGGTAATAAAATAAAATAAAAAATTACTCCGCATGGATGCATTAAATAATAATTGATAATGTTACAAAAGATGTTTGTTGCGAATAAATACTTTACATTAATCAAATTTTGAAAAAGTTTCTAACATTAATAAAATTAAAACAATTGTTCTGCTTAATATTTTTTTATAATCGATAAGAAATGTTTCTCGAGCAGCAAATTAGAATGATTTCTGAAGGGTCATGTGACACCGAAGACTGTATTGAAGAGTAATAATGCTGAAAATTCGATAGAAAAAAAGCAGTCTTGGTCTATTGAAGCTTGTTTCCGTCATAAAAAAAAGAAAGTATTTGTGATAATTTTTTTTCTTTCTCAGAATTGCATGATATGAACTGGTAATTGCGTGTTATAAAGTCAGAATTGTGAGATATAAACTCGCTATTGTAAGAAAATGTCAGAATTTTGATTCCCTCAGAATTGGACTTATAACTTGCAATTGCGAGTTTATATCTCACAATTCAGAGAAAGGAAATCTAAATATATATATTCTGTTGCGGAAACTAGCTTCCATATTGGTGAGCATTAAGATAATTTTTTTAAAACATTTAAAAAAACATCACATGACCCCAAACTCTTGATAGGTATTGTATATGTTAGGTGTGATTTACATGTATCCAATACCATGCAGTTAATGCAGAGATTGCGAAACGGATAAACCGATAAAAGATTACATCCGTTATACGTAAGATTTTATTCAACTTTATTGTCAATGTACGGAGTAGAGTAGAAAGCAAATGGTTTAAAATGTATTTATGATGCTTCTGTCTTTAGGGGTAGTTTAATATATTTAAAGTGTTACTAGATGTAGCGTTACTAGAAATACTGATGCAAATTGATTGGTGCATCCATAATCTTTATACATGCATACAAAAGTAGTCAAAAGTGTGGACGTGTGAAATTGGTTTTGCAGACAAAATATACATTAACAAAATATACATTAACCTATATGAATTTAGTTTTTTTTTTATGGATTTTAATTTCTTTAACATTTTTAAACTCTGCATAATTAATAGTTTTTATGACTGTACTATTATAATAAAATGTGGAAAAGTATGATAATAAATAATGAATGAGTGTCCAAACTTTTGACTAACACCAGTATGCATTTTCCAGTATTGACCAATATAAATTGCTGGTTTCGTGTCATTTGATGGTCAGAATGGGAGTTTGTAATGCCTAAAGCATGAGTTTTGATGTTTGATAAGAAGTTCCCACAGTCGATCTTATGAAATGGAGGCACAGCCCGGGCCGAGCCACGAGGATCATGAGGCCTCCCACTGTCATCGGAGCGAGCCAGGATTTGGATTAACTTTCATTGGTTACCAGGTATTTTGTCTTGCACTATATACATACTACAATTATTGATTAGATTAATAAACGAGGTCAGACATCACCTTTGGTTTGCTGTCTGTATTTGCAGAACTCGTCCAGCTGTGGAAATGTTCATACTGGTGAGTAAAGCAGCAACCTGTCACTCACATGACATCACAGGAATAGCAAATCAATTCTCTTTTTGGACAAAATCAAGTCCCGCCCTACATTTTTTTTTCTAGTTTGAGAAGCTGTTTCATTCTGTCACGATAGGGAAGAAAAGACTATTTCAACATTTGTTTCATGCCAACTTTAAATGATTGGATACAAATCAATAATTTATGGTAACCTTTAAGTAATGTACCAACAGACAGGGTTCCCTGTATACCGGTAGCAGAATTAGTTCAGAATAATTAGAGAAAAATTTACTATATCCAAATGAATTGAATCATATTGTCAATACCCAGGTGTAATACTGAACATGCTGTGTTGACGTGCAGGCGCTGTTCCGCCGTGGCTATTGGAGGAGCCAGATGAAGGGCCGCAGGAAATGGGCCCCTCAATTCAGGAGTTTCTCAAACACAGTATGTACTTCACTTTCATGGTCATGCTTGTTGTTTTTGGCTGGGTTTATATTAAAGAGAAGATCTCTGTGCAAAACACTTCCTTTCACCAATGCAATTCTAAAAGGGATAGTTCACCCAAAAAGGAAAATTAGCCCATGATTTACTCACCCTCAAGTCATCCTAGGTGTACATGACATTCCTCTTTCAGACTAATACAATCGGAGTTATATTAAAAAAATATCCTGGCTCTTCCAAGCTTTATAATGGCTTATATAACTGCCTTTTTATTAACCCCCCGGAGACGTGTGGAGCATTTTAATCATAGATGCGCTTATGGACTTCAAAACAGAAACGTCCATTCACTGCCAGTATAAAGCTTGGAAGAGCCAGGACATATTTTAAGATGATTGTCATATACACCTATGATTGAGGGTGAGTGAATCATGGGCTAATTTTCATTTTTGGGTGAACCATTCCTTTAAAGGAACAGATCACCCAAACATGGAAATTATCTTAATTTACTCACCCTCATGTCGTTCCTTTTCTTTTTTCACAAAAGTGCTATGAACTTATATATATTATATATGTACATGAATCTAATTAATTGCATCAAATTTGGCTGAGAAATTATCACCAAAAGATTGACGTTTCTGTCATTTCTAAAATTTCTGTGAGAAAAGCATTACAAAAAGATTCAACATAAATACATAAACTTTTTAGGCTACAAGGGCCATGATTTTTTTTCAGAAGCTGCATCTAAATTTAGTATTTAGATATGTATAAACCAAACCAGTTTGGTCTCATTCAGGGGCATTTTTCCCCCCAATATCTTTTTTAGGGGCATTCTAACAGTTTTATCACACAGTGAGTTGTTGGCCTGCTTCATGTCCATCACCAATCAACTGTATGAAATGTAATTTTAATCGCGTTATTTTCCATAACTAATTAATGCGTTACATCAACAGCCCTATTAAAAAACATTCTTCCACAGTCATCGTTTTTCTTCTATGGTTCTCATTTATTGCACTTTTTTCATTATTACTTTTGTTTATCCTTCTCTTTATATTTTTAGCACAGTCAAGTTAACCAGGTTTACGTTCAAATGCAAGTTGTATTCTGTATATACTGTGTATGTTATGAATAAGGAATCTTGTTGAATCACAGAGGAGCAAGAGAAGCTCAAGAAGCTTCCGCCCAACCGTGTGGGTGCGAACTTTGACCACAGCTCACACACTGACGCCAACTGGCTGCCGTCTTTCGGACGCGTGTGGAATAGTGGCAGGCGCTGGCAGTCTAGGTGAGCGCTAACTTCAGCACAAACAGCAGGCGCATTTCATTCAGTCGTTCTTACTGACACATTTCCCCCCGCAGGAATCAGTTCAGGGAGGAAGAGGCAAAAACGAGAGGGAAGAGGAAGTGGAAAGATGATGGGAAAGCAACAAAGAAGCAAAAAGGCCTCAGTAATGGAGAGTTATGAAATTGATTCACCAATTACACTGGCTGAAGGCCAGAAAAATTGTGTAAATATTACTTTTCTCATATTGAGAATAACTGCAAAGGGCTGTTGAAGGCAGTAACATGCTTCAATTGGACACAAATTATGGTTCGTTTAAGTTTGTGAATGTGAAAGTCGTTATAAAGAATTTGTACGAAAAATGAACAGCACCATTTGTGTTTCCAGTTTATTGAATACATTTTTTTTGCTACAGATGTGTAATTTCCTTTTTTTGGTCATAAATCCAAAACAAAATATCCTTCCCACTCTCCTTAAATGTAAATGTGATAAAATGAAGACACAATGTGCAATATCTTCTTTCCATTTGGAACAATACATCAGTTCAGTCAAATTGAATAGAATCTCATCTATTAGAGCTATTTCATGTTCTCAACAGAAAGCCAAGACCATATTAATGTTCAATAATATAATAAAATACCTCAAACGTCTAGACAGAATAATAAAAATACAGATTACATTAATATTAAAGGATACCTTGCAGTCTTTTATTTTTCTTCTTTTTTTTAGTAGTTTCTGTTAAAATAATACATGACTGAACGCTTTAGAATGCAAAAGAAGAAGAGGAAAAAACGAGTCTCTGTAAGAGATGCAGTGTTGGTCATAATTGTACAATACATTACATTTAAAATGGACCATTAAGGGTCTTCATCAAGTTCCTGCGTTGAAGCTTCTTTCTATTTAACTTCATTCTCAAAACCAAGAAAATCCGAAAGATGGGTCGGGCCGAGCTGCCGGAAATATGTCGCGTCAGCCCGACCCGACGACATTGCGAAAGGTCCGGTTTTCCCATGGCCGCGGGCCAGAGAAAACGCTTTCAGTAGCTTCATTAAATAGCATGTGGTTTATTAAGAGAGGAGGAATGAGAGACACCACCACAATCGTCAGCCATTCCTCAGACTCATTTCCATACTAGTATCATTTGCCTTCATCGTCAGTCCGCAAACGTTGCCCGTTCCCCTTTGAGACGGCTCACGTGATGGCTAGTGTTACAGGACTTCGAGCTGAAGTTTCCGACGCCACTCACTGCTGATGGTTTCTACGTCACATACACCACATGCCAGATCGAAACAAGTCAGGCATTCGGTTTATGTGAATATCTGTCTGAACTAATCACACTGTCATCGTTATTAAGCACATATGCTAGTGAGGTCAAAGATCTGAGGAGCTACCCAAGCAAAAGATCATGTGACCATTCAAGTTGTACTTTGATTGGATGAGTCAATATTAGCCAATGAAACTTCATGAAAAAAATTCATGCAACCTAGGGGCATTTTGTAGATCCACGCTTACATTTACCCTCAATTCTTGTGGTTTTCTTTCCCATCCAATGTTGTTCTTTGGGACAGCATGGTTTTGACAATGATGGAGGGTTGCTCAAGGAACGAATTGTCTTCTGTCCTCAATAAAGATGGTCGAGTGAGAGGCGATGAAACTTCCTTGCATGGCAATCGTTCTCAAAGTACCATGACGTGCGCTTGTCTCCGCTGGTGTGCAGCGATTTGGAGCGAGTGATTGGGGTCGTCCTGTTGCGTGAGTGTGAACAGAATCTCCAGATCTGTTCATTCGGTCCCGTGCATGAGCATTGTTTCAAGAGGAGCAGGGCTGGAGCAGCCCAGTGTCTCTGTGTCTCCTCCTGTCTCAATAAACAGAAAGAGCTCCACTTCACTAACTTTTATCTGAAAGAAGGATAAAGAAACAAGAGAACTATGAAATGAAAGCTCTTTTAGGGCATTTATAATGACAGCACAACACCAAACCACCGGCAGGAAGGACAAAAGCTGCACTACCTTTGTTTTCCTCTGTGTCAGTAGCGGTTTCCTCTGATAGCCTTTGGCGTAGCTGGTTATACTTGATTTCTGTATCCTGAAGAAAAAAACAAAACAAAAAACAGAATTGAGTATTTTTTCAAATTTGTGACCTGAGCCAAACAGGCATGTACCCGTTTTATTATTATGGTTTAATAGACTAGGCGCCTATATTTAGCGAAGCAGCACGGAGAGCCGCTTCTGGGAAGCTTCTGAAACGCGCCGCGTCGCGGCCGGTGTAAACACAAGCATTGACTAGAATGGGCGCGATCCGCTCCGGTAGCCGTGTCGCAGCCACAATGCGCCGCACACGTATGCAGTGTAAATGAGGGGTTACTGTTAAAATGCGTTTCATAAACCATAGTCTCTCAACTTCTCCAGGGACCCTCTAGAATCTCCCTTGAAAACTGAATTAGACAACACAATTTTTTGTTACGATTGGAAAATAAAGTTAGGTTTTTAAATAATAGTAAAACAATATAAAGGAAAGTAAAAGACAGTATTGTAATGAAGCTTGTTTCTACCACAGTGGAATTTATATCTCACAATTCAGACTTTATTTCTCTCAATTTCAAGTTTATAACTCGCAATTCAGATTTTTTCCTCCCTCAGAATTGTGAGATATAAACTGAGAAAAAAGTCTGAATTGTGACACGTTTAAAAAGTCGCAATTACCTTTTTTTATACCATGGTGGAAACAAGCTTCCATAGACATAGTATTGTGACACTTCCTGGTTGTCAAACAACATGTTTATAGGTAATGTGACCTGTAGTTACTCTGTAAGAACTGACTTCATACATCCACTAGAACCACCCAAACACCAGTTGATTAAAGGTGCACTATGTAACTTCTTGCTATGTAGAAAACATTTGAAATGCCTTTTTTTTACCGCTAGAGGGCCACAAGTTACAAAATGTACCTTTAAAATACAGTATAATTGTCCCTGAAAAGTAAACTTACTTTTGAGAAAATATCTAGCAGATGCCACTTGGTTTTGGCATGTTATATAATATAAATTGATACATTTTAAGTGAGACACAAGTCTCTAAATACTTCTTGGTCATTGTATATGTGTCTATTCGTGAGCGGTTTTCTTGGTGGGCAGCACGTCACCTTCAGGTGCTGCAGGTTGGCCTGTAGTAGACGTATGTGGGTCATGATCTGTCTGTTGAGGTTAGGTCCTCCGCTGCTCTGAGAGGAGGAAGAGAGGAGCTTCTTCAAGTCGATGCCTGAGTCTCCCCCGGCCACTGGCTCCCCGCTGTTGCCCTGCACGTCATCATCTGTGCTGCTCTCAGCTGAGCCTCCATACACCTCCAGCACCATGTAACTGCCTGCAGAGACTGCCAGAGAATGGGACCAATGGTTACATGTTATGTCAACAGAAAATGTAAATGTAGTGCAAAAAGTAGGCTGCTTCCAAACATGCGTACTTGCCTCCTTACAGAGTTAGTGTAAACTACAGTATTTTCCAAAGAATAAATCAAGCATGCAAAGTGCACACATTTGGATTTGTGCCAAATAAAGGTAGTACATGAGGCCAAGATTACATTTGCATTTATGCATTTGGCAGACGCTTTTATCCAAAGCGACTTTTTTTATTTTATTTTTTATTTATTTATTTTGATCTCCATTAGCTGCACACAAGCAGCTACTCTTCCTGGAGTCGATACAATCCAACATACCACTAACAAGACTTATACACCAACTTTCAATGCATTATATTTTGCAAAACAAAACACTAATGCAATTAAAAATACCACACCCCTGCTCACACATACCTACATACTAATCCCAACACACACTCATATACACCAGACCTAGTTTAGTCATAATTCTGAGATATGAAGTAATCTTCTGTTACAATAATACAATTTCGTCATAATACTGTAAGCAAGAATTTATAGTGGAATAACAATTTACCATTTGCAATACATTTAATTTATGATCAAATGCCTTTTTAAAAGGACTTTAAACTGATATTTACTGTGTGCATTAACAATGTCTCTGGGCAAAGTGTTCCAACCGGACATGGCTCTATACAACATAGTCCTCTTTCCATAATTAGTTTTTACGTTGGGTAGTATAAACCTACCCTCTGTAGCATGTCTAGTGGCATAATGGTGCTCATTAGAACTAAAGCATAACCTACGATAAAGTACTTTTGGTAATTTAGTTAAAATAATGTAATTAAAATAATTGAATAAATAAAAATAAATAAATAAAATAATTGAACTTTAAAATGTATGGTTGTCCCACACAATCAATGTCCTAAATATGCTAGTTTCAGGTGTCTTGCTTTACTCTGTAGTCTAATGTGTTACGTAGTCAAATTACGTATTCATACAATAAGCAGAATAATGTGCGGTCAGCTGTGCATTATCATAAAATAAAGGCCATTCCTGATGAAAAACAGGACAAATACACACCACAATCCTCAGACGTCTCAAAGAAGCCCGTGTCTCCGGAGGGCAGTTCCTGTGCGTTCTCCCCTCTGTTCTCGCCCCTCTCTGAGCCGTTCTCAACAGTGGACCCGATCGCAGCGCTGTTCTCCGGCCCCTGCTGAGAACCCGTCCTCGCCACGTGTTCCCGTTGCTCTCCTCTCTCGGGGTCTCTGTCTGTGTCCTCCTGACTGGACATGTGGTTGATCAGGAGCTGCCTCAGTGTCGCCACTAAAAAACACACAGAAATGAGATGAGAAATTGACAGATATATAGGGCTGCAACTAACAATTCATTTGAAAATCGCTTACATTTTTTTTTACGATAAATCTATTGATTACTTTATAATTAGTCAATTAATTATTTAGTTAACTCTCCCTATGACAGATGGAATTTTCCAGCTTTCTGTGTTTTCACTGTTATATGGTAGGGGGCGCTATTACACATCTTCTGAAAGAGTACGGAATCAAAGAAGAAGATGTAAAATAATACAATCATCAACTTTAAACAGCATATAAATCAAAACCGAATGAAACATCGACCCAGGACGAGCTATAGGACTGCGAGTGTTGATGGACTCAATCTACTCAATCTATGTTTTGATCAACGTTCTGAATCCGATCCAGATCCATAAAGGTTTTTTTTTTAATCAGAGGAAAAGAGTTAAACAACTAACAACGACGACTTTAAATGCCTCGCATTTCACACCCAACTCAGAAGGTTCTTCGGATGAACGCAAATAATTTCTACAGCTCTGAGAGTAAACTAAACCCATCATAATTATCTAGTTAAGTGTGGCTATCACATTATAATACATGGTAGACAACTAGTTGTCCAGTGTTCCTTTCATTCAGCATGGGTGTGTCGAATCGATCTGTTTTCCTAATCAGCATCAATGATTACATTGACGTGTCGTAACAGTGCTACAGATTTATCGGGCTACAGCTAATCCCAGAAGTTGATTTGCTGAGTTTAAGTTGTCCCTATCTGAATGAAGGTTTCAGTTACACGAGAGGGATAGCTCGTAGCAGTCGAGTCTTCTACTCACGTGTTCGGAGAGCTTCATCAGCTCTGAGTGGCTGGAGCTCAAAGGCCTCGGCCTCGTCCTCATCTATGGCGATGCCCAGTCTCGAGCGCTGCTTCAGTAATGTCAGTCGATCGGTAATTTCAGCCACCACCGACTCTACATTATCTTCAGCCTGATCCGGTACTGAGTTTTCTTCCTCTTCATCCTCCTCATCAGATTTGGTCTCAAACGGGTTGGTACTAGATGGCGGGGTTGACATGACCTCAGTGGACATGACCTCAGTAGACATGACCTCAGTGTCATCTTTTTCTAAGGAAAATTTACAACAAAATTGAAGAAAACAATTCTGAAACATATTTACGAGGCTCCTAGCCAAATAAACTAGATTTCCATGCGTATTAGGGGGCTTTCACACTGGTAGTTTAGTTTGAAAAGTAGCATGGTTCGCATGAAAATTTGGTAAATTGAAAGCTATAATGTGGACCGGGGAGTGCACCACGGTACCGAACCCCACACTACCCGTAGGACGTGTTCTTATTCCGGTTGCAATGGAATATGAAAGTAACCGATGACGTCATTAATTCAACAAAACACGTGAGGTATGACATCGGTGATGATTTACCTTGAATATGAGCGAGAGTGAGTGTGCAGTGTAAATCGCGCAGTGAGTGAATCAGAGCGGCAAATGAATGGCTCACAATCTGCTGTCTCCTCAGAAGTCCATTTGCAAGCCTTCATGTAGACTACAACTGCACGATTAATCGTTAAAAGATCGCAATCTCAAACACCAGCAACATGATCATATTCCTAAATGACAACGATTCGGCCATGTCTATTAAACCTTTGACAAATTCAAACCAGAACATTAACGTTCGGATATAAACACTGATGCCTACGGAAGCAATCAAAATAGAGTCAATCACCTTTTGAAAAAGTATCTTGGTGCTTCAAATAGCGATTACATCATTACGCAACTAGGTTGGCAAGTCAACAAGTGACTGTTAAAAAAATTATTTGTCATTGAATCATTCATTCAAAAGATTTGTTCAGATATGCTGATTCATCCAGTAATGAAACATATTAAATATTTATGAGTGAGTCATCGAATCATTCATTCAAACCGATATTTTTTTTTCAATAATTTAAATACACTGCAGCAATTAATATTTAGTCACTGCAGCAATTGGTTATTTTGTTTAGTTGTCGGTTTAGAATCCTGGGAGAATCGTGATCTCGTTTTGAAACAAAAAAAATTGTGATTCTCAATTTATCCAGAATCGTACAGCTCTACTGTAGACAAGTTTCGTTCACTCTGCAGCACATAATGGCACCAAATTTAATATATTGACCTGCGTTCTGCTTTCCATCATGCACGTTTGTGATGGTGCAAGATGAACGCAAATGCACTGAGGTTCAAAAGAATCAAGTAAGTGTGAAACCAGTCCAACACCCCCTACCAATGGGAACAATTGCACCCAGATTCAGACAGCAGCAAATGTGCCAAGTGTGAAAGACCCCTTATATATCTACAAATGGATACTGGATGTGTTCTGCCAATTGCCATATTTTAGCAGTCAAACAAGTGCATTATGTTCATATTTGAATGAACTACCACTTTATTTGCTCACATTCTACTGTAGTATCCATTTCATATTTACTAGCATTACACATCTTAAAAATCTGTCACTAGTTGCTGTACAACAGTGAGATGGTCTCTGCCGGTTAAAGTGAGCAATGCAGACCAGACTTTATGCTGATGATTAAATGAATTACTGAAGCAAATGAATGCCAGACAGGTAAATGCACTGCACAACATCCTGAGTGGAATTAAATGAAATAACAAACAAACAAAAAATGTTTTACCTGGAGACTGAATGCTCCCTAAAGAAATGGGCTCAGCGTCTTTGTTTAGTTTCTGAACACCCGAGTTGATCAACTCGACCTCTTCACGCTCCCCACTGCAAAACATGTCATGTTATCACATTAACTCACTGCCTATACAACTATATAAATGATGTAGAAACCTTAAACTCACTCAGCCTGAGGTAATGGAATGATGTTGTGTAGTTTGGTCTTCATGCAGTCAGCTCTTTGTGTGATCAAACACTGCCACCTAGTGTTTGGAAGATCAAACAATCAAAACAGGTAGGGGTCATGAGCTGCATTTTTAAGGTCCACTTATATTGTTATCAAGACTTTTACATCCTAATTTATAAGAATGTATAATTTATCCTGTTTTTGACGCTCTTTTTCAAACACTCCATGTTGATGGACGTATCGCATTCAAGACTTGAAAATAAAAGCTCACTGCTATGATTGGGTCATATTTTTGCATATTGAAATAGGTACGTACTAGTAGTTACTACAGTTATAACTGACAATGGATGACTTACGGTGTTTCGTGTAAACAGAGTTATGAATGAATGTACCATTGTTTGTCACACTGGTTCTTATAGGCTATTCACCCTTTTCGATAAAATGAAAACTGTTTTTCTCAACTTGGCACTTCAAAAAGTTTTGTAATCCTCAGAGGCATCTCTATCGTTTTGTTGCTGGAGTAAATCATGTGTTTGCATTGGAAAAACTTAAAATTATAGATGTTGTCTTGGCAAAAAGGAACTATAGGTAAAAAGATCAGTACTCACGTCTTCTGCTCAGATACAGTCTGGGCCATCAGTTCATAGATCTGGGCTCCATTATCAGACATCGACAGTACAAAGAATGACCTGTTGTCTGTAATACATTCAGACAATAATGTTATTCCAACAAAGCCTTGAATCTGCTTTTATTTGAATCTAGAAGCCATTAAACACCTTTTATAGTTCAGTTGATTATGGAAGACATGATTTTTGAGGTTTTGTTCAAAAGTATGATCGGATACATGTCCATATACAATGTCTTATCTGTTTTGAAAAGCAGAGCTCCTTACCGGTGGCGACCGAGCGCACCATCACAGTGCTGAGTTTGATGATGGGGCTGAAGATGTGTTTGGTCTCAGCGGTGCCCGCTAGATTCTTACTGTGGCATTTTAAGATCAGCTTCTCATCTTGCCTCTGAAGTAGCACCAATATATCTTCCAGCAGCAACGTGTACAGCTCTGCACACACACATACCATATGTAATCATTTCACAATAATATTACATTAAAGTGCCCCCATTATGATTTATCGGACACTACTTTCATGTAGTGTGTTAGATAGCTGTTTGTGTATGTAACGGTTCGTAAAGATTCTGTAAAATTAAATTCCAGGACTTTCAAGGATTACAATCAGCACTTATAAAACAATATTGTTATTATTTTTATTTGTTTTTTTTTACTCAAATTACATATGTTATCTGATGTTTCACTACATAGAGATCAATCCACTGACCAGCGCTGTCAGGCATGGGAAATCCCCCTCCTGATATGATAGTATGACAAAGATATTGCCTTCCTTATTCAAATTAATTTTTTCAATGAATATATGATTGACCTAAAGAATGAAAGTTGTATTATATACTTATAATTAACTTAATATCATGCTCATAGCCATGCAAAATAGCTCTATATCTCAGACGGGCTGCTGTGTTAATTCTGCGCGAAAAGAAAATATTTTCCAGAATTTTTTTTCAATAATTGAAGCACTTTTCAAGTACCACTTCAAAAATATAAATATAACTATAACTTTGACCTCATGCTACAGATAGTTCCTATTGTGCTGGGTTAGACCCTACTCTGAGGTAGGAGCTAATTTAGTTCCCCCAAAAAGTGTTCCCCGTTCCTATACGTTCCCCGTTCCTGCGGTGCAAACATACCAAGAAAGCGGGCACTTTAATAGTTATAGGAACTATGAAATGTTTCTTCAGTGCGAAAGCCCCTTTTGAAAAAGCATATTAGGGGAACTTTAAAAATGGCGTATTATACACTTTTGTATAATATGATGTACACTTATAATGTTAGTCAAGATGTCTTGCACCAATTTAGGTTTTCAAGACCATTTTTCTCTACAGAATTAATGGCCATGAACGCTACTGCACCTTTAAGAGATCTTTATGTCAATGACCATCTGATAATGGTATAAAATCATATTTTCAATGATATCACTCGTAGAAAACATTTCTAATTTGAGTTTGGTCAAGGGTGAATTCTGTGACAAGCCACACCTACCAATAGTTTTATCTTTGTTAACCTTCCAGGATAGTGGTCCATCATGCACCATCTTCCTCTTAGTCAAGTCCAAGTTCTAGATAGAGAGTAAAATCATCATTTTGTTGATAGCGAGTGATAATTTGTTATAGAGCTTTTTCCAAACTTCTGTTTTTTTGTTGTGTTGATAAAATGGATTTCAATGAGATAAATACGAGGTCTCACCTTAAACTCCGCTATCATGGGGTTCTCGCTCTGTTTCAGTGAGGACAGGTCCAGTCGTCTCTGGTAGTCCTCTAACCTCTGGGGACGATAGATGATCAGGGATCAGTTCAATATGGTCTGATCTGAGGTCAGGCACCCATTGTGTTATTTACTCACCTGTTTGTTCTCGGCTTCTTTCACCTCCTGATTGACGTGAGTGAGAATCTTTCGACAGCATTCGCCAGCCCGTTTCACTTTACTTCTCTCCTCAGGGTCCTCTGTAATATGTGAGAATTTGACATGTCTTGCAATGTGATTTGCTTTACCCCATCCAAAATTTACATTTCATGACAACTTAGTTTGTAATAATTACTGGCCAACTGGCGTTTGGCCAAATGGCCATTTTATAATTTATGGCTGTTATTTTATGTCATCATCATTTCCTGAATTGAGCTGTAGCAGAAATGCAGTTAATGTGATAGCACTACATCACTGCTGCTGATGTTACACAGATGCAGGATGTGTGAAACAGGGCTCAGAGTGGTTCACGCTAATTCTGGCTCATATGTGAACGCTCTAAACAAAAACAGACCTCAAGTCTCAGACACAAACACAGTGGCAATATAGCAACATTTATTTTTGCTAATGAAACGGACATAAATGGTAAAAAAAAAAAAAAGATTTTTGTCAGATTTATATTTTAATATTTAAAATATTATCATTATAATATGTATTTTTGCTGATGAAAAGGACATAACGTGGTAAATAATATTTGTCAGATTTGCAGACATCTTATTACTTAAATTATTATCATTACTCCTAATGAAAAGGACATGGTAAATAATATTTGAATATATTTGAATATTTAACATATTATTATTAAAAGAGGCTGCTGTACCTGTGTATTTGGCGATGTTCTCTAGCAGAAGGGGATACTTTGTGAGTCTCTGAGTCTCCACAGGAATAATGTCCTTTAACTGCAGCCTGCGACAATTACGGTTACTCTCCGCCTCCTGAAATACAAACACTTCAACATGAAAAGGACATTTACCATCTGGCAACAGCCAGATATGAAACACACACGACCAAAAGCAAGTAGAGTTACAAACAATTATGAAAGCAACCACTGGACTAGTAAGCCATTGACCTGAATGAAGGAGTTGAAGCGCTGGTCTTTCTTCTGTTTGCTCTTGATGAGTTCCAGGGCGAAAGGCTGATTACTGCAGTATGTGCCCGCAGCTCTCTTGATCTTCGCCTCTTCTTCCCCACTGAACTGTGGGTGAAGACACAAGCTAATGTGAAATTTCCTCGTTGGGAAATCCAATGGTAACCTAGCTGGCCAAAGCTACTCATTCATGGTCCAATTGGTCGTTAGCTTAGTTGGTTAGATAAGCCACTTTGAAACAGCAACAAATCAGCTACCATTTTTTTTTTTAAAACAGCTTGACTGCCTTTGACTAGTACAACCTGGATTTGCACTTCACACTCACTCTCATCGCTCGTATTCAAGGTAAATCATCACCACAGTTCCAGTGCAATTGAACTACAGGTAGTCGGGTCCACATGGCAGCTTTCACGTTAACAATTGTTCATGCTACTGTGCCCCGTTTCAAACTAACTGCCGCTGTAGAGATCCTTACCCAGGAAAGCAGATCGTCTCCTAATAAGTCAATGAGCGCCGTCTCATTCTTCTTCCGAACAGCGGCCATTTGTTCCGTTAGAGACACTGAAGTGAGAAAACAAGGAAGACCGTGTTTAGAAGGCATGCCTTTTCAAGGGTTTTGAAGGATTTAACAGGTCTATGAAGTTATGAGATTTACTGTGCAGCTGAACGATCTCCTCAAGGTTGCTGAAGATGCTTTTGATGTCTGCAGAAGGAAGGATGGAGTCTCTGATCAGCGGCTGGTAAAACAAATTCTCCAGAACCTTCATCATTCGAACGTGTGCTCTCTCAGTGTAGAACAACTCTGTGAAAGCAAAGACATGGAGGAGAAACGCGGTCACACAGGATGGTTTGCACTGGTAAATTGCCCTTGAGCAAGTAAAAAAGCTTCTTAAAACTGAATGTATGCTTATACACTGTTGTGAGTAATCAGAATACTTTTTCCTGGGATAATGTAAGGAAATGCATTTTCAGTGTCTATTTACACCAAGTGCAAATAACCCAACTTGTTGGCAGAGGCTATTTACACTGACTCCGCCGACCTTATCTGATTGAGCCAGACAAAATTACAAAATAAATCACTCTGATAACAGGAGCAGTGGCGTGGAGAGTAAGGCATTACTCTGTCATTGGTTTGTTTTGTTTTATAAAAAAATATATATATTCGAAAAGTGGAAATAAAGTGCCTACCAGGGAATAAAACAGTGGGAATAAAGTGTTTAATGGATATGGGGGGGCTTTAGGGATATAAGGACATGGGATAAGGCATCATACATTTATTATGATTTATTATATGATTTTAATTCATATAATCATATATACTGAATAAGTAGATATTATTTTGCATACTGTTTTATAACATACTACAATACAAAGTCTCTGCCACTATTTGCCCTACCACCATTAACTTTTACTAGAAATAAAAGAAATAAAATAACAATGTAACATTAAAATTAAATTAAAATAAAATATGTAAAAATATATACATAATCTTACTTGTTACATTTACAGTTTTCATGAAAAATGGTAGAAACATTAACGTCCAATAACGAAGTGTGTTTCAATCAAAAATAAAAAGTAATAATAGGATGAAACTAATGGCAAGAGATCCACGTCGCATCACAGAAGGTGACTTATGTCTTGAACTGTAGAACTGTAATTCATCTGATATTTAATAAAAAAATAAGTGTTCATCATTCGTCCATATCACATAGCTTGATTTGAATGTATGAAAAGTAATTAAAAATCAGTGATTACTTTAGGAAGCAACTTCCACAACACTGCTCAGTACACTCACCGTTGATGACTTCTTGTCTCTTGATTTCCTGAGGGGTAAGTGTGGACAGGACGTCTCTGCTCACCAGCGTCTGCCAGTTAGAAGGCTCCAGCTCCACCTCAACATCATCCTCACTCTGCACTTCTCCAGAGCCCAGCGGATCCATCCTGCTGTACAAACACAAGGACAAAACATGTTCAGCAAATGCACGTCTAATCAATTCAATGAATAACACTTTAACAAATTAATCATTTATTAAAATGTTAACAATAATAGGCTTTCTTCCCAAATAATTGTTTTTTCCTAAATCCTGTGTTGTCTGATGTAATTTTACTGGATTCTGTGTTTTATGATTCATTGCCAATTTATCAGCAAAAAAGTCGTATTCAAATAAATTTACACATTTTTAACAATTTAATCAATCTTTTTAAATGTAATCAAATGAATATATAACAATTACTTTACAACAAACATTGCATTTTTAGTTGCTTTTTTACTAAATAAAAAATAAAAAATAAGCAGGGCTGGGCCGAGAGCTTTGGACATTTTACGTTGATGTTTATTATGCTTACCGGTATATGCCGCAGTCGGCCGCTGCCACTCCTATAATGTCTTTATTTTATGATTAAAGTTACGTTTAATGTTCACCTCCTACTTCCCTGAACTTGAACTTTGTTACAATTACTTAAATTCACATTATTTTATTTCATTCTAATGAAAGTGCTGAATTACGAACCCACTAGTGGTCTCAGAATGTTTTATGTACATGTGAATAGTCAGTTTGTTGCCCATATTGTTCATGTTATTATTATTAATGGCCAAGAGATGATATCAGCATCGACCATTGAAAAACCCACACTGGTCGATCACAAAAGCAAAGAGCACTTACCTCCGGTCAGGCCTGGGGGTGCCGGTGTCCTGCGTCCTGTAAGGTAAATCACATTCCAATTACCCTACAATAGTAACAATCCCAACATATCAAAACCGCATGTCGTCAGCATTCCCTTTCTCTCCTCAGGAGCCCCAGTCATGAGGTACACGCTTAATTCTCTGTGTCTGTCCCAATAAAATCATTTACAGAGGAGAGCACCACAGAGCAATGCTTTGTTCAAACGTTACATGTGCATCGTCACAACGGAGACATAAGGAACAAAAATAGCTGTGAGGCCTGTAAACAGCCTGATTATAAGACGACGACTGCTCGGCTTTTAACGAAAATCCAAATTCAATGCAAATAAATGTTTTGGAGTGATAATTCTGCAAAGCACAGGGATGTATATTTAAGGGTTATATACACTATTATTCAAAAGTTTGGGGTTGGTAGGATGTTTTTGAAAGAAGTCTATGTTCACTAAGGCTACATTTATTTGATCAAAAATCAAAACAGAATTAATTTAAAATTGTAATACTATTTCATGAAATTACTACTGTTTTAATACATTTTAAAAGGTAACTTATTCCTGCATCCTTAATCCAGTCTTAAGTGTCACGTGATCCTTCGGAAATCATTCTAATGCTGATTTGGTGCTTAAGAAACATTTATTGTTATTATCAGTGTTGAAAACAGTTGTGCTGACAAATATTTTTGTGGAAACTGTAATTTTTTTGAGGATTCTTTGATGAATAGAGAGTTCAAAAAAACAGCAAGTCTTTTGTAACATTATAATATAATGTCTTTACAGACACTTGATTAATTGAATGTGTCCTTGCTGAATAAAATAAATAATTTCTTTAAAAAATGAAAATAAATGAATAAATAAAACTGACCCAAGGTTTTGAACGGTAGTGTTGTTCAGAATCAAACCTCTTTCAGTTTTTGTAGTCTGAACAGGAACAAATATTTAAATGTGGTTTTATCCAATAAAAAAAAACTATTTTTGGAAATCCAGTCAGTATGAAATACCAGATTTTTCCTCTTTTTAAGGTGCAAATTATATTCAGCGTCACACGCTTCACGTTGAGGAGGACATGCAAGATACTGACTGAGCAAATGGAACACAGATGGAATTTGATCAATTTGAATTGTGTTTGGTTTAAAAATATATATTTTATTAAAATGAGCCTGGATGGTGATCGCTTGACTCACTTGTCTGTCTCAGCTTCCTCTTCCTGTAGATGCTCCAGTGTGCACGGGCTGAAGTCAAAGTGAGTGTTTGAAGAGGAGGAGTCCTGCGACTCTCCTGGGATGGCCAGTGCAGAAGAGGGAAGTCCACCTAATCCACAGCCAGAGAGACGCACAATGTGTCAGAAAAAGAAATGCTCATGAAATCAGTGCTAAATTGAAGGAGCAGTAACACTTTATTTCGATGATCCACTTCAGAGATTCTGATATCAATTAGTATGTTTGCAACATGTTAACTAGCAGTCAGTAGAGTATTAGTAGACTGTCTGTGTGATATCTGCTAACACTTTATTGTGATGCTCCCACAAAAGACATTTTGACTATAAGTGACTATTTTGACTATTAGACACAATGACTATAAGTATCTTTGCAACTATGTCAACGTATTCTACTAACCCAAACCCTTACGGTCTACTACAGTTGAAATATAGTTGCAAAGTTAGATAGCAGAATTTCTAAAGTGGACCACTGAAATAAAGTGTAGCCGAAGGAGCTTCTTAAAGACAGATGTCTTATAATTTTGTCAAATTACGCAGACAATGAAAGGCTTTTCCCATTGACACACACAGGAAAAATCATTCTCTGTAAATGTGGGCACAATTTGACAATTTAAGAAGAACAGGCCAATTATTTTCTGAAAAGGGTTAGTCAGCAGATCTGAGCCGTGACCCCGATAACCCAGGAGAGCTCAGACAAAAAACAAAACAAAAAAACATCTAAATATAAACCTGGAGCTGTATTACATAAACATCCTAACTAAGAATCCTATCCTATCTGTTGTATCACTTAGTAACTTTTTCACATCTTAAATCAGGAATTAAGATAGGATGTTTCTGTAATACAACTTCTGGAGAAAAAGTGGAAATACTGAAGAAGAAGAAAAGAGGAAGAGAAATCATTCAGGGCAGATGATGAAAGGGACGATAACAGTAAAGAAAAAAATAGAAGAGAGAAAATTTGACATTAAGGTCATATTAGTTAATGCATTAACTAACGTAGTAAGAAATACATTTGTAACAGAATTTATTAATCTTTGGTAACATTAGTCATAAAACGTTCAGCCATTCATTGTTAGCTGCCTGGGGTCCATTCAATAATATTAACAGATGCAACTTTTGATTTGAATGATGTATTAGTACATCATGCTTTAAAAGTATTTTTCTTGTTACTGTAGTTCAAGTTAACTAATGTTAACAAATGGAACCTTATTGTAAAGGCTTACCAAGAAAATAAATATGGCAGCTTTTCTCAGCCGATACTCACATTTACATGGTCAGCTTGGTTATTAATTTAGCATATCATGTAATAAATTTTACTTTCTTTGATTTAAATCTGATAGCGGACCAAAGACACTTGACAGAAATGATTCGAGAAGCGTCTCTCACCAGTTTCAGACTCTCGGCTGATGCCGTCTGTGCCCTGTGCTGCTGGAGCGCTGTAAGGAGGTGACGTGACCAGGGTAGCGGTGCCATCTGAGCCCTCACTGGACTGACTGCCCCGTATGGGAAGAGACGACCCGTCTGTCTGCTCTCCAGTGCCCAACGGCAGCTGAGGCTTTGTCAGACGCTGCCTCGGCTCCAGAGCCTTGCTGACTGCAGGGCGAGAGACAGAGAGAGAACAAAATCAGTGTCAGTGCTCGACGATAAGGACAGCTGACAGAATTGTCTTAAGTGGATGCAAAGAGTTGGGACAAAATATATATAATAAGGAGAAATATATTTAATTCAGTGAAGAATATGCAGTCTTTTTACTTTTAATCACCCCATTTAATTTCTGTAGTATTTCTTACCTGAATACTACTGTTAGTCCTACCTGAAAAATGCTTTTGTCCATTACTGACTGTTTATTCGTCTTGTGTTTAAACTTTATAATAGTTGTGCTAGGAATTTTTGCTATGGTATTAAAAATGGAACTGAGTATTGTGAAATTTCACAGGTATCTAAAATGTTTGTGTTGTACAAAAACTATACAGCAGTAGTAAAATAATCCAATCCTAAATGGTAAGTGTCTCTTCAAATAGGTAGTTGCCTTTAAAAAATGGTCACAAATAGGGAAGTTAAATAAACCCACAATCACTTCACAAGGAACTGAATTATACCACACACAAATTTCACCATTACAAAAACTGAAACAATTTTTTTTTCTTCTGGGAAATGATTGTAGATTTTTTTTGCCATTTTAAGTTCACTTAAAAAAAAAATTAGTGTACAACTTTAATATTATAAGTCAAAATGGGGGGTCTAAGTAAAGATCTAATTCAAAATGGGGGGCCTGCAAATATTTGTGTTGGGACAATGGTGGGCCTTTGAGTCAAAAAGGTTGAGAACCACTGGTGTAACCATTCATTAAATTAACCATCAACTTACGTGATGAAGCATCAATCCTGCTCGGCCGTCTCTGAGGAAAAACGTTAGGAAACCGTGTTTTCTTTGATTTCTCCTCACTTCCATCTTTCTCAGGCTTTATACTTTTCTGATTAAGGAGCAGAGAAACATTGGTTTAGTTTATATGGTTTCATGGAGTCATTTGGAGATCAAGTGATGATTTTTGCTGAGAGATTGTACCTTTATCTTAGGGAAAAGATTCATTAGCTTGGGCTTGTGCTCCAGCCCTCGAGACTCCTTCACTTTTACACCGAGCTGCTTCATATATGACAGTATGACAAACTGCATGGTGGTACTGCGAGAGAGAATAACAGAATGAGAGAAATTTAAAGGGATAGTTCACCCAAAGAACATTCGACAGTCCACGCAACCAAAGCCTAAATTCAATACCTGTTCATCATATCAAGTGAACGTGTCTCTTCAGAAAATTTGGACTAAACTGCTCAATTCATTTGGATCTCTTTATGAACTTTTTAAAGCGTCAAAGTGGTAGTTGCGTAGCTGTCAATGGAGGGACAGAAATCTCAGATTTAATTAAAAATATCTTCATTTGTGGGCCACAACAGGTTTAGAACTACATGGGGTAAATGAGGACAGATTTTTCATTTTTGGTGAACTAAACCTTTAATACTTGGAATATCTTCAAATCCCTGACTTGAAGTATAAAGAATAGTATTGCATTCATGTTATGTTATTATATCTGTATAAATACCCAGGTGTCGGATCATTCAGCCAAAACTCACTAACTAATGTTGTTGTTCTAATCAATCTTTTGATTAGATTTGATTGTAGTTTAAAACTGACTGCGTCATTTCCAGCAGGGGGAGCAAGTGCTCGGTTCAGTCCATGTTGAAATACTTTACAGTGCGCAGAAAATTATTCTGACAGCTAGGACCCCAGCCGAAGAACTTACAAAGCTGTTCTCACAAACACTTACAAGCCAAACAGATGACTTGTACAATGCGTAACTGCAGTCAGTGCCAGAGCAGAAATAGCCCTCACAAGCTCCTGTCAGAGGCTTCATGAGGCTCCAGTCTCTTGTAAGCCATCTGGGCGGACACACAACGCCTCAGTCCCTGCTGCTGCCACCCATATGTGCTCCTGACCGATCATATGCTGCAACTACACACCACTCACAAGATTGCATCTAAAACTGGTGGGAAGGAAACTACAGAGCTAGCTAGTTTTGCCTTTAAAAGCTTATTAATACATTTTAATACTTTAAGTTTTAAGTATACTGCTTTATGAAGTAATGTAAAACTGTACTGTTTTACTAAGTACTCGGATTTTGATTCAGCCTATGAGTCTGGACAGTGCTTCAGGGGTTAATTTAGGGTGATATAATATGTCGTTCGTGGAAGAGAGAGGACATGAGAATTCCCCTTACCACTTATCTTCCTCTGTGGCCTGCGACGTCAGTCTGAAACAAAACATAAGTTGCATTTATTGAAGTGTGAGAGAGACAACTCTCAGTTTTACATCTCATTTGAATAGTATCTTGAGTAAAAATTATTCACCCATTTTGGTTTAAATCTAAAGATATTATAACAATTAGTTTAATGTCAATGCTATCATTTTAGTCTAGGTTTAATTTTAGTCAATCTTTGGGTCAAACAGGATCCTGTTGTGTCCAATATAAGTGTACATAATGACCAACAATGAATATTCCATACGTGAACTCTTCTTCAAAGAATCTACCATTCCAAAAATGTTGTCAAAATGACATCACTATTCATTAGGAAGTGAACTCCGATAAGATAAATAAATGCTTCTTTTTTAACTTTATTTTTGTTATATTTATCAGTCAGGAACAGGCTTAAAATGTCAACCCAGTTGTGATGATTTTGTAAACCATGCCAAAACCAGCATGATACCAGAATTAATTAATCTTTTTCTAACAAGTTCCTCGAAGTGTCAAGAACTATCTGACTAATGACACATACAGTTCTGCTAAGTTTACATATTGAACTGCTACAAAAGCAAAAAAATAAAATGGGCCAAGCCCATTTTCCCAACATTTTTTTAGAATATTGGAAGTTAGGTTCAGAGTGGTTTCGCAGAGTTGTGTGGATTCATTGATGAATCACAATGAAACACGAGTTGCATGGTGATGCTCCAGAGCAATGTCTGTGAATGTATGGCGAGAAATGTAATAATATATGCTTCCCACAAACAATTGAAAAGTTGATATGTAAAGAAGAATGATTAGATGTTATTTTTCAACAAGACAATGCTCCAGCCCAAATTGTTTAGCCACCAAGAAGTGGCTTGAGAACAAGTCCATCGGGCTCATGATTTGGCCTGGTCAAAAGGTCAAATTTTAAACCCTATAGTGAATATTTGGTCTCACATTAAACTAAAAAAATTTATCCCAGTTTGTTTAACTACTCATGAACTTCTTGAATCCATTAACAATAAGAGGAACAACACTGGCCCTTTTCCTGTAAAAAGCTGTCTACAAGTTTACCCACATGGCTTTCACATATAAAGAAAACAAAGGGGAAGTCTATTCCGTGCTAAGTTACTTTATATATATATATTATGAAGAGGAAGAGCTGTGGCAGAATAAGCAAATTTGTTGTAGGTCATCAGCATAATAATGGTAGCTGAGACTATGGCAGCGGATTACATGACCATGGGGTAACAAGTAAATATTGAAAAGAAGAGGACCAAGAACAGAGCCCTGTGGAACACCATGAGGGAGAATAGTGGAATATTTAGTCATAGTTATGGACAACAATTAATTGTCTATCAGTGCAATAGTATATAAATTATGAAAGAGCAGTACCCAAGATGCCTCCAGCTGAAATATGAGAAATATATTAAATAATATATATTTAATATATTACAAATATTTTTTAAATAGGAGAGATCATATATATATATTTCAATAGCACTGACTGATAAAGCTATTTGACAGTACAATATACTTTAGGTAGCTTCTTCTGAGCAGTAATTTTTTTATATATATATTGCTATGCATCTTAAAGATTCTGATCTATGTAAGGGCTATGTAAACTTATGAGAAAAGGGGTATGTAAATGATAGTGATCTGTAGTGTGTGACCACCAACCTCCAGACACAAAGACAAAAAAAAAAAGGACAAGTATATTCACATACATATGTCAGCACAGATAAGTGCACTTACAGTACATCCTCTATCTTAGAAATGATGTGCTCTGCGCAGGATCGTTCTTTTTCTGGAGCAACGCGGTCTCTCATTCTCTCCGTATCCAGACGGGCTAGTTCTGCTTCAGCCAGCGTCAGACCCATACTGCGCTTTTGCCTGAAACATACAATTAATACATGAGAGAACATACTGGAGGAAAAGGTTTCCACTGACACTTGTGCTGATACACTGGAGTGGTAGAGTGTGTGGATTAGATGAGTGCATTTTACCTGAAGTCTTCTAGGTTCTTCTGAATGTCAGGTAGAAGTGTGTCCTGCAGCTGCTGCACGTACTGTCGGTGGACATCCTCTGAGATGGGCTCTGGCCTCTTCCGTTCTGCATTAATTGAGTGTGCAGTCCGCTCTATATTCACGCAAACGCATAAATAATTCAAATGAGATGGGTGACTTAAAAAAAAAAAAAGATACACAATAATATCAGCTTCACATTGGTAATGCGATGTATACTTTTTTTTAACTGCCGATTTTTTCATTTATCAATAAACCATCCAATACCAGTCAATAAATATCCAATATCGGCCGACAATGATGGAAAAAAAAACAATCAAAAAAAAAAACATCACCGTATATCAGCTGATAAATATGGTGCAGATACATATTGAACATACTGAATTTAATTTTAAGATTTAAATTACTTTCAATATCTAGCACTAACCTATGCAGAAAAATATATTATGTATAAATTCACTCGCAGCTTTATTTTTGTTACATTTTTGTTAAAAGATATGCAATCTAAAGGTAACTTCACAAAAAGGTCTCACTTGTTAACATTAGTTAATGTATTAACTAACATGAACTAACAATGAACAATACATTTGTCACAGTATTTATTAATCTTTGTTAATGTTAGTTAAAAAATCCAGCTGTTCATTGTTTGTTCATGTTAGTTCACAGTGCATCAACTAATGTTAACAAATACAACTTTTGATTTTATTATTAGTAAATGTTGAAATTAACATTAACTAAGATTAATAAATACTGTAGAAGTGCAGTTCATTCTGAGTTTGTTACTAAAGTTAACTTGTGTTAACTAATGAAACCTTTTTGTAATGTGCTACCATCATAATATTGGTAATTTATAGGTTATCAGTCATAACAGGAAAATAATCATTGACTTATCAGTATCAAGCAGAACATCTGTTCATCCCTATGATAGAGGAATTTATTGGTAACATCCTAGATTAATTACAGATAACATCAACATAACATCTGAATTAGCAATGCCCCACTTAGTCAAACAAACCCCATCTTTAATATGATTTATCCAAGTAGGAAATATTACTGGATCAACTTTCTTATTGGTCCTAAAACATTTCTATGAAACAATGAGATTTTAAGTTGAAGGTCGGGGTTTGCACAACATTTTTATCAGCCTATCCTTTCCATGAATGCTAAAACAAACTGATTAAACAATGTACTTCAAGTTTTTAGAGGTTTGAACTAACCCAGGTCAGTGATGATGGATTCAGGTACTGTTACTTTCAAGCTCTGTTTAAAAACACAATACAGCTTAGTCAGAGATCACATCATCTATGACAAGCATAAAGAATCAGAGCCTGTTGTAAGGTCCCTCACAGCTGTTTTGTCTATGAAGAAGGTATCCATGAGGATTCGTCGTGTCTCTTTGGAGCTGGTCTGTTTGTAAAGTTCAGCATAGAGGTAGCACAGCTGCGAAGTGAGAAGGGAGATGAGAGGCGCTTTAGTGATGTGACTCATCTGATCTGAGACCAAACTATAAGCATGCAAGAGAGATTCATGGAACATGGAAAGTCCTTTATAAACATTTTGTTAGATGCCTGGAAATTCCAGGTTTGTGTGAGAGGGTAAGAGGGGTGATCGATCTCACCAGAGGCGCAGGGTCAAACTGAGAGACCACATGATGGATAAAAGCTGCCAGGTGAGCAGGCCGAGATTTCAGGAGGTCTATGCTCTGAAAACAGCTACACTGGCCATTCATCTAGAGACAGGGAGATAGTTATTTACAGTACAAGGCAAGCACAAATTATTATATTAATTTGTAACTGTGTAAAAGTGTTTGCTATTTTCCATGAATAAATGCTGGGCTCAGTTCCAAAATCTAGTGAAAGCAAAGGCTATGTTCACACTATCAGTCCAAACCCAATTATTTGTTAATTTGATTGGAGTCAGATCTAAATGATTTACAATCCACACAGTGTATCGCAACTCTTTAGATCCGATTTGTGTGTGGCAATCGTTTGTTTTCTGGAATATCTGCACTGGGTTATGACAATGTTGCATTGGTAAGTCTATGGCAAAACAACAACAGCGACATGGAGGGGTTTACAATACAGTTGTTGTCTTAAAACGTGAAAATGTGTAGCCGCAGCGCTGGACTACTATGTGTGTGGGTTTGTTCCATGCTGCTGTATCAGAAGCTCACCTATGATGCCTAAAAATACTATGTAGGGCCCCAATATACTTCAAGCGAAATTGAACGAACAAACTGGTGAGACATACGGTAATATATAACAAAATCAAGCCAAAATAAAGTTATTTTGAGTTTGTTTCGAAAGTTCGAAACAGCTTGCCAAAGCAAACTACTGAAAAGTTCACTGCAGCTGGTAAAAACATTCATACTACAATTGGTCCATATATAATAAGTAGATGTGCTTCTGTGGCTCTTCCTTTTTCATTTCATTCCTTCTATTCAGTCCATCGGGGTCAGATGTGAGTAAAAGCATGAACATATTGGAGAGCTTCTTTAAAGTAGAAATTGAAGTTAAAAATCTATTTGAAAGTTTTTCCATGTTTAACTTTCCCCACCATTGACGGAATTTTCTGGCAATCAATGATCTAATACGGTAGGAGGCGCTATTACTCATCTTCTGAAAGAGTACAGAATCTCCAGATGCAAAAACAAGCAAAAAAGAAAACAGAAACAAGCGATAAAAGTTTTGCTTATGCATAAGTAAGCTGACGCAATCATCAAACACCATATAAATCAAAACTGCATAACGTTACTGAATGAAATGTCGATCTAGGAATAGGTATAGGACTGTGAAGCTTTGGGGATGTTGATGGACTCAATCTACTCGGCCTATATTTTAATAATCCTTCTGAATCTGATTAAGATGCAGTCTTTTCACAGCTTTTTGTTCAAAATGTTGCTTTTTATTGAAACCTACCCATATTCAAGTGTTGATAAACATACTCTGTTCTTGATATATTGCATGTTCAAATATTCATTCTTGGGGCCATGAAAGTTTTGTGAAAATTATCAAAAAGTCTGGCGCTGGCTGGCAATTATTTATTTTTTTAATTCTGGCAGGGAAAGATTTAATACTGTAAAGCTGCTTGCTTTAAAGCAATCTATTGTATAAAGTGCTATATAAATAAACATGACGTGATTTGACTGGAGTGGCTAATTGTAGAGCTGGTGCAAACAGATCCACGTTGCTATGATCAGATGCTTTCTTAACTTCTATTTTCTCTGTCACTGCTGTCATTTTTGTTGCGTGTTTAATTTGTAATTAAGAGGACAGTGCTCAGCATATATTTACATATTCACTTAAACAACTCCCAACAGACTGTTCGCTAACAGTCTACAGCTGAAAAGGAGTGAAACTTTCTAAAAAAAAGAAACAAGAACTATGGCATGAGTATATCGGGGCCTTAGTCACTAGTGTTTGGAGGAGAGCCCACGAGTGCAAAAATACAAGCGGCAGAAATAAACATACAGACTACAACCAAGCCACAGTCAGCCCTACCTGTTCCTGCTCTGTGTCAAAGTCTTCGTCCTCGGCACCAATAATGTGTGCAACCGGACGAGTGGAGGGGCTCCCCATACTCGACTGAGAATCCTAAATGAGAAACGCAAACATTTTTGCACAGCTCTGAGAAACTACATATAAAGCCATGAGGTCGAGAGGTCACTCACAAGATCAGGTGCGTCTTCGGCGTCCGGTGAAGGACAGGAGTTGAGGCTGTCTCGGGGTGTGGTCTTTGGGCTGTGGCAGGGCGTCTCTCTTTGGCATGGGCTCTCCGGGACAGGATTAGGAGTGACCTGCATGGAGCAATTGAGGGCAAATGTCAAATACATAGAGGAACCACAAATCTTCATTCAAGAAATGTGGACGGGAAGGGTAATGTGTTCAGGAGCTGTACTGACAGGGGTCGTGATATTGTTGGTCCACAATGGCTCCGTTCCAGCATCACCCTGCCAGGAAGGGGGTCGATCCAAATCTCCCCCTCTATCCTCCTGCTCTCCTTCACCTGGCCTTGGAGATATGGAGCCATCCTACAATATACACAAACTTTCAGTATGATCGTTACATCATGACGTTTTGTTAGAACGTGAAGTGTAATTTCCACACCACTAATGGTACTGAATAGAAACGAACAAAATAAAGACTGTAACTGAAGCCTGCAAAGGCTAGGCATTATTTGATTTATTTTTTGCCAAGTTTTTATGTAAAAAGTTCATGTAAAAAGTTCATGTAAAAAGTTCATGTAAAAAGTTAATGTAAAAGTTTGTGTAACTTTTCTCAGAATAGTTTTACATCCAGATCACAAGAAAAATAAGTAAAACAGAAACACTGAGCAAGAAAATCACTGTATGTTTGTAAACACTGGCATTTCATTTGGTCTCACCAACCTTGCAGAAATCATACACACATATAACGTTTCATAACCAGACAGCGTGGCAAAACACAATAAAAAGTTTATTTTTCGTGTTATTCAGAGACAGCAATGCATCATGAGACGGGATTATAGTAAAGTCAAGTCACCTTTATTTATATAGTGCTTTATACAGCAGATTGTTTCTAAGCAGCTTAACAGTGATAAATAGGAAAATAATGATTCAATTTTTTTATGGTTTCTATGGCGTTTCGCGTTACTGGTAATTTGCTTTGAAATAATATTAAACATTTTAAATTTTTCAGTAATTTTATGATGTACTTTTCAATTCCGCTGCAAGACAGCAGTGTGCTTGCAGAGAGAGACTGCCCTCATGGGATTTGTAATTGAGTTTGCAGCATCTTGTATCTGTGTCGCATCTGGTGTGTGGACAGACAAATTGATTGTCATTGTAATCCTATTGCGTGTTGCTGGTTAAGGGATGGTGTAAGACTACATCAGTGTTATTTTAGTATCATTGATGCTATGATTATATTGATATACTAGTTTGTGTTAGTTTGAATTACATTTAATTTTTGTTAAAGTTTTAGTCATTTTGTTGGATGTTTTTATCATCATTATTATTATTATTTTAAAAATATGATTGTCTAAATAGTTTCTATTGTTTTAGTTTATTTAGCTATTTTAGTACTTCACTTAAAGTCACCATGAAACCAAATTTGGCCATTCTTATGTTTTGTATTAAATATGGCAGTTATAAATGATTTTTCTGTGCACATCATTATTTATTTCATTTTAAATTCATGTGTCCTCATAATCTTTCAAAATAACTTCCCCTCCCTCTTGCAACGACATCTCTTCTCTTTTCTGTTGAAATGTTTTTCGGTGTGAGGTCGGGACAATCTGTCACTCACATGACATCACAGCAATAGCAAAACACAACAATCAAATGATCCAATCAATTCCCTATGGACACAATATTTGTTTCTTTTTCAAGAAGCCATTTCACTCGAATTTGAATCACAATAGGGAAGAAAAGACTACTAACTTTCATGCTGGCTTTAAAAAAAAAAAAAAAAAAAGAGAAATGTTGCCTTGTCAACTAGCTGAAATAAAAAAGTTTTTTTTTTTATGGTTTTGGTTTTAGTTAATGATACATACCCTGGACAACATTAAATGTTCAATTGAAGCTGAACCAGATATTTTCCATTGGTGCTACTTGTCACGAATTCAAAGTGTTTTACTTATTTATACATTTAGGGGAAAAAAGTATTTCACCTCACAAAAAAAAAAAGAAGACATTATGTTTTGCATAAAGCACATTTAAACCCAATTCATTAATGCAAAAATGTGATATAAATGTCCAGACACAATCATTTTTAATATTAAATTAACATCAAAATCAAATTATTAAATTAAAATTAAAAATTTCTCTGAATCAGAGGAAGGGAGCGTGTGTGTGTGTGTGCGTGTGTGCGTGTGCGCGTGTGTGTGTGTGTGTGTGTGTGTGTGTGTGTGTGTGTGTGTGTGTGCGCACTGTGCGAGTATATGAGTCTGTACCTGTCCAGTCCCAGTGGGCTTGCTGAGCTGCTCCTGGTGCTGTGGTATGTGCTTCTTTGCGTCCTGGTTTTCCTTCAGTAGTTTAGGTGTAGGGTTCCTGCTGTACTCCTCCGTCATGGCCTGTAATTTATCAAACATCACAGCAGCTCTGATCATTCTGATCATCTCTTGTTGGAGAGGATGTGAGATTCAAGACAGACTCTGTCACAACATCACATGGTTGATAAATGTACACTTATGTGTATGAACTCAATGACAGTCCTAACCACACATGAGTCAGTCTATAATAATAGCTTCAGTTCTGCAAATTAAGACATTACTTTCCCATGGTTCAAAACCAATGTGTGCTACACAGGTCTACAAATATTACCGGTAACAGGTTGCAGAATTGAAACTGTGTGTGTCAAGCAACTGTGGCAGCAGCATTGTAAGTAGACTTAATCAGCAACACAATCTTTTATAATAATAAAATACATTTCTTGAAGAAACTAAATAATAGATTAAATAAATAAAAAATAATAGACATCTTGTGTAGGCTTAATTTATAGATTTTAGTAGTCCACACACAATAACCAATGTACACTACTGTTTAAAAGTGTGTGGTTGGTAAGATTTTTGGTAACACTTTAGATTGATGGTCCACTTTAGACATTCAACTATAAGTAACTTTGCAACTACATGTCAACTAACTCTCATTAGAGTATTAGAAGGCTTTGTGCTTACTGTAATATCTGCTAACACTTTATTTTGATGAAACAGACATTCAACTAAGTAACTTTGCAACTACTTCAACTTATTCTACTAACCCTAACCTAACAATCTACTAATACACACTAATGAGAGTTCTATGACATGTAGATGCAAAGTTTTTAATCAGTTAGTATAAGTTAGTAACTTAGTACTGCTAAGTTAGTATAATGTCTAAAGTGTACCACCAAAATAAAGTGTAACCAGATAAATTTTTTTTTACATTTTTAAATGTTTTTGAAAGTATTATCTTATGCTCACTGATATTGTATTTATTCTATCAAAAATACTGAGTTTAATATTATTACAATATTATTTTTATTATTATTATTATTTTAATATTATTTCTAATATATTTTAAAGTGTAATTTATTTCTGTGATGGCAAAGCTGAATTTAAGTGTCACATAACAGAAATCATTCTAATATGTTGATTTGGTGCTCAATAAACATTTCTTATAATTATAAATAGAGATACACCAATTACAATTTTCTAGGCCGATTCCAATTTCCGATTTTTCATTGAGTTTGACATGCCGATTTTAGCCGATTCCGATTTCATTTTTTCTAACCACTTTACAGCACACACACATTTTTATTTTCACCATATACTTTTAACCAAACTGAATAATAAAAACAAGTTTAAATCTGTACATTTTCTATCAATATTAATGAGTCTTCATTTTCTTTTCTAACAGTTCTTGTTAAAACACACTAGACATGCAAAATCTGTGCATTTTGGGCACTTTGTGTTAAATCATTTACATTTTTTACACCAAAAGTGTGCTTTAACTTTAATTGAGCGTGAGCAGCTCAGCAAGAATAGACTCACGCGGCGCTCCTGCTTGACGCTCACGGTGTGAATGCATTGATTAACATGCATGCCGAAAAAAAATACGCGCTGCTCATGCTTGCGGTGTGAAGCGGCCGTAATTCACAGGGTTTCCTAAATGTGCATTCCGTGTGCACGTGTGATGCTGATGTTGCGCGTTGTTAATCATGCGCGCCCGAGTGCATTTGACCAGCATAAAATCGACATATGTCAGACTGACCGGCCGGTCGTGGCCGATCACGTGAAAATCGGCCAATTCCGATCCCCAGCCGATCAATTGGTGCATCTTTAATTATAAATGTTGAAAACAGATGTGCCGTTTATAATTTTTGTGCAAACAGTGATACATTTTTTCAGTATTTGATGAATATAAAGTTGAAATAGAAATATTTTGTAGCCTTACATGTTTCAAAAGTCTTTTCTGTTGCTTTTGATCAATTTAAAGGGTTCTTGCTTAAAAAAAGTAAATCTGACACCAAACTTTCAAACTGTAGTGTGTCCTTTAAACGGTTATGAGGAAATACTCAATCTAGCAACCCAGAAATAATTTTTGTGTAGAGCCACAGCTCTGTTATCTGTCTGAAACACTGTCTGTATGAAAGCATGTGACTGCTGTTGTATTTTTGCTGCTGTGATCCCTCAAACACACAATGAGTTACTGTAGTAAAAGGCTTACAGTTCTTTGATAGAAAAAGAACGATGGCTGATGGAGATCAAGGCTGTTTTTTGGTGATCTGAGGACAAGACTGAGTTCTTACCCATACAGGCAGAGGGGTGGGTCTGCGCTCCGAGGGGCTGGGGGAAGAAGAGGAGCGGTTTGGACCGATGGGCCCCGGGGAGTGAGGGGAAGTGAGCGAGAAGAGAGACCCCTCCTCCACCTCGCCGTCTGAGAGGGGGATCTGAGGCAGGCCTGGCGGTCTCCCCAACACGGTTAGGGCCACATAGGAGCCCGCTGTAAACAAACACACACACACACACACAAATAGGTTATCTGTACAGAGAAACCAACAACTGCACAGTATTGTTCACTTTAAATGTGAATAACTTCAGTTAAATTATTAAAGTGAAAGCCACAGGCTACTTACATTTTATTAGCTTTACAACTTCTACATGATTTGAATGTGTAACTAATGTCCCATTGACCTGCATGAAGGAAAAAAAAAAAAAAAACTGATTAAATTCATAATGATACTCAACATTAAGAGCAATATGGCCATTTCCCAATATTCTCTGTGACAGCATGATAATTATATATACACACAGATAAAGCATAAATTACAAACTAAACATAACAACATTTAGATACACCAATGCTCCACTAAAGCTTCCTGTCTTTGTTGGATAGTGGAAATGAGAAGAAATATTAAAAGGCCCAATGTGTCCATTTTATTCTGACAGAACTGATGTGAAGGTACACAACTGTTCAAAAGTAAGATTTTTTTTTAAACAAATAATATTTTTAAATCAGCAGGGATGCATTAAATTGATCAAAAGTGACAGTAAAGTCATTTATAATCTAACAAAAGATGGAAAAAAATCCTGAAAAATTATTCACAATTAAAAAACAACAACTGTTTTCATCATGGATCATAATAATAAGAGTTTCTTGAGCACCAAATCAGCATATTAGAATGATTTCTGAAGGATCATGTAACAGTAAAGACTGGATTAATAATGCTGAAAACTCATCTGTCATCACATGAATAAATTACATTTTAAAATATGTTCAAACAGTTACAGTATATTCATTTGTAATAGTATTTTACAATAATACTGTTTTACTATATTTTTGATCAAATAAATGCAGCCTTGGTGAGCACAGGAGACTACTTCACTTACTGAGCCCAAACTTTTGAACGATAGAACACGTCACATCATAATTATGACATATTAAGATTTCCGAACTCTTAAGTATGACCAGAGAAATATATACATCTATTCTTCTGTATTCCGCCAGCAGGAGGCAGAACACGGCACCCGAGGCATCCTGCCGGCATCAGGTGAGCCTGTCTGGAGAGCTTTTTTGTATTATAATAACCTCAGGGCTTAAAGACACAAGCCCAAATAACAGTTTCTGGGGTTGGTCATGCAGACTACGCTCATTTTTAACTGAATCTCAAGAAGTTATATTAAAATCCACCAATAAATCTCAACTTCATCACAGTAAAGCCCCTGATCACCTTTATGATCCGGTCGCCTGTCTGAACACCAGCTCGCATGGCAGCTCCATCTATATGCAAAATAAGAGAAAGAGAGATCATGGAGTCTGCTGGAATAAAAAAAATATGAGTTCCTTGATCTGAAACCATCATTGTGCCATAATATCGCCACAGTACAGTGTAAGGATGATCACAAGTAGCTTGAATACACATTTTCACTGCCTCACTGTAGTTACTGGTAAAAGCAACTATGTATTTAGCACTGTCAGTGTCGTAATTATACCGTACTGTGGTGTTGCACAACTGGATAATTATCTAAGGCTGGATAGTTAAAAGAGACAAGTGTGTGTTTAAGTCACTCGTGAAACTGCTCTGCATGTGCATGTTATAGAGGGCAAAACAAGGACAATGAACAACATGGTTTGTATCTTTCTTACCCTCTTTTACAAGCTGCACAAACACAGGGTTGTCGCCGCTCACTGTCAGCCCAAAGCCGTTCTCATCTTTCTGGATGATGACACAACGCTGCACAAGCCCTGAGAGACAAGCAGACAGAAAGAAATGGAAAGATATATTAGGGTGCAGGAGAAAGGATGAGGACTTGGTAAGTAGCACTCAAGGAGCTGGATAAAGAAGAGCGAGTTATTCCTGGTCACATACAGTATAGTGGTTGTGTGTATGTAAAAACACAACAAACGGTTGAGAGACTGTAGGTGAACGCACCGAAAATGATTTCTTAAAAGGCCTTGAGCGTGCCAGATGCACTCAGTCATAAAAGAGCTTTAGAAACGACATAAACAACAAAAACCTGTTTCTTTTCCGGCATGCCAGTGACTTTACAGGAAGTCTATGTGAGAAAATGACTTGTAAACTCAAACACTACTGTTAAAAAATGTGGAATCAGTACTTTTTTTAAATTAAATTAATCCTTTAATTCAGCAAATATGCATTCATTTGATCAAAAGTGACAAGACATTTATATTGTTATGAAAAAAAAACCCTGTTCAAATAAATGCTGATCTTCTGTTCTTTCTATTCATCAAAGAATACCCCAAAAAAGTATAATGGCTTCCAAAAGAAACAGAATAAATGTTTTCAACGTTTCTTGAGCACCAAATCAGCATATTACAATTGCATTTTAAAATCTATTAAAATAGAGTACAGTTTTTAAAAACTGTAATACTATTTCACAATATTACAGTTTCACAAAGAAATGCAGCCTTTGTGAGCACAAGAGATTTCTTTTAAAAACATTGTACTGACCCCAAACTTTTGAACAGTATGTGTGAATATGTGGAAAATATGCTCAAGGAGAAATAGGAAAGATTTTAGATATCAAAGTCAAGATGAAACAGAGTCTGCAACCCATTTTACTTTTGTATTCATAAGTATTTCCAAGAGAAACAACATTCAACAAGAATAAAAGTCATTATTTTCAATGAATATTAATACAATATATTTTAGAAGGTTTAATGGTGTTAGTGTAGAAGCAAGTTATTGCATTACGATGAAGGATACAGCTAAATAATTGTCTCAAGAATAATGTGCACTGATAAAACGCTATTTACATTAAGATCAGGAAGGTGTATTAATAAAGTAAATGGGGTAAATTTTGATTTCAAACTAGCATATCCTTACAATACTATGAAAAGTATATACTGTATTATATACTTGTTGTACAGATCATAAATTAAGACCCTGCAATCTATCAAAATAATAATCAGCACTGAAGTCTTAAGAAAAAGATTAAGATTAAAAAAGCAAGTTTATAATAATGAAATCAACTATAAGCACTTACAAATAAATAAATCATAATACAGCAGGAAAGAGTTGTGAACATACAAAACACTTGTGTACCAACTACACAAATTAAGATTTATTCAGCCCAGATAATATTTGTTTTTTGTTTAAATTTGAATATTTCAGTGTGTGAAGCATATTGTTATTCCAGATCTGCCAATGCAAATGTGTAGTACAGAAATTACAGAAAGATGTATGCCTTATCTGACTAGTGTCTTTTAACAGTTTTTACATGGCCGCTGCTTTTGTGAAGAGTGGAAGCGTAAAAAAAACAAATAAAACATGTCAGATAACAAGTATCTCACCAGACTGGATCAGTGTGTTTACATGAAGCATTTGGTGTAGCTCATAAGCCATTCATGCGTGATGGCTACAAAGTGAATTTCTCCATTTGTGCTGCTAACACAAAAACACACATATGCACTCGCAAACACTCGGGCTGAGTGTGTGTAGCCATTAAATTGGACTTGATAAACCTATGCACTCCAAATTTGTGACAACCACACTCAATAAAACAGGACTAGACGACCTGCAATTGGAATTGTATTGCTTTATGGATGTGACATCTGTCCTAGATGGGTCTTTTTAATCCTCCTATGTATTATATGTGCAATTTTGATTAATTTATACATTTTGTATAATTATTATTACATTCCATTTAAATATAAATTTTGTCTTAACACAAAACCATATTTCTAACATTTGTGTGTTTGTACATGTAATCTGAGTTGGTTATACAATTTTTGTCCTAAATTTTGAGAAAAAGTAAACAGATTTTTGCATGTAAACATTCGCACAGGTTTTATGCGCAAAAATAAGCATGCATGCGTGGTTAGTGAACGAGACCCCCATGTGAGAAAACTAGTAATTTAATTGTCAAAATACTGCATGAAAATGATGTGCTTATTTTAAATTCAATTCTTAATGAACAACTTGAGTTGGGTGCACTTGGTCAACTAACCACAAAGAATTGGCTAAATAAAATGTTTCAAGCATCTGTTCATTCATTCTGTTCACTTAGATCAAACAGATGGCTGTAAAGTAAGATTAAAAGAAAACTAAAGGCATGAGCTCACTATATAATAGATAAATAAATCAGCCAACGTGTAACAGAGAGAGACTGTTGCAAAAAGGCAAAGGAGTTTGAGGGAAGGCACCGCATGTTACCTCAATAATGCAAAAGGACCAAGATTGTTGACAATTAAACAGGTCTGACTAAATCCAATTCCACCAATTTATAGCCCGACACTAAGACATGCTACAGGATTGGTGCAGGTTGACTGATAGGCCGGCGGGCATAAAAGGGAAAGAATGATGCTCACACACACACACACACACACACACACACACAAACCACAGCAAAACTCCAGAGCAGCGGCAGTGGCCCATTGACTCTTACCGCAAGACTCTGGCCTTCCGTCGGCTACTACACTCTGAACAGGCAGTTCTGACAGCAGAAAACATGCGGCACACACACACAAACAGCAGAAAACAGCAAGAGAAATAATACGATTATGCAACAAAAATATCGTTAAAAAGAGAAAAAGTAACTGATATACGTTTTGTAAGGAGGAAATCTGTGGAGTTCAGCCGAATTGATCACATTCGAGTCTTTAAAAGTTTAGAAGGGTACAAAAATCAATAAAGCACAATTTTTAAATAAAATTTGTATAATAAATAAATTAAACAATAAAACAAGAATACATCTACATTTGTCTTATTCCAAGTATCACTTCAGTTTTTTTTTAAGTAACACTTTTACCAGATTTTAGACAGTTTATCCCAAAAAATGTATTTCATATAAACGCTGCACTTCATTCATCAAATATTCCTGAGAAAAAAACCCCAGTCTCAGCTGTTTTCAACATTGTTAACAACATATGTTCCTTATTTAGCATATTAGAATGGCTTCTGAAGGAGCCCCAAACTTTTAAAAGGGTAGTGTATTAATCATTTTGTCTTAACACAATCCATATTTCCATCAGGACATTTTGAGTGGATTATAAATGTATGGATACACTTTATATTAAGGTGTCTTTGTTACGGTGTACCTCCACCGATGTTGAACCCGCTTTGTATGGTTACAATGTCGTAGTATATGTAAATTAACAATGTTTACTCATTCTCCATGTTACGTGGACTGAGAAATTCACATTTATTTTGACAGCTCCAGGGCTTTTGTGAAAACTACAGATTATACTTCGGCATTTTTGTATCCCCGTCCATGGACAGTCGAGTAGACAGAGGGTTATTAACAGAAAATATTATTGTAATGGTAGGTTTATCACTGAAAACAGTATCGTACTATATTTACTCTTTAAACAGCATAATGGTAAAAATCGGAACACTATGGCAACAGCTTTCTTATACAGGACAATGTATTGCTTAGGGTGGTTGTCCGGAACTGACAGTTTTCCCTTCTGTTTGGCCTAAAACTATGTCCGTGGTAATCCAGTTTGAAATGTTGACCGAGTTTGAAATTTTAATTTTGAAAATCTCGAAATATTTATGACTCTTTGCAGCCTTTTACAATGTGCTAGATCCTTCATTGGAAACTGAAAGTAAATCCCTCCCTCTAAACGTTTGCTCTTCGGATTCTTGCCCCCCGGAAGGATACAAGTCAGCACCATTATGACTAAATGTTTGCTAAGAAGTATTTCCTACTAAAGCAAGGCAGTATTTGAGTCAGTAAGCATATCCATAGCAGACTGGGAGTGGCCTTGAACAACAACAAGCCCAGTGCATTATGGGTGTTGAAGTTTTCCTACCTATTTGGCAAATGGGAAGACAACAGCAAGTGGTGAAGTACCTTAAGTACTGACTGAATAATATTAAATAATAACATTTACTTGCTGTAGGGTTAAGAATAGGGTTTGGTTTAGGGTTAGTTAGTCATGCATAATTTACTATTATTACTACAGTTAGAACATGTAACATGTATAACAAGAACACTAAGTGTTACCTAAATTTTTAAGAAAAAAACAAAACAATGTAAACTTATTGAAGGTTTAATGCACAAAAATAAAGGTGTATGCACAGTTACTTGGTCGTTGGTTGTCAAACAGTCAGTTTATCCATGACCAACAGACACTGCTTCCCTTTCCTCCCGAATCATTTATAAAACGATGACTCATACCCATCTCAGACACACCCTGTATATCCTCCTTGATGACTCAGCTAGATCCCTTACTAAAATAAACTGTCATCATGAAACGAGATTTCCCTCTCCGATGGCCGCACAGCTGTGCGTCTCTGCAGCAGGAAGAGCGAGAGGGATTACAGGCCTGTGACAACATCCGGAACTTGTGATGAGATGGGCCTCCTACATAATGGCATAACCAGGCTGCTAAAACGATATCAAGACCAAAGCTCTGGGAATGACAGGGTTAAACTTCCATGCTGCATGGCAACATGGGCTCCGATGTGCTTGATTTGATCACTTCAGTCATGTCTAGTTAATCCCAAGAAAGATTATAAAGGAGTAAAGACTTCAAATCCAGGTTTGAAACACAGATGTGTGAGGAGTAGAGAAACGTATACAAGAGCAAGTTTTCACTGGTACGTGACGTTAATAAAGAAATTATACATTCTTTCCATCGAGTGTGAACATGCGCATTTTTTTGCATTTGTTTTTGCAAAGATTTTTTTATTGCTCACTTTTGGTTCATGTGTCTGGAACCAGCATTTGATATTGCTGTATGCTGAGTAAAAGTAACATTTAACTCCGTAAGGGTAAACTGAGTGAAAAGAAGTAGTGAAATGACAACCAACTGTTGACAAATTGAGAATGTTTAAAATAGTTCAGTCAAAAATGAAAAGAGTGTCTCATTACACATTTAAATTTCACATATTTCTGATTTCAAACCTGCAATAGATTGGAAAGGTTTGTGGATCTGTGGTGAAGGAGAATATTTTTTTTGTGAATTAAAATGTTAGTCCTTACAGAAAGCTATCGTATGAGAGCAGGCAAGTCATGTAGACTTTATTAGTGTTTTTTTTGTCATTTTTAGGCTTGAGAGCCTCAGTCCTCATTCATTTTCAATGTATGGAAAAGCGCTGTGTAAACATTTGGCCGTTTGTGACCACCTCAGTCAAAATAAAACTACACTGCAACCGCACTACACACATCATTTGAGAAAAGCGTAAATTATACAATGATAGTAAAAATGTCCGTTTTCAAGAAGGGAATTTGTTAAAAATGTCATGTTGGGCAAAACTGACACAACTGGGTCGAGTTCTATATGCATTTAAAATGTTTGAAATTTTAGCAAATATTTAAAGGGGTCATGACATGGTTCTTTTTATTTTATTATTATGTTCCCTTAGGTGCAATTATAGTATTACTATAGTTTTTTTTACAAAAAACTTTTAAAATGTAGTGATTTATGACCTTTTCCCACCCTGTTTCTCATCCTCTGATTCAAACAGTCTGTTTTGGGGGTGTTTCCCCTTTAAGAGTTCAGTGTTAACGCCCACTGTTATGATTGGCTAATGTCAGTGCCTATGCATCAATTATTATCGCCCCCAGCCAGAACATTTGCGGATTCAGCGTATTTAAAAAGTAGTTTAAAGTTTTAAATACATTACTTACAGTTTGCGTCGTCGTTGTTGAGCCCAGAATAGTCGGCACGGACTTATCTTTGAGCAACAGTTTTCTGGCAAAGCCAGCATCATTTTGGGATTTGTTCTCAAAACAGTCATCCTTCAAATGTATAGAACAAACGCTTAAACTAACACTGCCGTGACTGGGACGTCCGCAATAAAATAAAGTGTATCCATTTTCCCCTGACGACTGGATCTTTCGCAGCGTATTCAAAGATGTTGTTTGTCCACAGCCAGGAACAGCACATCTGCGTGGCATCGTAATTTCCCTGTACACAGACCCACTCGCTATCCGTCGACTGAACACTTGTGAGGCGCGCGGGCGCGACAATGATACGAAATGAGCGTAGTTGCCTTGCGCTTAAAGCGTAGTTGTCTTTTGCCGGAGGCGGTCATATGCAAACGCTGGTACGTCACTTCGTACCGTGACGTCACTTCTTACCATGGATCCAGAACGAGCTGTATTTAGAGCTTGATTAAATAAATGATTTGTTTATAATGGGGAGGAAGTCTTAAGCTATGAAACTTGCAGGACGTTTTAATGGTACGAAGACCTCTTATATACCAAAAGATCAAGGCAAATTTGGTTTCTCATGTCATGACCCCTTTAACGTCACCTTTTATGATTCCAGTGTAATTTTTTCATTGTTATATTTTCATTTATACACCAGAGTTGAAAAGTTTGGGGTCAGTGAGGCTTTTTTTATATTTTTGAAAGTCAAATGTTATTTACTCCTGAATTTTCAGCAGCCAAAAGGGGCCATTCACACAGAGCGCGTTTGTGTGGTTAAAAAAACAGGTCAGAAGCCGGAAAAAACGCAACATATAGAGACTAATTTTTTAAAGGTTGAACTTGAGCACCACGTTTTTAGAAAGCTGTCATGCACAAGACCTGCATGACTGTTGCGAGACGTGAGCGCAACCGTTAAACAGGTCTGTCTAGCACGTTTACATCGAAAAACAATGGAAAAGTAGTGCAGTGGAATAGAAAAACCCCTTACTCCAGTGTCACATGATCCTTCAGAAATCTTTCTAATATCAGGGCTCCAGGTTGACACCAGCACCTAATTTGCTAGCACAGCACATGTAATATTAATACTAATTTAAAAAAATGTGTCTCTTGGAAATCCACATTTGACAGTAGCTTGAGTTCACAGTAGCATGAGATGAGATGTGGATGTACATTATTATGATTTAAAAACATTTTCTTACTGTAAAAATGCTAACAACTTCATTTTTTTACAGTAAAATTAAAATATTCTGCCTGTTTGAGTTAAGACTCTACTCTACTGGCAATTGGTCTGTGGTATTTGTTATGAAAAACGGTAGCCAAAATGCACTGTCTAAATACAAATGCACAAAAACTATAAAATACTGTAATTATGTTACACTACTCCTTTAATACATTAAATACATGTCTGCATTCATATAATACATTCTATATGAATATCCCACCTTTCTGCCACAACACCACGGTTACAGTTAGTGTACAATAAATCCATGGTAAATGTTGGAGATTTGTGGATCGAAAAGCCTTCTAACTGGATCGCTGTGGCACAAAATTTATCCTGCTTTACGCAGCAGTTTTGTTGAGGAAGTCAGCGCTGTTTTATCGAACTATTTAAAAATCACGAGACATTTGTGCTTTGTATTAAAATCTCTGCTCCGAATTCTAACGTTCTCACTGGATCTTCTCGCTGACTTTTGGGCCGAGCTGTTCAATGGTCCGAGTGGCGCAGTTCAAATGAGTAGTGCTGTTTGTTCCGCTTTTGGTGCTTTTGTCATCGAATGTTGTAAGCAACAGAATAGCAGCGCTAGGCAATTTGGTAGTGGCATCAGTGTGACTGTGACCTCTAACAAAATTCAGTCGCATCAACAGTGAAAAGGTTCACAAAATACGAGCATTTAGCAATCTAGAGCCCTGAATATGCGGATTTAGTGCACAAAAAATATTTCTTATTACTATCAATGTTAAAAACAGTTGCCGTTTAATGTTTTTTAACTGTGATGCATTTTTCAGAATAGAAACAGCATTTAAATTAAAAAAAATCTTACAGACCCCAAACTTTTGAACAGTAGCGTATGTTGCAGATAAGCCAATAATACAATGTTTAATGACAGGTTTTATTGTTTATGGGTAAACTACCCCTTTAAGTGTTGCACTGAGTCACATTACTCAGCGGTGGCCAAAAGTCAAAGTCAGTGTTAAACATTTAAACAAGGTGCTACTCCAGCATTTAAATGATGATTGAGGTCCCTGTGGTCCCTCTGATGTCACAGCTTGACATGTTCCTGCTGTAATTATCTTTATACAGACTGACGCAGTCCAGCAGCACGAGTTGGGTCTGCATTCAATCTCTCAAACAATAAATCTACAGACATGCAAGTTCACTGCTCTTTAGAGCAATGTGCACTATATCTGCACAATATCCAAGCTGTCACAACCCAGATATATGCATTTCATTATAAATAACCTGATTAACTTCGTCAGTTACTTTGAGCTTTCAAACGAATTAACTTGAAAACATTGAAACCTCTTGTTTTGCACTACAAAAATATTCTTGAAAGGAAGAAAACGAGAGCGAGACAGTTATGCATTATTTAGATGTCTTTCAAGACAAACTGGCGGGTTCTTACCTGTGGGGTCAAACTCATGCGAGGGGGGGACTGACGCCTTGTCGCTTTTGGGCTTTTTGTCTGGGGGATGGTCCTTGCTGAGAATACTTCCTGTCCTGTGCGCACACACACACAAAAACGGGAAAAAGGGTCACCATCACCGCCACATCATGCTATTCTTATCCAGCAGCACACAAAAACTAGACAGGAAATTTGGATCCACTTACAAAAGGTCACACTCATGCCCCATGTCCAAAAACAGGCCCAGAGAGAGCAGACAAAACATTTCTGACCAACACAATGCAAACTACTGTTCACTGTGAATTCACCAATTACAAAAGAGCTATCATGTTGATGGGTCAGGATGGTTGCGTAGTCATCCATTAAGTTAATTTTGAGTTTAGCTTTCAGATGGTACTTTAAAGGGGAAACATTTATAGATGGCACTTCCCAGAGCGGGGTTTAGCATATTGTCCTGGTAAATTGAGAAAATCAATTTGTACTTTGAATTTATTGTAAAAAAAAAAAAAAAAAAGTGTCTCTATGACTTCAATTAGGCTATTTAGCTGTTTTGCACACTTGTAACAAACAGCAAAGCTCATCATATTTCATATAAGTCTCCATCTTCCCACCGGTAACAAAAAAAATATTTTCTTCCTCTTATTTTTGATTTAATGTTACTTTAATTTACGAAGCCCCTAAAGCAGGGGTGCCAAATCCTGTTCCTGGTCATCTACCTAGCAGCAGAGTTCAGATCCAACCCTGATCCGACACTCCTGTCTGTAATTATCGCGTGCTCCTGAAGATCGTAATTAGTTGGTTTAGTTGTGTTTGACCAGGACTGGAGCTGAACTTTCCAGGAAGGTAAATCTTCAAAAAATGGCGTACTTTTTTTGCGTTTTGCGCTCCACGAGAAACTTTGCATTCACGCACAAAAAGATTGCGTTCCCCCCGGAAACTTTTGAGTTCTTTGCGAGTGAACGCAAAGTTTCTCGTGGGAACGCAAACGTTTTGCGAGAAAACGCGAAAGCTTTTAAAAATATATTATTAATATAAGTCCCTTGAGGGGCTCCAAATTAATTCAAACAAATTAACTAAATATATATTTATTTTAAAGAAATTAATACTTTTATTCAACAAAAACCCATTCATCTAACGTTTATAATGTTACAGAACACTTCTATTTCAAATAAATGCTGCTCTTTTGAACTTTCTATACATCAAAGAATGCTAAAAAAAAAACTTTTAAAAATATGTAAGAATAGAAAAGTTATTTTAAATTGTAATTCAAAATATTATTGTTTTACTGTATTGTTGAACAAATAAATGCAGCCCTGGTGAAACATTTTAAAAAATCGTACCATCCCCAAACTTAGTGTTTACCGGTAATTCAGAAGGGGTAAAAAAATTCTTATTTTCCTAAAAAAAAAAAAAAATAAATGGTTGAAGACGATCAGGGGCCAGTTGCATAAACTTAGCCACTATAGTGATTTAAAATAAAAAATAAAGGTTCTCTATTAGCATTGGTGGTTCCATGAAAAAACTTAATGATTCTCAGAACCTTTCCATTGTACAAAATGTTCTTTATAGTGGAAAAAGGTTCTTCAGGTAATTCTAATGCCCTTTACAAAAAGAAACAAAATGGTTATTTTAAGAACTGTTGACGGAAAGATTGGGGAACCGGAAAAAAAAAAGGTCTTGCTTCAAAAATTCACTTTTGGAACCTTTTTTAAGAGTGTATGTTAAGACTTACTTAAAGGGATAGTTCACGCAAAAATGAACATTCTGTCATCATTTACTCACCCTCAAGTTGTTCCAAACCTGTATAAGTTTCCTTCTTCTGTTGAACACAAAAGATGATATTTTGAAAAACGTTGATAACCAGACAGTTGACGTAAGCCATCGACTTCCACAGTATTTTTTCTTTCCTACTCGAAATGGAAGTCAATGGATGCTGTCAACTGTCTGGTTACCAACATTCTTTAAAATATCTTCTTTTGTTCAGCAGAAGAAACTCATACAGGTTTGGAACAACATGAGGGTGAGTAAGTAATGACACAATTTTCATTTGTGCGTGAACTATGCCTTTAAGAATTAGTTTGGCCAATAGCAGTTAACAAAGAGGTAATCAGTCGTACTTTTCTAATTCAAATTGGACCGAACTGACTTTAGTTAGGACCAGCTTTTAAAGAAAACATTTTTATTACACATTTAAGACTACTAGTCTAAGCAGTTTATGCAAAATTAAGATTCTTATGATTCTTGATTTTAAATATATTGTAATTCCTAGACGTTGGTGAGTTTTGCAATTTTTTTATTTGCATTTGATGAGTGTAGGCTTTGGATCCTGCTCAAGCAAATAAGCAAGCTAAAATGAACAGCTGGATTTTTTTTAGCAAAGATTAATAAATATTATAACAAATGTATTGTACATTGTTAGTTCATGTTGCATTAACTAATGTTAACAAATGAGACCACCTGAAAAGTGTTACCGCCTGACTTAATGCTGTGAATCTGAGCGTTTTATTTCCATACTGTGTCACTGTGTTCATATCAGCGGCAGCATCAGTGTTGTGTCTACCCTCAACCTGCCCATATCACTTTCTGCAGAAAACCGGCATTAGCCGTCTGTCTGGCTGCCGCCGTGCTTCTCTCTGGGACTATGAGGGCGTTTCACAAGGAAAGAGCAACAGGAAGGAGGAACAGCACTCACCTGCTCGCTTTTTTGGGAAACCTGGAAGACAAAGAAAGTATATTTAAAAAAAAAAGGCTAATAGAAGTTTAAACAATAGCAATTTGTTTTTCAAAAGTGGTACAACTACCATTTCAAAGGTCGGTGAGATTTATTTAAAGTCAGTAAGATCGATTAGACTTTTTTTCATAAAAGAAGAGTCTCCAAAGCTGCATTTATTTAATCAAAAATACATTAAAAACAGTAGCATTGTTAAATATTATTAAAGTTTAAAAATAACGGTTTTCCATTTTAATATATTTTTTAATCTAATTTATTCCTGTGATGGTAAAGCTGAATTTTCAGCATCATTACTCCAGTCTTCAGTGACATGATCCTTCAGAAATCATTCTAATATGCTGATTTAGCGAAACTTTCTTATTATAATCAATGTTAAAACAGTTATTTTTTAGATGAATGGAAAATAGAAATTTTAAATAGAAATCTTTTGTAACAAATGTAAATGTATCCATCATGTTTGATCAATTGAATGCATCATTGCTGAACACAAGAAAAATAAAAATCTTACTGACCCCAAACTTTTAAAGGTAGTGTACATAACATTAACATTATTATAGGATAACATTAAACATACAATTACTAATTTCTAACTAGCCCATGTCAAAAGAGCCCACCACCCAAATCTCTACAATATTTATACACACGTTAATATAAAATTTAATTTTAAATAATTAATTTAGTAAAGAATTAGCTAAATTATATTAAGGGTAAATTGACTGCATTTATATAGCGCTTTCACAGACCCAATGGCCACCAAAGCGCTTTACATTTTGCCTCACATTCACCCATTCACTCATTCATTCGTACACTGACGGCGGTGTCAGCCATGCAAGGCGCCATCCAGCTCGTCGGTATAATATGAATTATATTAGACTGCACATACCTCCCTTCTTATGACACACCCTCTCACGATGCCACAATATATGTATATATATATATATATATATATATATATATATATATATATATATATATATATATATATATATATAGGTCATTTTATTCATATATTATAAAAGATAAAGTAAAAGTAAGAGGTGATCAAAATAACCATGCTATTTACATCATGGTATGTGACTGTTAAATTATGGAAAGTGTATACAACAATACAGCTATTCCTGCAGGAAATTCAATTCAACCCAGACATGTTTTATATAGTACTACATAACCAATTACTATTTACTGATATTCTAGTGAGTTATAATCTAGTAGCACAGATAAACAGTACAGTGGAATCTCTACTGGTTGACATACTGCCTCGGCAAACACCACTAATGACCGTTTCCAGACATATCCAAACAAGCCCACAGAGGCCATGCATTATTAGTTTTCTGTCTTGTTTTCTTGGGATCATTACATCATTATTTTTGCAGTTCGGTCTCAATTTTCTCTCCTTTGTCACCTGCCTATATACGGTGTGTTCTGCTATTGGTGGTGTTGCATAATGAATTTATGCTTGACTTTGACCATCACCCTAAACTTTCCCCTGCTGGTTGTGCAGCCCATAATCTGTTTGGTGTGTCTTGCAAATAGCTTCATGTACTGTATACAAGGATCAGATTCAGCTGTAAGTATTCTCTTCGGTTCCCGATCTTACCTCGGTCACACTTTAGTCTGCTATTAAAAAGCACAAGACTAAAGACTCATCCTCAAAATAATAAAGTATAAAGGATACAGATTGTAAATGCTAAACAGCTAAAAGTACCCTTTATGCTCATTAGCTGCAACACGCAGGTCATTCTATAACCAAGTACTGTAGTTGATTTGTGAGGTTGACTTGTTTAAGGGTTTTCAAACTTTATGATATTTAAATAAAATGTCAACTGAGGGATGCTTGAGTGGAAAAAATTAATAACTGGTTTTCATTATTGTTATTCCAATAAAGCCAAAGCAAATTATTACACTGTGAACCCTAAAGCTCCAAAAAAATTATTTGAGTAGGACAAACTTAAATTAAACTAATTAATTCAGTCAAATTAACTTGTATGAGTATTTAGCACTTTCTTTTTCTGTCAAGTTCACAGAACTGATATATTTTAAGTAAACTGAACTGTTTCATTGTTTTGAGTTTTATGAAATTATTTATTTTAATTTAGAAAAACTTAAGTTTAACTGAAACGGCTGGGATGTCTATTTCCCAGCATGCTTTGCCGATGGCACTCGAAAGGGAGAGTAAATGCTAAAATGAAGTGTAATATAATGTTAAGTGGGAGATTTAGTAGTGATTAATGTTTTGTTATGCTAATTTAGAAGAATTTCTGTTAATGTTGGTTTTAGGATAGTTACCATCATGGTAATACCTTTATATTGGTGTGCTCTCATATAGCAAGTGCTTCTATATAACATGCTATTGCTAATATGTTAGCAAATTAGTATGTTAACAGATTAGCTTGTTAAAGCTAACTAAGTTTATACTAATAAAAGTGTTCACATTGAGATTACATAAGTTAATTGTATGAATTAATGTAGGCCTACTTATACATTTTAATTGATCTAAACTTGTAATGTTTACAAAATAAAATCTGCTAGTTCTGCTTACTTAAACTTTCAATTTCAGAACTTAAATTTAAGACAATTGATTGCCTTAAATGTTCTGCCAACTTATTCAGGTTTACAGTGTAAAATGTGTGTGTGCGTTATATAGTTCTGCAGACATACATATTTATACTGTATATATTTGGATTTTATTTCTTGCTGCTAAAAACTGAGGCCCTCAAGAGAATAAAATAATTGTGATTCATCTAATGATTTATAACCAGTATTTAGAAAGCAGCATGAAAGAGTAATAATATTAAATGTGGTAAATGTAATAACTTAAGATATCACCTAAATGTTAAATGCAATATAATTTAATAACATCAACTTTGATATAGGTCTGCTCAATTTGGGGAAATATTCTAATTACAAAATGTTTCGAATTACTTTTTTTGTACAGAGCAGCACAAACTGGTCAAAAATGTTGTCTCCAGCGAAACTCAGCGAAAAACCACCAAAAAAAAACATGCATACCCTTTGAAGCACCGCTTCATCACATCGCTTGCACTTTTTTTTTACGTCCCACCACGAGCGTTTATTTAAGGCGTCATGTAAAGGTAAAAATGTGTCTGTTGTTTAGTAAATGGCCTTAAGTAAATCCCCCCTAATGTATCCAAACACATATAAAGTCTCATTCAAGAACAACTCATTGACTAGTTGATTTCAAAAGTATGTAGTTTTGTACTTGAACATGTTAAGCTGGTGTGACCTGGTTTTTCCAGCAGGGATTTCTGTCCTTGACCACAGAGCGGAAAAGACACTGGTTGTGTACAGTAAGGCTTTCATCTGACAAAAGTTTGCATGTTTCCACGGACATCAGATCCTCCATTCTCATGAGTCACATGTATTTTTGAATTTGTGCGTCATCCTTTAACATGGCAGAGTACTGAGATAGATCATAGAGATAAACTCTGCAGCCGATCACGCCAGAGCCGCCGTATCTCATCAGCGAGTGGTCCTCTCTTTGGGAAGGAGCCTCTTTACAGAAATAGCTCAGACATCTTGTCCTCCCTCCCTCTCAGCTCCTTCCGCGGGTGTTTTTTGTTTTTGCTGCTGTTCCTTCCCCTCCACAATGGAGCTCCGCACGGGAACAATAGCCTTCACGTCAGAGCCGGCCCACTACACAGCAGCCCTGTGGGCCTGATTCCCGGAAACAGAAAGGGCTTCTGGCAGGGTCCCCTGTTTCCTGAATGTGTGAATGAGGGAGGGAGGGAGGGGGAAGGGGGCGTTTGGGGTGGCTAAGAGTGAAGGCAGGGGGCAGGACTGGGCCAAAATAAAAATTCTCAGGGCTTTGCTCCCTCACGCTTCCTACTTCTCTCTCTTTTCCAAGGCACAGCGCTCCATTTCTCTGGAAAACTGTCTTTAAGCTTTCAGTGGTCAAAAAACAAAATCGCATCTTAAAAATTATCACACGCTGCCGATCCAGGCCACAACAATCAAAGCAGAGATAAACTGAGAGCATCGGTCCTCAAGGAAATCAAGGAGAGTTTTTCCCCCCCTTAATGCTAAGTGAAATTGAAAAAAATATGGACCCGAGAGAAAAGAGTTCGAAAATCTGATTCACTCTGGCCTCTTTGTTAAAAAAAAACTGTAATTATCTTGTGAGCTTTTGTGGAAACAGGAAAAGCCTCATAATCCAGTTGACAAGAGATTAGAGAGAGGAAAAAAAGAGAATTAATGTCATGGTACTTTGGTTACTTTTCTTACTGAGCTGTCTGAGTGATTCGGACTGAAGCACAAACCGAATCAAACCAACTGTTTTGTTAACCCGTTTCACTGTTTCATTATAAAATAATCGATCCGAAAAGTGATTCATTCGTGTTAGGGGATTGCTGGTTCTGAATCTAAATAAAAATAATAAAAATAAGACCTGATTGATGAAAAATGGTTGACTTTCAGTATTTTTTTTTACTCGCACTCCAGCAAAAAAAACCTCTGCCTTAGACCATATATGACAAAATACTATTAAAAATTATATTTGTTGGCATCAACAAACAACAGACTCAACAGGAGGGCGGAGTCCACTGAAGAGATTTCTACAGAGCCATGAATGTCGCAGGTCTGTGCACAGTCTGTGCGCAGAAGCTAACATTACAGAGAAAAATGTCATAATAGACACAAACTGTCATTAACATAATAGTAAATTACAATTATCTGTGAATAATAACTTCAATTTGGTCTTTTCCTCACACAAAGTTATCAAATCACTTAAAGACACGATGTAACGGAAGTAGCGACAAATTATTTCTTATGCATGTTAACATACAATTCACCAGTTGTTGATTGGATGAAGGCAGATCTAAACGAGAGTTTGAAGACAATTGTAAGAAAGGTTTGTTTGTGATAAGAATTGGAGAAGTCCGGCATACGTCGCCAGGGAGAAGAAGTCTGTCATTTCCCCGGAAAAACAAAAAAGGAAACATTACTATCAGTTCATGCATTCGAACCCACGAACTTGGTGTGGATAGTGCCATTGTTTGAACAACTGGAATGCTGAACACATGAAAGGATGAATTGTTCACAATAAGATCATAAATATGCATTTAGGAAATAGGGTCAGTTTCCATTCCGTGCCAACTTTAAGTTCTGGAATATCCAGCCCAACTATTTTAATGGTGGTTTTTTCCCATCCATTTTTGGAAGGCAGTCAACTTTCAGTGTATGGAAAAGAGCAGCTTGGACATTCTGGAAAGTTGTTTGAAACAACACACGTGTCAATAAATGATGACAAAGTAATTTTTTTGTGTTAACTAGGCCTTTAACACTGTTCTGTGCAAGTCACTCCTGTCATAAAACCATTTTAGATTAACTAAAACTACGAAACTACATGGATTTTATCAAAACATCAATCAATCAAACTATTACTGATGTAATTTCAGTCAAACAAGAGATGGTTCCCAGGCCACGTCTCTCAAAGACAACATTAGCATGCTGATTTACAAGCAGCGGCGTTAATGACTCTACAATAGCAGCAGATCTGTAATATGATGCCATTGTAACGGAGGGAATAATGATTATGCTAAGCTGCTCAGAGAACATTTAGCACCTAATTTTTCCTGCATTTGATGGCCAACAGCAGCCTGGATTAAAGAGTCATTTGTGGGTTTTTGGTAGTAGCCTATTTGAAATGATTTGAGCGTCTTTGCTTCACTGAGCTGTTAAGCTTATTAGTGCGAGACTGGACTTTAACCAAACACGATGTCATTTGTCCATTTGTTTATTGTCTTCGTTGTTTCCATTTTGTGTGTAACACTTATCTTGAATCCTATTGGCTGGCAAGTCTTAAAATATGTATGATCACAGAAGAACATGCCTCAAGCCTGATAGTAACAGCGGCCACACCTTCTGTCCTATTGCCCCCTTTCACTCTCTCTCAAAGTGCTTGAAGGATGGGGTCTCATCTCCAGCGCAACCTCTCCTTCTGCCCCAATAAACCCGATGAGAGCGACAGAACGAGTGTGCTCGGGGACGCACATTTCTTCACGCTAGACTGTCTCTTCACGTTTTATTATGATTAGGATGGGCTGGTGGGGGCAGGAGAGAGGGTGAGAGGAACATACATTCATTGAAACTTGAGGGAATCCTGTTCTCTCAATTCCCCAGAAGATCCAAACACAACCGTACAGTACAAACGTGAACCTACATTATACACACAGGGGAAAAAGCAATCCCAGCAACACAAACAGAGCTGCCATGATCAGGAAATTTGGTGCTGATTAATTGTCAGAGTTCTACAATTAATAATAAATTGTTAATATTTTTATGAGTATAATTTAATCGATCATCATTTTGATGAACACATATCGATTCTTAAATCCCAAGAATTGATAATTTGTCTATGCGGTCTTCAGTTGATGATTAGTTGTAGCACGCCTCCCATCCAATAATCGCAAGCTTTAGGCCTATGCTTTGTTCATTTTGCTATTTTAAAAATCCCTTTTTTTTAATATATCACGCATAACAGTTTTTTTTCTTTCAGAACAGTCTTTATAATAATAATAATAATATAACATAATATAAAAAATATATGAATAAAGTTAAGCATTTACACCGAGATGTTTTGGGACAAACAATGTGTTTATTGGCTACAGACAGCATTAATCCATCAAATTTAAATGTTTAGCCTATTTATTGCATGAATTTGCAAGATTCTCTATGTCGCTCTATTTTTTCAAACTTTTTAAATGGCAAGGCACTCTAAAAAATCCACTTTTGAGGCCCCTTTATTGGGCTTTAATATATAATAATATGAAAAAAAAAAAACATTTTGCTAAATATGTTCAAGAAACGTAAATATGCAAATTCTTTATTTTATTTTATAAACATCCCTAAAAGGCTAAACCTCACACACAAATCTATTTAAACTGACATTTGTAACTGGGGTATTTTGAGTTTGCACGCTACACCTGTGGTGGGTGTGTAATTGTAAATGAGTTTTGTTACCGTGCTGTGCACATCATCTGTTATTTCCACCACTTAAACAAGCCACTCTTCATTAAAACATGTTGATGTTTTATTTCACGTCTATGCATTTGTATTGCCTCTCGCATTGATCTATTTGGTCCACAACCATTATAATAATCCTTACTTGCCTCACTTCATTCTCTTTAGGAAACCTGTAAACCGTCACTGGTTCTAACACTATAGCGACACTAATGGCGCTTTTCCACTGCATGGTACGGTACGGTTCGGTACGGCGGTTGACCAGAAAACGCCAACTATTTCTCATTTACTAGGTTACAATCAAATGACTTTCTCCACACATTTCGGTCTACCCTCTGCGCGCCAATTAATTTATTCTGTGCGGCACGACATCAGAAGTGCTCAGTCGCACATGTGCGCAGCTTAGAGGGAACATTGGTTACAAGCTCCAATATGACTGGCTGACTTCTACACAATTGAAAATGCAGGATCTGGAAGCAAAAACCAACTGGGCTTGTTGTTTAATATGTCTGCTTCATGTCTTTAGTGGGTGGAGCTTGACCAAAAATGCTGCAGAGTGGATGAGATTTCATGAAGATAATTAAAAGTCTATGCAGCACTATTCAATCATTAAATGAAAGTGTTTCCAAAATAGTTTGTTTGGCTTAAACACGAAAAACTCTCGTTCTCTTTTGATTCTGCTCTGAAGAAGCTCAGATGATTATAGAATTTCATAAACTTACAATGGGCAAGAGAACGTCTAATAGGCATGATACTGACTGTTTGTGAATGCAGATATGCGTTCACGACAGATGTTTGAGAACTGAACTGTGATTAAAGGGAGACTCCAGTGCTTTTTCTGTCTAGGTCCTTTGTTGCCATTGTCAACAACACGCAAATGCTGCGGTCTGTGACTAAAACATGTCCAAAGAAACAGACTTTAAACAATAGCAAAGATATTTTAAATAAACACAATGGACAGCCCATAGAGGGTGAAGTTGAAATAATACATTTCAAGAACCCTTTCAGGAATCTCTAACTGCAGAAAACTAATGTTCATCTATTATGACAGTGTGAAGACAGACACGAGTGTGAAGCTGAATATGGAGCAGCACTTCAACATCCTCAAGGTTTAAACGAGCAGAATGAGAATAATCAAACACTACGAACTAAAAGTCTTGTTCGTAGCAAAAGTCTGAACAATCAACGTTCACAAAATAACTTATTGTCAGATTCAATTTGCTGTATAACTATCAAATCAAATCAGGGATACAAACTCACAAAGGGTTAAAAAAGATGATACAATTAGAGATCTGAGGAAATACAAATATAAAATATATAAGTGATCACCCGGATTTAGACCTACCTATATTGTATTTATATAAAGGGGTTCACAAGCAAATTTGCTTTATGCATTTCCCTGGCGTCATAATCAGGCACATTTAAATGTCAGGAAACACAATTCCTGGCTGCATGTCAATACTTGTTGTTGTAATTTAAATTAATAATCGTTCGGTTTACTCACGTTTTCTCAGTTTCCCCCATTATATCCAGTCATGCAGCAGCTCTATTGCCACTCTGTCTGGCGGGAAAGCGATGTTAATACATACCCTCTAGACATCTTTGATGCTTTTTTACCGAGTGCTTAAACAGATACAAAAAGGAGCAAGCATCTATCAGCGGATCCCTAATATATCCGCTGATAGACGCCTGCGTTCAAACGCTCTCGTGTGTGTAAGCGCTTGGTGAAGAGCGTCAAAGATGTCTATTTACAACATGTTTTTGAAGCGTTGATCAATGTAACCAATCACAGACAAAAAATTTGAGCATGTGATCGTGATGAACACAATGGCCAATTAGAGACGTATATTGAGTGTGTGAACACAATGGCCATTCAGAATCCGTTCAACAGCGCTCAAAATGCTAGAGGGAAATGCTGGTGTCATCACATTTTTTAAATGTCAGTACCGAAGTCTGTACTTTTGACAACACTACTTCGAAGTTTTGCATCTTCCAAATTAACCTGCGAACGGCTTACTTATGATTGACTCTGCATAATAAACAGCATTTTAACATAAAAAACTGCACAAGTCTAATGGCAGGTCAGGGGTCAAAGGTCAAATAATCTGGTGGAACACAAGCCGAGGCAAACAGCTGATTCCCCAGCAGCTGAACTGAGCTGCCCATCGGCTGCATAGCATTGCAGTCCCAGACATGAGATTCTGCCTCCAGACAACAGCATTTCTACTCTGATCACGAACCCACTTCACTCACACGATTCCTCTCTTTAATCACTTTAAAAACGAGTGCAAAAATGGCTCCGGGGCTCTAAAACAAACATTATTTACACTTCAGAAGCTACAGTCTGGTCACAGCGGTGTGAGAGAGATTGATAAGGTTGTGTGTGAGTGTAGAAAGCTCAGAGTTCATGACAGATGCGGCAGTTTCCTCAGGTCAATCCCTTCAAACCTCAATCAATTCCACAATTGACGGAGTAAATGCATGAAACACGCTTGACATGAGTCAAGACTTGCTCTGTGTGCCACTCTGCATGTCAGCCCCAGGCTACTGTTAGTCATTGAAAACTAATGACATTAGCGTATATACTAAGACAATATCATGTAATTTAAATAATTAGTGGCAAGTATATATTTGAGACCAGACGTAATTATAGTCATTAATTATGCGGAATAGTAATTTCTATGCGTCTAGAAGCTGGTTGTTCAGCTGAAATGCACCAGTGTCATTGGAGCATTTAAAAATATTATGATATATTATGATATATATATTATAAACTAAATCCTTTGGATGTTATTTGAAAGATTTATATTAGAGGTGAAACGATTTTAAATTGCTCGTGGTTTGGTTTTTAGGGTCACGATTTCTTTACGGTTTGGCATATGCTATGTTCAGGTTAAAAAGTAAAATAAAAATAAAGAAAATAAAAACAAATAAATCAAACTACAAGCAACAGCACAAATAAATAAAACAGCAACTAGATATAAACTTCTTTTCAGGTGATTTAGGCATCTAACAGTAATTTTCAGGTATAAAAATTAAATTAAATAATCGAAATGTAAAATAGCATTGCAGATAATCTTCACTGTATAAATGAAACAAAGATGAATCATTATGAAAGTTGCAAGAGGTGATTCTCTACAGAAAAAAAAGTTGCTATGCTGGTTGATCTATCATGATAGCAATCACTATGTTAAGCGGTCTAAATGTATTTTTTTATAATATCGTGTGTGGAAGGCATAGGACCATAAAATATTTGTTCAATTATTGCATTCAGTCCAAATGATACCACTGTTCCCTGTCAGTCAACATATGTTTGCATTCCACTTCAGTGAGATTTGACTGTGTTGCCGTTATGTCCTGAAATCGCATATGAATAAAGTGCATTTATGTAATACAGTGCATTCTTTCCTTTATGTCAACAGGTCAACTTCTGAACTGGAGTCATTTCACAATCACATACTTATGTATGCAAGCAATCGCTTCTTGCAGGGAGGGTGGGATTGTATGCTTTCAATGCTAGCAGGCTAAAGTTAGCATTTCCCAGATCATCTACTATTGCACATTTAAAACTACAAAACCTATCCAGTCAAAAGCAGAGAGTGATTTCCTTGTCTTTTGTTGTTTGTTGTTTAATAGACAGCAGGATTATTAGGCTGCTGTCACTGAGACAATGCACGGATCCAAAATACTGATTCTGATACACATGCGTTGTCGTTCCCGATTGTTTACGTTCACTTAAAGGGGTGGTTGATTATGATTTCACTTTTCTAACTTTAGTTAGTGTGTAATGTTGCTGTTTGAGCATAAACAACATCTGCAAAGTTACGAAGCTCAAAGTTCAAAGCAAAGGGAGATTTTAAACAAATTGCTTTTTAAGGACTACAACAAACGGCCGGTAGGGACAACACGACATTCCTCCCGGGTTAGTGACATCACCAACCCTAGAATTGACATAAACCTCGCCCCCTGAACACGATTTATAGATTATCAAGACAGAATATGCTAATCAATGACTAGAATATAACTACACATCAGCTACATAAATTCACCAACTAACCATTCAGAAATGTCCTGTTGCATTCTACAAATCGCTATCATTGCCCTTGTTGACATCATCTGACTCCGGTTTAAACATAAAAGGCTTAAAGTTTTTACAATTTTCAGTGCATGTCTGTGTGAGGTAAAATGACAAGCTGTTGAAGCTGTGCCACGAGCAGCAGCTCATTTGCATTGCAAGTAACAGACACAAAACGGTGCATTTCTGCTCACCCTCAAAAAGTGACAACATGCTATATAAAAATATCTGTGGGGTATTTTGAGCTTAAACTTCACATACAAACTCTGGGGACATCAAAGACATATTTTACATCTTGTGAAAAGGGCATTATAACACCCCTTTAAGACGTAACCTACTATATTTGCTAGGATATTCACCAAGATGGGCATGTTGACAATTTTTGTGTGAATCTGTCCGTTCAAGCACAAGACTTGAAAGAGAACTCAATATTTGCGTGCTGTCTGAGAAGCAGCTTTCCGTTTGCGTGCTTCAGATGAAAGGACACACAAATCAGCGAGTACGCGAGCTCTCTTTCGTGTCTTCTTGCGCTTGAAGGTTTAAATTGGCAAGGCTTAAATGAGTTTAGTTTAAACAGAGATAGCAACGTGTGCTGTCCAGGCCTCAACTGTGCTCGCACGCTGTCGACATCATGGTATTAACGGTGTAAATGCAACAGTGTTAGAGCATTCGGCACATCTATTGAAGTTTACAAAGAGTGACTGTTTTGTCCACGTTGGTTTTTTTTTTTTTACATCGTTGTTGTAACGTATTGGGAAGCCAGAATGTGAATACATTACACACCTAATTAATATGGACTTGCTCTTAAATGGACTTAAAGGAAACTTGTTGCTAAATTTGAACCCAAGTGAGAGAAAAAGACACTGCTTCAGTAAAAAAAATAAAAACCTTGCTTCCCACTGTTGATTTTCCCATACAAAAACAAATTTCATAATTTATATGACATTTGTTTTTGTATGCACTTCTATTAACATTGTTAGCATTATGAAAAAAATAAATGCTACGTGTTCTTACTAGCATCTTGCAAAAGAATGTAATCTGCTAAAACTTCTGGGAACATTTTTAAGTAAAGAGAAACATTCTGTGATTTTTTTTTTCCCAATTACACTAAGATGATACAATGTTGAAAAAAGTGAGAAAGAGACAGTGCTCCCACCTTTACTGGCTCTGTCACAACGGTGTTGCTGTCAGTGTCTGTTGTTTGGCAGCAGTGTGTGGGATTCCCCACATCATCTCACAGATCAATATTTCAAGCATGCTCCAATTACACAAGCTCAATTATATCCGTCTCAACCCTACTGAACCAGACGGTTCATTTAACCAAATGGACAAGCCAACAATTGAGCGTCCAGCAGGGAAATAATTTGATACCAGTAACCAGAAGGACAAAGAGCTCAATATAACGTTTAGAGCCAATCCAAACAACATAGCCAGAACTCCATATCAACTCTAAAATACACACATTAATTCATGATAAATTAATACCTCAGAAAATAAAAAAACTATTCAAATGTTACTGTTAATGGCCATTCCCGCAAAACATGCCCAGAACATATCCAGGCCAACATAATCAAAAGAGAAATGATGCTTTGCTTAAAGAAAGATCAAGCAAAATGTAAGGTGCCGTAAGCAATTTCTGAGAAACGCCATTGAAAGTGGATCGGACAGAGTGACACAACACACCTGTAGCCAATCAGCAGCAGGGGGTGTTTGTACTCATGATGGGGGAGAGAGTGAGCAAGGAGGAGATTTAAAGAAAGACTGTAGAAAGAGAGATTATGAGAGATGCTCACAGCTAGCACAACTCAACAGAGACTTAGCTGGAGACTCGAGCACTCAGATTCATGGTAAATACTGAAAAGAACATAATCCTTTACTAGCTACAAGCATCAGATGGCTGTTTTTTGTCTCTTTTAGTGTAGAGATGAACATGACATGTTTCCCTGGCAATGTCAGCGTAAAAACTGTGTTTTGAGAGTTGTAGGATAAAACAGATTTTGGTAGTCATCACAGAAATACGCATGTTGTATTACTGTGTGTACCTGTGTCTTGCTGCGATATGACCAGTCGAACAAAGAATGAACAAGGGCTCCAGTTTCCCACAGTGGTAAATGTAATCCTTACAGTTGTTATTTTAGTTAGTGGTGGGGAGATTTAAATGCAAAAGCTGTGAGGTTTAGACTTGTCATTCAAAGAATAGGAAAATAAATATTACCTTTGAAACCATTAAAGCAGCCATACCAGTTTTGATGTCAGAATGTTCAACTGTTTCAACTTACACACCAGAAGCCAGTAGTTAAATACTCCAAAAGTCTCTGGGAGTGTCCAGGACACCGCTCTATTTATAGCAGCTTGATTACGAAAAAGAAAATAAAGGCACAACAACAATACTCTCATGTCTTGAATGCCAAAAATACCAGACAATTCCTGAGGGGTGATTCAAGTGCTGGCCTTTCACAGCCTTGCGCTTGAGTCATATGGTTTTATCTACTCAAGTCTAAAACTGATAAATCACCCTTTTACCATTAGTTAGAGAAAACTAGTAAGGCACATCTACTAATAAATAAACTAATCCTAAAACACATCCTTGACTTCTCAAAACAGCTCTCATTAGGTCTGCTCCAAATCCTAGTGAGCTGCAGGTAGACAGCATATAAAGCAATACAAGTTGCCTCAAACAGTAGGCAGTAAACATATGCTGACTTATAAGTAACTTTATTTTGTCCAAGTTCTAAAGCAGAATCACTCACATCTTTCACAGAGAAGGCCATCCAAGAATGCATAGCAAAAAGCAGTGAAAAAAAGACATTCCAAGAGAGCAGCCAAGAGAAATGTAGACTTTAATTTCATGCAATACTGAAAAGAATCAATACCCTTATTTTGTGTGTGCTATCTTTATTCTTGGAGGCAACAAACAGCACAGCAGCTGACTAAGTTTGAAAGACCTTAAAAAATGTAGTCATCCCAGTCTCATAAATCACTACAGCTTCCTCCAAAACAAAAATGTTTTTGAAAACTTTCAACAACCAATAAAACAACTCGATTTGAGTGGATGAAATTGAAGTATGGATGGAGAAAAGAGGGAACGAACGATTTTGAGCACAGGAGGAAAGAATGCTTTCAAGACAAGATAAGCACTGCATCAGGAATGAGACTGAACAACGAGAGCTATACTGAATACCAAAATCTCCCAGTTCACGTCTCGGCTATGAAGTAGTTTCCAGGCAACTCCCAGGTCTGTCAGTAGCCTCTGCCTAGTTGATGGATTTCAGTAGCGCAGGCATGTCCCTGGTGCTGTAACACCGGGGGAGGTTGGCTTGTGCACTTTGTTGGGAGAACAAAAACAAAAGGCTGGGCTCAGCAGTTGCTTTTGTCACCGGTTACTTAGTACACTGAAATTTTAACAGGCCCTACAGCTGGGGCCTATTCAGGTATAACAACGTACCACTCACTCTCTCTGCTATCTATGATGACAAGGATCACATGTCCCCTTGATTATATGACATTTGGTGAACATAAGGGAAGTAATTTTACCCACAGCCACAAGTCTGATCACTACTTGGATTACTTATTGTTTAGAAATAGCTTTGACATGATTCTAATATAACTAGGCTAATGCAAATCCCAAAGCAATGCTGTATGTTCCTGGATGATCTTTTGTTGCTCCTGAAAGATAAATAATGCCAAACAACAACCCTAATCCCAAAACCTCCTGGAGGACCATTATCCTGCAGAGATTTGCTCCAATACTTATACTTATCTAACACACCTGAACCAGCTATTCAAAGTCTTCAGGATTACTATACAATTCCAGGCAAGTGATTTTAAGCAGGTTGGAGCTGAACTGTTCAGGACACTGGCCGCTCCAGTAGCAGGATTGGACACACCTGCCCTGATATCATAGAATATTTCATACAGTTTATACTGTATGTTGTTTAAATAACTAACCCTAGCCTTAAGCCTAACAGTAAATGTTGTTTAAATAACTAACCCTAGCCTTAAGCCTAACATTAAAATCTGATTGGTTAATGAAAACATTGCTTCAGGACCAACAAATATGGTGATCTGGGAATGTTCTATTTGGTGAAATGATGGTAAACTAAGAATCGTTTCATTTTAAATTCCCAAACTGCCCCCAATAAATACTGCCCCCACTCGGCATTTGATCTCATTTTGCAAATATTCATCCTGTTTGCTAGAGCTGAACATCTACAGCGAACATAGTTCAGAGTGTAGTTCTTAAATCAATTTAATAAGTCTCACAGGTCCTAAGTCTATCATTCAAGGATCTTTATCACATTCCAAAAGTAATTCAACGCTATATTGAATTTCAGAAGGAGAAAACTGTTTTCTGAAACAAAATGTTGCTTTTCGTACTCTGCCATGAAACAGTGAATTTATGTTTCTTTTAAATGCAAAAAACCCCCCGCAAAAATATGTCAAATACAACTAATCATATTGCACTGTTCTCACATCCCATGAACATAAAACTGTGAAATCTGCTCAGACCGAGAGCAGAGATCCATAATGCATTATGATGTCCAGGCAGATGTTGAGCCAAGTCTGAATCCATGAATCGTGGGAGAGAGTCCCACAGATACGGAAAAGGCAGACGTGCCATGGTTCTGTGAACGGGTTTGGTAATGGTCTATTGGAGCAGGAAGCAGACGGGCACGGACATTGTGTGGAACGTGGCAGGGTGGAGTTGCCAAGCCCTTCTTATCTCCCTTTCAGAAGCAGATGTTGCCAGCTGTGGGGAGCAGAGATACTGATCGGGGTGCGCCTCATGTTAAGATTCGCTCCACTGGACTGGAGACTGGAGAGGTGGGGGAAAAAAGCGGGATGCAGGAATACAGAATTATAGGCCCAACCACAGGTACTGACAGCAGAGATACTTCAAAGATTTTTCTGTCTTTGACAACTGATTCACCCAAATTAAATGCCACTGATTTTACATGACACAGATTTTAACAAAAACATACAGCATTTTTAGTCGTTTTTGCGAATCTGTGAGAATGGGGATTGTTTTGACAAAGCTGTCATCTGTACACGAAAAACGCAAAGCAAAAACTTTTCCATTTTTAGTACATCGCTGTCATGTAAACATACCCTTCAAATGTTCAACATGAACCTGGTGTTGATTCAGAACCAATAAAATTAAAATGGGCATGCTTGAATATGATATAGATCATATTTAAGACAATTCTAATCTAAGTGAGATTTTTGAGTGCCACTTTAGGTCACTCTTTGAGATTTTTGGGAAAGATGTGTTCTCAACTCTGTATTTGACAACTGAACCACTAGTCTTGCGTAGCCAGACCTTAAAGGGATACTTCAGGGTTTAGCATTAAGCTTTGTATCAGTAGAAAACCTGTAGTATTGTCAAATTATCGTGCTTCCCTCCCTCATATCCCCCAGAGACAAGAGATTTAAGTATTTTTTGTCTGTAAAAAATCTCTGATGACGCAAAAATCGTAATTTTGCGCCATCGGAGGCTTTTTTGGCCAGAGGCTAAAAACTACAGCCAGTAGAAGGCGCTAGATCCGCATGTTTTCAACCCGCCCATAGAGGATGGTATCTCACTCACAGAATGTACAAATAGTGTCAGCCATCTTTTATTTGGAAGCTAAGCTAACAGGTTCTTATTCTGTGGAGAAAGCTGAGTAGTGGGGGTTACCATCCACTTTTTCTCGGACATGTCCGGCCGTCGAGATCGTCCAAAATGTCCGGGATTCGGCTTTTTCTTTCAGCAGTCGCCATTCATTGTTTACATGCACACCTTTTGTTTCAATCTAACTCAATTCATTCGGATTGGTGAATCTGAATGTAGTGTTTACATGTTTACGTCTCACAGGTGCCGCTCATCAGTAATCTCGCCACCGGCATCGTGTCGTTCTCCCGTGGCCGTCAGTCTCGTCCTGCTCGCCACAGTAAACATAATGAACGGCGACTGTAAAACGCAAAAGCCGAATCCCGGACATTTTTGGTGATCTCGAAATCCCGGGCAGACTTGTCACGGAGATTCACTAGTAGCCTAGCCTAGCCTTGTTGTTTAACTGCGCTCTTACCGGTAGGCGTGGCTTGGGAGTGTTGCATTGTAGGGCAGCGAAGCAAGTGCATTCTGGGAGTTGTTGTCTTTCATCCACATGAGCCACAAATCAATTTTATGTCTTTTCTCAGTCTAGAAGGCTCCAAATTCAAAAATAATTTCATTTTCTACTACATAAATTACCCATTTTAAATACACATTCATCTTTCCAGAGGTGAAGTATCCCTTTAAGACTGACGGCAGAAGGTCTGGACTCTATCGCAGCTTTCATTGGTCAAGGACCGCCCAAGAGGACGTCTGACTGACATGTAACATAACCAATCACAGTTTGGTTTGTTCCACGTAATGTTTAGGGGCGTGAAAATGTAACGCCGATGTCCCTGCAATACCAGACAGGCGTGTGTATCTATGAATTATTAATTCAAGAACGGAGCCACAAATTTCATATAGCCTACTTTTGAAAATCCATAGCTTAGTTGATCCTGGTAAGCGCTCATTGTCACAGTTGTAAACACGACTGCGTTCTTCTTCCATGAGGGAGATTGGCGTCACGGCATTTGTTTCCAGACTGTGGAACGCAAGCAGTGTTGGGAACGTTACTTTAAAAAAGTAATTAGTTATAGTTACTCACTACTTGTTCCAAAAAGTAACTGAGTTAGTAACTGAATTACTCTATAATAAAAGTAACTCGTTACCAGGGAAAGTAACTATCTGCGTTATTGTTTAAAAAAAAATTGCTATAATTCAAAGAATTTGGATTTTTGTGAGCAGTTTTCACAAGTCGGTTGAAATGAGTAGAACAGACGGGCGTTTGTACATAACTTTCAATATTTATTGCACGTCGACAGACAGCAAGAGCCAAGAGGTTTATCCTGCACTTCAAGTATTATCTTTGTAAGAAAAGTAAACGGTTACACCATATAAAGTGCATAACTCATAGACAACTGGTCAAGAAAACAACCTGGCGAACTAGCATCTGTGGTGGAGGTATCGGTGTTTTTTGCCACTAGCTTTGTAGATGCGCGTGTCAATGTGAGATGCTTCATTAAATTAGAGTGGCTTACAACGGATGTCGACAAAGTCTTCGCTCCTGGACATTATGTACACATTACATGCACGTTCTTGCCTTTGACCTCAATGAATTTGAAGTAGTGCTTATATCTCCACCAACTTTTCATCGGATTGCTCCTGACTCGCCATCTCTGCTGCTCCGTCAAATCTGTTTAGCGGTTGTGTGTGTGTGGCGCCTGGCGCGTGTGCTGGCATGTGTGTAAAAACACTGGCTCTGATTGGCTACCATGAAACATGACTCTGCCTTAGCCAATCAAAATCGCTTACATCGTTATTAACCCACCTCCTCACTAGCTGTGAGCCAGGGGTGCGTTCGGAATCAGATTACACAGTTTATTCAATCAATGCATATAACGCACCGCATTTAACATCCAGTAACGTTAACAGCGTTGTAACGACGGGAAAAGTAATTAGTTAGATTACCCCGTTACTGAAAAAATAACGTCGTTACCTAACGCAGTTCTTTTAAACGCCGTTATTCCAAAAACTGCACGCAAGACAACATCTCACTGACATCCTGTAGAATTCAACCAATCAGATCGTGACTTTGAAACTCCTGAAGTGTTCAGCCAACGGTCCGTGGGCGTGACGTCTGAGGCAGAGACTACTGAACCACCAACACTAAGGTACACAACAATGCAACACTTAACCCGACTCTAAATCCATGTCGTGTTTCATTCACATCAAATGAAATATGTAATCTACCGTTGAACAAAGTCCATTAAAATGCTTCACATTTCCCAGGTAATTACCTGCAAGATGTACAACGCACAATGGTTTTAGGATGCAACAACTACTGTCAACATGATCAGGTGCACCTAAAATTATATGTACGTCAACATCTCCAAAACACACAAAAGCACAACATTTTTCTGTCTGTGAAACCAGTTTTTCTGTCTGTCTATCATGTAATGTCTGTATGGAACAGCAATATGAACTTACAGTGACAACTTGTCTGGAGCAACCTGAATGGAGCTCACTCAAGGGCACAGTGGGGATCATTTTAGTGGGGATTGAACCAGCAACCTTCTAGTAAACTGCCTGTTTGATGGCATGGTGGACAGTGTTACTAACAGTGACATTAACATCTGTGTTGACAACACCTTCTCCACCGGTGAAGTATGCTGCTTCCCACACAACATACCCTGGTCATACAAATGAAGGGGGATAGGGAGGCGATGAATGCATAAGAAAATTTAAACCGAAGTTGAGGAGGAGCAGGGAGAAAGGTAGAGTGCAGATGCAGGACAATAAGGTGGAGAATAGTTTTGGTGGGAGTAACACAGGAGAATATGGAGATGGCCAACAAGCAGAACCAGTTATTTAACAGGATGTATTCAAGGTCCTCTGTGGTTCACCATCCAAACACCCATGGCCACTGGCTACCCGAGACCTCACAGCTCTAAATACCTTTTGCCTCCATTCCCTCTGAGCCTTCAGCTAGTAAGAAACAGGCAGACTCACTCACAACCCTGCACCTGTCACACTTTCACACCTCAACTGGCACCGGCAACCCTGACAACTCAGTTCAAGCTGAACGTCACAGCAGACCAGGTTTAGTGGAAACTGAGAGGCACCTGTTACCATTAGTCCCTTCCTGGGAAGAGTCCTTGTACTCTGGAAAACAACATATTGGGTCCAGACACCAAAGCATCCCACTGTTAACAACAGCTAACGTCACTAACATTATGACATTAGAGAAGTACAGTCAAGCATATCTGGCCGACCCCTGTTTGGCTTGACAATTCTATCTAGGGCTACAGCTTCTTTAATAACTCTGCAATTGTGGGATATACGTAGTAAGGGAGTAAGGCAGGAGTGAGAGTACAGATTAGTAGTTAACAACTTGCAAAAACCAAGGAGCTGGTTCACTTGAAGTGGAAAACAGACCAACTGCCCCTCTATATTGTCTGATGTAACAGACCGCTTAAAACTCATTTTACCTCAAAACAAAAGTAAAAAAATAAGAAACTAGGCTATATTTTGCATTAAGAAAGGACCATTTTAGGACCATGTGTTCACCAGAGGTCTTCAACTCTTAGGTAACAAGAAATAATGCAGAATGCAGTCAGTCAGTGTAATGACTCATTTTGGCTTCATAGTGGCATTTTGAGGCTCTAAAGTCTTGGCTTTGGTCTGCACTTTGGTCTCATGCAACATGGATGACCTTTGCCAATCCGTAAATCCTCTGGCTCTGAGGCTGATGCTTCTAACGGAAAAAAGTGGCAATTTAAATCTCATTTCTCGTAAGCTCAATTTTCTGTCATATTTTTGCACATGCACAATCTGTTATAAAAGACACAGTGACACACACTGTTTTCTATGCTTTGACAAGACTGATGTAACTAATCTTTCACACGTCTGGCATGCTGAGGGAAAACTACAATTGCACATTTGAAGCATGACAGGCAAAGATGATGCAAAGATTTATCATAAAAAATTAATTAGCAAAGAGAACAAATATCAGATGCTTGAGTGAATGCTAAAAAAAAAGAAGTTTTTGCAGTGATCTTTTTCCTTCCCAACCCTCACTAGCACAAAGACCTAGCTGATCACAGATCAGCAGTAAACTTCAATCATCACCTCACCCCCCGAGGACTGTAGTATGTACGCAGGTTGTCGAGCTGTATAGATGCCAGTCAGCATGGCAAAAGGTTGGATCTGAGGAGGTCAATTTCTTTCCTAACAGCTCGTCTGGCAAAGGAGAATGGGAAAGCTGCAGCAACATTACTTGCAGTTTCCAAGGTGACGCAGCTGGGAGAGTCAAAGGGCCTGTCACGTGTGTGTAGCACGAGGACTCTGTGTGCTGTTCTGGCCCCAATATCTCCAGCCTCCAAAAGCAGACTGGCTCCCACAGCCACTTCCTACTTTTTCAAAACGGGTCTATAACCCCGTCCCTGTCTCTCTCGTTCACTCTCTCTCCCCAGCCACACTTCCTGTGGGAACTGTAGGCAGCAAAGCCATTTAAGAGCTCAACATCCTACAGTCCTTTCTATTTAGACAGGCCTACTTCTTTAGTTATTAAACTCATGTTAATTACACTAAGATTAGGGATGCACAATATATCGGTCACCATATTGATATCGGCCGATACATGGTACTTTTTAATGTTATTGTTATCGATCCGATAAGAAACTTAGTCTGATATATTAAAGCCGATAGGTAATGGACTATTTCCTTAAGCTGAGACACTTCAGATGCGTGCTGTTCACCATAGTGGTTTTTAATCGTTTGAAATAGGCTATGATTGGAATCACTCCAAAAAGGAAAATAGCCTAAGTTGAATGTAACAATTGCAGCACAAATCTGTCATATAGGCTACATAAAATTCTAATAAAAAAAACTGTAAAGGAATGTTGTGAAATCTTTGTGCGCCGTGTCAATGTTATGGAAAAAAATAAGTTTTGAAAGTGATTCCAACGATGTCATTCCTTGTGCCATTATTGTTTCAGTTGTGGTGTTTTTAAAACTATATCTTTATCGTTATAGTTTTCATCCTTGGTGTGACCAGGCTTTAAATCACAGTACTGCTTTGCAAGAACAGAGAGAAGGACTGATCACACATAAATACTCAAGAGCTGTGGCATTTATCAGAAATCCCAGGATTTAATATAGTCTAATATAGTTTAATATAGCAGCCTAGTATAAATCACACAACTTTTAAAGCCATGACAATGTGTCACTTCCTGAAGTATTCAAGCTCCGCCCCTCCTCTTCTACTTCTGTACCATGATTCACTATGACCAGAGTGAGAGTGAGATCTCTCTGTTGCTCTAATTTATATTTCCAACTAGTTCTTTCCAACAGTGATGTTTACTCAATCATACTTTTTACTTTCAAAAGCTTTTTTTCTTAATTCAAAAATGAAAAATAAAAAGCATTCGTGAGTGAACTCTTGTCACAGTGTCTGGCTCGCTGGGGTGTCGGCTACGATTAGTACAGGTTTCTATCTACTCAGCAAGCTGAGACATGTCAGACACACTAAGAAGGGGTATTTAATTAAATTGGCCAAAATTACCATGTGGAACTGCTCATATATTACTCATCCTTTCTCATGTCATTTACTGTAGGTGAAATATTCAAGAATGTAGGTTTATATTTATTCATGTGGTCATACACAGTCTCAACTGGTGTACTCATTACTTACAGGTATTGCTATCTCCTCCAATACACTGATGTAACAGCTATATTCAGAATACCATACTATTAATATTTCTGCAGTATATTGTGCACAGTGGTGCCATACATAATCCTGTGTTTTCAGCAACACAATTTTGTATCTCAGAATTCAATGCACTCAGATTAACCAATCATAAACTTTAATATTTTTTTTGTTATGAAATTATCAAATAATTAGTCAAAGACAAATAACACTTTGTTTCCAAGATGAAAACTGGTAGCATACTACTGTTCATTGCATAATGCTCACTGTTTCACTATTTGCATTTCCATTTGATTACTTTATTCAATTTCTGTTGTAGGCTTTTACTTAGCTGAATACCACTGTTAACATCTTCATGAAAAACCTAAAGCGCTGTTTATTTAATTTGTATTTGTGTTCTGTTCAATGAAATTGGCAGAGTTTGCACTTAACTGGTAAGCAGTGAGCAATGTATACTACTTTTCCATACTGAACAACACAGCCAAAGTTGGGTCCCATTAATAAAAATTACATTAAGGTATCTGATTGGCTATTGCATAAATGGCTGTAACCTTAGATCATTGCAAATAAAAGCTTGAATAAATGTGGAAGAATAGATAAGATCAAAAACAGCAAGCAAGAGCTCTATAACTCATGTCTGTGCCTGAACAAGAAAAAATAAAAAGATGATATCATGGCATTTAAAAATTATGGCAATATTCAGCACATCTGTTTTTCAAGATTTTCTCAATCTCTCACAGACAAACACAAACACGCTCGCACGCATTTTTTTGCACAGCCAATGAGAGCGCCACATAAAATGCTGACAAGGGCTGCTGACCATCAGCTGACCAAACAGAGCAAAGCCTGCCTTCCACCAACAAAACCAGCATAGCTGGGAAAATCTGAGCAGTTCGCCCTGCTCCATACATCTTCTCCATTCACTGTAATTTTAAATCCATAAAACTAGAAAAGAATTGAGCCCTCCTTAGGATGAACCAGTTTCAGATCACAATACACTCCCTGTAATCTGTCAAATCGATCTGGTTGGTTGGAAGATGTCAGATGAACAGGTCTAAAACCTGTTCTAAAACGGAGTCTACAACTGATCTGTCAGACACTAGGTACCAGCAGACTTGCAAGATTAATGTCAATGTGACTTTATATGGAGCAAGCACCTGTCATCATAGCAGGATGTTCCTGATGGTATCTTTCCCACAATCCTATGTCATGTGCTGAGGGTCTGATTTATTTTTCCAAAATGTTGTATTGGTGACAACTTCGACTTATCATCTGATAAAGATCAGAACAGACAGTCAAAAGCTAAAATACTGGGTCAAATTCAGGTTTGTGTGGATCATAATCCTGTAGGTCTTGTACAAGAATGTCATGTGAAAATATTATTTTTTACAAATATTACTATTGAATCTATTCTCAAATTTTAGAATCTATTACAAATATTTTAATTAAATTTGAATAAAAACATTTGAGTTTAGTGTGCAAATGTAGGCTATGCATTGCAAACAATTAAAGTTAATTTACATGCAAATAATGTTGTTAATTTGTGAAAAAAACTGGGGTTATCAAGCAAAAGTATTGTTAATTGGGTTTAGCTAAAAACCTCTTTTCCTGATTAGTTAGTTCACCCAAAAATGTATTAATGACAGCATTTTCATCTTTTGTCAAACTATCCTATCCCTTTAAGCTGTTAAGTAAATGACCTTATTGTCAGCTTAAGAAAAATCTGTGATTTATTGCACTTATTGAAGTTGCAATTTACTACGTCCACACCACTATAAAAGATATAGAGTCAGGAATTTTAACTTGTTCTGCTGTAAAACTTGTTCTCCATTGAAGGATTTTTAAAGAGATGTCTAAAGCACCTGTCTGGATGAATACATTTTCTGCTAAACAACAAATATTTGTGCTATTCTCTGTATAACTAAAGATGTCATTTAATGGCTGTGTGGAGGTGGCCTATGATTTACTGTTGTTTTTTAATAATGAAATGCAGTGGGCTGCGGTGTTTACAGTACTTGCAGGTTGACACTTCTAACTTGATTCATGTAGCAGTTTTATTGGCCGGTTCAGACCAGAAGTTAATCATAAATGAATGAATCCAATATCTTGCCACAAGGAGCATATTAAACAGCATCAACATTCTAAGGCATTTAAAAGCTAAATCTCCCTCTTGGCCTTATTTATGGTAAAAGTAATGCCAATATTTTAAAGAAATTATATAGCAAAAAAATAGTATCAATGGGTCTCATTCACTAAGCATGAGTATGCTGTAAGAACGATTTTAAGAACAAATCACGATTCACTAAAAATGTTATTCTAAATTTACGAAAAAATATAGGAACAACTGAAACCACGCAACAAAAAGCACTTACAATAGTGGCCTTATAATAGTGTTAAGAAGTCATATTTCATCCTAAAACGACTGTAATTACATTGAAGTTTGTTGCATTAATTGTATTATATAATCCATAACCTACCTTATATAATAAAATAATGTAACCTTAAATACATTTTTCGTGAGAAGTTCTCCTGTGCGTACAAATACGAAATAATCTACGCAATTATTAGTGATGAGACTCGTTGTCTTTTTATTAAAATACAAAATTGTTTATAGATATAGATTCAGATCGTAACTAAATTATTTTTACATATACAGCTTTAACTTGTTTTGCATTTTCTTTAAACAATTTATATGTACACACACATACTGTGCATAAAAACAACACTCCACTAGCCTATAAGCCATTTAAAACTGCCACTGCCTATATGGTTCTCTTATATGAATTCATACAGAATGGCCATGTGACAAATAAAGTAACAAAGCAACTCAATTTCTTCCCATGATGCACTGCTGGTGTCTGGCAGCTCTGTCAGGAAGAGCTTGTGGCCTGGCCCAGTTGACAGACATTGTTTATTAGTGATGTCACCACTTCCCGAGAGGGCCTCGGAGGTAAAAAAAAAAAGACCACAGATCAGCGAAATGCTGTGACAAAGAGCAAGCTGCACGATACAGCCTTCAGCAAACATTCAATGCCATGATTCTTGCCACATGAAGTCAGATAAGAACACAAACATTTTTGGGTTTCTACCATATTTAGTTGATGTTAGTTAGATATATAATTTCAGCTATAACTATCTGGGAGGTTATGAGCACTCAAGCTCATTATGTTTGCATTGCAATGTTTCGTATATTATTTAGTTGATGTCACAGACAGTACAGAATACTGTAAACATGTGAATTTCACAAGTTGTAAAAAAATGTCCCCATCAAACAAGCGTACTGTACGAAGCGTCTAGTTATGCTAGCCTAATGTCACACATAATTGGCTGTCCAAAACCTGACAAATTCTCTCTTCATAGCCGGTAAACAAAAGTAAGACCATACCAAGGCACAAGGAAAATGCTTTTTTTTTCTTTTTTTATAATAATAATAAAAAATATTGTTTAAAGAGGTAAGTTGAAAAGTTTTCTTTTTTTAAACGATTTCTAGTGAGTGATTTCTAGTATTGTAGTCCATAAACATTTGCTTGGATATGACTAATTCTTAACATTAATTTGTTCTAGATCATTAGACATGCAGTTACAGTTTCTGAACATAGTTTCCTTATTAGGTGTTTTCGCACAAAAACACCACCTGTGAAGTCATCAAGGCAGTGGCCTTATGTTTCGGTCACAGCTGCTGTGTTACTATGAAACCCAACAAATACATAACTTGAGTTGCTTTCTCACATCTGCCCTATTTTTAAAAAGACAAAAAGCTTTTGTTAAGCCTTGAGATTAAAGTGGTGTGTGCTGACATACAAAAGCTTTCCAGAAGAAGAAGGCTTCTGACTCACTCGCTACAGCCAGACAGTTATTCAGACAAGTAGTGAGAGGTGAGCGGAGCTTTGCTTTGCTGAGACGTCTTCAGAGAAGAGCCTGGAGAAACTAGAATACAGCCGGAAGAATAATTCTCCTCTAAAAATGCCAACATGCCCTCTGAACTCACTGCCAAAACTCCAGCCGCCCAGCGAGGAAAAACAGTCTACAAATGCAGCAAATAAAAGCCATTGAGACAACATCCAAGTCACTGTCTGTCCATTTGGTCAACGTATTTATACAACGTAATATACACACATACACCACAATTTATGTGTATTTACAATACAGTTAAAACAGTAATAGTATGAAATATATTTTCTATTAGTGTATTTTAAATGTATTTATATTCCTGTGATGTAAAGCTGAATTTTTCAGCATCCATTACTCCAGTCATTAGTGTCACATGATCCTTCAGAAATCATTGTAATATGCTGATTTTGTGTAACATTTCTTATGTTGAAAACAGATCATCACAAACAAAAACAAAAAAACATAATGGAATTTTGTAGAAAAACATTTAGGGATCCTAGATTAGGGTTGGGTATCGTTTCAATTTTTAATGATCCCGATTCTGCTTATCGATTCCAATTCTTATTGAATCATATTCTTATCAATTCATAATTTTGATTCCAATAAGGTGCTATGCTATGCGAGCTTTTATAATAAAACAGATCAAAATCAATTTATGTAATTTTACTTCAATTATTTTAATTTTAAAAAATAAATATTTTAGGACTGCACTATAAGGAAATAACAAAAACATTTATCATTCAATAATTCGATAATGGAATTGAAACCACACCCCCATTTTAAAAGACTCAATCTGTGAATCTGAACTTGTGTAGCAAGTTCAATTATCAGGAAACAAATGTTGCTTAAAGAGATAGTTCACCTAAAAAATGAAAATGCTGTCATTAATTACTCACCCTCATGTCGTTCCAAACCCGTAAGACTTTCTTTCATCTCCGGAAATCAAATAAAAAAACACTAATCTAATATGTAAAACTAATCCATATGAATTTGAGTGGTTTAGTCCATTTGTTTTCTGAAGAGACTCGATGGCTTTATATGAATTTTGCTTTTATTCACATATTAACATTCATCAACTCACACATCAGTTCTGGTAAACGGTTCACTTGACGTGTAAGAACCAATGAGATTTGTTCTAGTGTTACGCAGCACGTTTGAGCTTCCGCAAGAACCAATGAGGTTTGTTCTCACACTTCAAGCAGGTTCAGTTGAGCTTTTGTATAAATGTTCATTGCTTTTTTTTCTTAACACATGCAACACATGTACACGCTTATCTGAACTTTCCTTTTCAAAATAAATACGTCTCTAATACAGAATAATGCAAATGTCGATCTGTGAAATCCTAATAGTAGATGGTAATGTTAACTGAGAGCACTGTTCTTGCCTTTGAGGAAACTACCTGTTTTTCTTGATGACTATCATAACACATCACCTTACAAAAGCAGCTAGACCCTGCTGTGCACTACATCTGTACTCATGCAATTTGCAAGATGGATATCATTTTTAAAAAAGCATAAGTGTCAAAAACACAGATGTCACACAACATGCACCAAGGCACAACTCTGCACACCGATAAGATGACAACACATTTGCACTCAGCATCTTCTGAGCTTTGTTCTCTGAAATGTGTGCGACTCGAGCACCACAGGTAACAACTCAAAAGGTGTAAAACCACAATAAGAAACACACTGAGTCTTAAGAGCAGCATTAGCAGAACACAGTGAGATGACAGCATATCTAAAGTGCTTCCTGTCACAAGCTGTGGGCTCGCAGGTAGAGTGATGGCGGGTCGATCATGAACAATTGGTTCATTTTTATTCCTCTCACGTGACAAGGAACGACTCGAACCAGAGTCAAAAGATGAACTAGGCCTAATCAATTCGGTTTCTATGCATCTGTCATGTGACAAAAGAATGAGTGACTCAGACCAAAAGACCCCAAATTAATAATTTATTTATCATAATTTGTCATTGGCTGCGTGATCTTTTTTATCCTCCATTTTTTGGAATATGAAGTTTGCAGAAAAAAAATGTCTTGGAAGAATCTGGCTATTGAAAATGTAGCTAACATTTAATTTAGTTCTGCTCATATGAACGAAATTACTTGGTTAGAAATTTTTCAAAGATTCAATTCAGGTCTTTCCATCACTCACAGTTCTCTGGGTCATTCTGAGTGACTAGTGCACTACCAAAACAATATAAAAACCACACACTGTCACAATCAATTAGTGGTCCTAAAGTGTTTTTGCTTAGAAAAAAACATTCACATCAAGTTTATCTGTAAAAAAAAATAAAGTTAATTTGAGCTGCGAGGTCATAAGGTCACCAGTTTTCTTATCAACTTGACCATTTTAAGAGAAACAGGTTTGACTGCACGTCTCACACATACAAGACCCGGGAGAACAACTTCAATCAAAAACTGGATCATTTTACTTGTGACAATATCACCCATCATGCTCTTTAAGATCGGATTTAGACCTCAAACACAGACCATTGACTTAGGTTTGGGTTTTGTATGAGGATACTTATTCAGATCTTTACTCACCTATTTCAACAGGTGACTAACTCACCTTACATAAAAAGTACCATGGCAGGGTACGTTGAGGTGTATTGAGATATTAAATGATTAATAGCATATTCATGTGATGGTATTTATATAGCACTCAAAGGTATTTCGAAGAATAGTACCAAAATATTTGAGCTCTTTAAGATATTATTAAGAAGAAATATCCCCCCCCCCCCCCCCCAAAAAAAAAAAAGAATAACACACAAACATGTTGTTCCAAACCTTTATGAGTTTCTTCTGTTTAACACAAAATAAGATATTTTGAAGAATGTTGGGGAACCTGACAGTTGACGGCACCCATTAACTTCCATAGTATTTATTTATTTTTTGTTCTACTATGGAAGTCAATGGATGCCGTCAAATGTCTGGTTACCAACATTCTTCAAAATATATTTTTGTGTTCAACAGGAGGAGGAAACTCATGCAGGTTTGGAATAACTTAAGGGTGATAGGCTAAGTAATGACACAATTTTTATTTTTGGGTGAACTATCCCTTTAAAACAACACCCATGGTACAGTTACACCATGGTAATTTGCTAATAAACCATGGTAGCTAATGACAATTATATGAATACCAAAGTTTCTCCATGGTATTTATAAGAATATCATGGTATTCCTAAGGTAAACATCCAAACATCCCACAAGTAGCCTACATTTTGTTGAAGGCTGCCAGATTCATCTCACCATCAACAAGAGTGTTTTGGATATGTATAAACAGTGTCATAAACCTAAGACAGGTCACTATTATTATCATAAACACAATCATGTAAATATTATGTCATCATTTACCTCTCAGCAAGCGTGGACTGTGTGCCGCTCATTGGGCTTTTTTCTTGATTTTCTTCAGCTCTTATCCAATTGGCATTTTACCATGGTAAAACACCTTTGTATTCGAAAGAAAAATAATAAACAAAAACAACAACAGCCGAGTGGCACTTTTGAATTTTGACAGTTCCGTCTTGATGTTTTCGGGGAATGTCTCCTCTTGAATTGAAGAGAGATACAAGCTTATGTTTTATATTTCCACGGTTTGACTGTGTTGGTTTTACTATGCTGTGTCATTTGACTGTAGCTCTACAGATATCAAAGAGTTAGCAAATGGAATCGATGCTAAAAGCAAACACAGATGATCAATGGAGGAAAACTCTTTCTGTCTGTCTGAGACGCTTCATCATTTTCCCAGCCAAAATGCCTCCACGCAGCCCGACAGGCTTCCCCCTCGCCTCTGTCTGGATACAGTCGCCTTTGTCGATCCCAAACCACGACTGGAAGTAAACTCAGAGAAACTATCTTTTGTTAAAATGTTGCCTTACGAATGAAAGAGACTGTCCGGTCGCATTTCACGTCAGTCCAAAAGCTCTTGGCTCATTTTACAGTCCCAATTGTTACTTCGTACGTCTCGGCGGTTTTCTATCATTTCCAACACGACATACTTCCAAATCGGCATTCCTAAACAGAACCGAATCCCATAAGCGAATTTTCTCTACTGTAAAAAACGTACGTTTGCAGTATACTGTATTGCCACTGTAAAGTTAGTCTGTAAACTAAATATACATCCTTTTTAGGCCCCTTACACGCTGAATGGACTTTTTCTCCATAAGAATGTATGTATCCTTCCTGTCCACTCCAATGTGTGGAAATCTGGGGAAATTCACTCAAACGATGGATTAAAACAGCCACACGGATCAACCTTTCAACGTAATTCCTCTCCTACCTAGTCCAACTTCCAGAATTCCCACTACAAAATCGGAAGAAAACTTTACAAATCGTTTGATGTTTGTGCTAGGAGCAGCGGTATAACGTTAGTTCCCAGTTCAGGAATTCTGCTCAAAAAAGCTTCGTTTCAAAGCGGCAATAAAATACAATCCACACTTGACGGATGTGCTACGCATATTTTCCTCTCGCGAACGGATTCCCTCTTTTCCCGGTATAATTTGTTTGGAAACTTTGGTTTAGTCGGGTCCTTCCCTTCTTGTCTCCATGTTTTCCAAAATTCAGTAGTTTTTAGCCGTTTTTTTTTCACCAGAATCTGTGCACCAAGAATTCAGTCTCTATACAAACGCAAATGAAGAAAACACACGCATATGTGTTGTCACATGTGTCAATTTCGCGCTGTACGAAGATTAAAAACGATTAGGAAAAAATCACAAAAAATCCAGATAATTCCTGACTTTCAGTAAAATCACATCCCGGATTCCTACGCCTGCTGCGAGCCTGCGACGCTTCACCTCTTTTTGCGTATCCTTCCGCAAACAGCAATATCGCCTCCCAAGTGTTGTAGACTAGCCTACTAGTTGTTGTCAGTGGCAAATTAAGAACATTACTCACTCACTTACACCAGTAAATCAAGTTTGTTGGTTTACAGATTAGCCAGAAACGCCAAAGAACAAACAAAGTAACTATGGTAATGATACATTCGAAAGAAGCATATCCATTGTTAAATTAATGCTGAAATCAATTAAGCGTGTGTAACTTTCATATACATTCATATTCATCATATAATTGTATTTTAATATTCAACAACAACAACAACAAAAATATAACCTGGATTTTATTCATGGTCATGTTGTGTTAAACAAATAGCCTAGAGCTGATGTGTAAGTTATAATCTATAAAACACCAAATAAGGAGAAAATAAAACAGAAATAATTAATTTGGAATGAAAGACACTGATACAGTAGAGCTGTGATTTATTGGTCAATAGTGATAAGGAGCATATTTAAATCTTTTGCGCCACCTAGCGGTTCAAAAGTTTTGAACAATGAATATCTGTGAATATCAATGAATAGATTCAACAGATATCAATGAAAATATATATTTCCAGTGTTTCTGAGGTCCAGAAAATATTTTTAACAAAATATTTGGTCTATTTACATTTTCTTTTACTAATCAGGCCAGAAAAAGAAGAAGAAGAAGCAGTTGGTTAATACCATTCAAATAGTATCTAAACTTCTCATCTGAATCCACAAATACGTTCAATGATCAAACATATCTTAGAATGGTATTTTGTTTGTGCAGAGTGTGGACTCTAAAAAATCTACATTCAAAACAGGCCTCTTGCATTATCAAAATAGTTTGCCATTTTTCACATTTCAAGATTCTTGGATACAGTGGCCTAACATATCTTCCTGCCTCTTGTTTAGTGTCAATATAAAAGAGAAAAATACCAGTCCAAACAGACCACAGAAAATATGCTTCAGTCTTTTCTTTTAAAAATTCAATGACCATAACTCATAGCTTTAAGGATATACAGATATGATTCCTAAAGGAAGTTGGTGCATGGTCTTGCAGTGTGAACCATTTGAAAATCCACAAGACCAAGAGGTTAGTGGTGAATAAACCCAATGACTATCTGGGAAGAGAGTGTGGAGTGTGTTTAATTCTACAGGCTTCACAGAAGAGTGAGCGCGTCTGAAAACACACATTTGAAGCAGTGTCGGCTCTTTCTGTCTGCTGAGGAAATACAGTATCAGCTTTTGCAGTAACAGGCAATGACGTTGCACAAGAAAAGCTTCTCTCGTTCGCAGGCTCGATAGCAATAGCAGATGTGAAACATGAGTGCACTCTCATTGTCATTGTACTTTTCTGTTTGATTGCACATTCATGTTAATATAGTTGTGTTTTTGAGCACTTTGGTTTGGAGTTTGTAACACAGTTCACTCATTCATTAAAATTCACATTTATGCGGGATTTTTAAAGTTGTTTTCTAGACCTCGGAATGTCATTAATATGCATAAAATATTAATATGTCATGGGAAAAGTAATCAAAATGAATAAAATCTTAATATGTCACAGAAATTAATCAAATATATTAATACGTTAAGGAAAAGTAATGGAAATCAATACAATCTTAATATGTCACAGAAAAGTCATGAATACGTCCTAAAATGTCATGCAAAAGTTGTGAAAATTAATGAATATCAATATGCCATTAAAAGTTGTGTAAATAAAGAAAATCTTAATCATGTCATGAAAAAGTAATTAAAATTACAATTTTAAAATGTCTTGCAAAAGTTGAGGAAATAAAGTCTTAATAGGTCAAGGAAAAGTTGTGGAAATGAATAAAATCTTAATATGTGGTAGAAATGAATAAAATCCTAATATGTCATGAAAAAAAATGGGAAAAAAATGTGGTAAGTAAATAAGAACATTTGGGAAAGTCAGGAATTGGAAATATACATTTTGATGTTTTAAATATTTCAATCTTTATGTAAATGTATTCAGTAAAATGAATGGAAATTAATTAGTGAAAAGGTTAAGTTAAAGTTAAAGGGATAGTACACTCAATAATTTGAATTCTGTCATCATCAAGTTGTTCCAAACCTGTGTGAATTTCTTCACAAAAGAAGATTTCCATAGTATTTTTTTTTTCATGGAAGTCAATGGGGTCCATCAACTATTTGGTTACCCATATTCTTCCAAATATCTTTCTTTGTGTTTAGCAGAAGAAAGATATTCATACAGGTTTGGAACAACTTGAGGGTAAACAATGTAAATGATGACAGAATTTTCATTTTTTGGCTGAACTATCCCTTTAACACAATCCTACATATATCAGCAGATATGCCATTTGTTCACAGAATGGTCTATTTCACTTTAACAGCATGTCCATTAGAATCATCCAGCTTGTACCGTTCCTTCCATCGCCTGTATTTGGTGCGAGTTTTCCTGCAGGCAAAACGTGCGATGTCCACCATGAAGATCCAGGAGAGAGTGTAAATAGCCACCCCACAAACCTTCACTATAAACAATGGCTTTGGAGAGGTTAATTCACAGTACAGCATTCTGCTCCCGACCCCGATCCTCACAGCGGCAAACAGAAGAATGAAGAGCAGGTCCACCACATCTCCAGCTAAACTGTCATAGCGGCCCGTGCGCTTGAGGAACCAGCGGGCCTGCAGGAGCGGGTTGGTGATCTCACTGCCGAAGAGGACAGCGCAGGTCTCGATGCCCGACTCGCCGAGTCCCAGCGCCAGCAGGATTCCAAAGATGCTCATGGTGTGGTGGGCCAACATCACCGGACCCTCGGTGCGGAAATGCACACACCAAGCCATGTCGAAGAAGAAGTATCCCAAGCTGAGAACAAGAGCCAGGATCTGGAGAGATGTGTTTTCAGTGCCTGGAAACAAGAGGAGAGGCAGAAGTCATATCGAATTCATTCTTAAAGGCTTGACAGACAGTTGTAATTGACACAATGTGGAGAAATGATCTGTGCGGATCAGCAATGGTGCTGGTTGCTGCATAGAAATAGCGGTCCCTAACTCTCCTCAGGGGATGGAGTATATCCTGCAATACAGGAAGCTGCAGTCTCAGGACCACAGTCATAGGACCCACTTTCTATATAAAAAAAAAATGTTGTATGTACTTGCAGTTTGTACCATTTTATAGCACTTAACATTCAGATCTGTATTTGTATTATTAATTTTCTGCAAAACATTTTTTTTGTAATTATTTTAATTTAATTGATTCTATCTTAACTTCTAATATAAGATGCTCAAAAAGTATATATATATATATTATTATATTATTATTATTATTATTTTGTCTAAAGGTTCAATAAACTGTTCCAAAAGATTCAATACATCCAAAAGTTGTGGAAATTAATCATATTTAAATATGTTATGGAAAAGTTGTGGAAATTAATCATATTTAAATATGTTATGGAAAAGTTGTGGAAATTATTAAAATCTTAATATGTAGTCGAAATAAATACAATCTTAATATGTAGTCGAAATTAATACATTTTAATATGTCATGGAAAAGTTGTGGAAATTATTAAAATCATAATATGTAGTCGAAATAAATAAAATCTTAATATGTAGTCGAAATTAATACATTTTAATATGTCATGGAAAAGTTGTGGAAATTAGGTAAAATATTCAGATTTAAAAAAAACAAATATTTAATTATTTCATAAGTTATGCTGTAGGGTCATTTCAATTATAATATAATATAATATAACATAATATAATATAATATAAAATACAATAAAATAAATAATATAATATAATATAACCTGACCTAACCCTTATCCCTAAACATAACTGCTGGTAACACTCTTGAAACTTTTGAGTCATGCTTTAGGGTTCAAATCTGCAAGAAATAAAAACTAAACCTATTTATTGTTACCACATGTCTTGTGGTGAACAAATAATCTGTGCAAGTTAAAGTTAAAGAAAATGAAAATGTCTCCGTAATCTTTAGTTCAAATCTGAACATTTGCTTCCCCTCAGGAAGGACATTCCTCTCATGATGATGTCAGTTTGACAGAGTATTCTTATCCTCCAATCATCAGTCTGCTGCAATCAAGCCCTCTTTTTTTTTTCTCATTCTATATTTTATTTCATTCGTAAATACGACACAATACTGAAGTAAAAAAGGGTCCAAAAGAAGACAGGACAACTTGCCTGGGTGTGTGAAAGGCCATGGCCCAGCAATGAAGCCAATGTAGGCAGTCACACAGACGCTCAGGATGCCATGGAGCAAAGTGACCAGCCTGCAGTTCCACTCATAATCTCCATCGCTGTTCAAGTGACACAGCAACACGTACAGAAAGAACCAGCCAATCAGGCTGCAGCTAGTCTCAATAACCAACCACGGCATCTCTGCACTGGAGAGACAAAATAGATACAAATATTAATATTTGATATTGATATTCAGCAAATATTAGAAATTCATGTCTGCATAGGGTTTATTATAGTTTACTAAAACTTTGTTACTTGAAATAAAATAAACCGTAACTGAATTTTTTGTATTATTATTATTCAGCCAAGACAGGATTCCTCGCTTATATTTAGCTTTATTTAATGTAAAACTGAAATTAAAATGAACTACAAAACCTTCCAAAAATCAACAAAAAAGTCAAATTAAACTGAAAACTGCAAATATGCAAATAAAAACTGATTCAAAATATTAATAAGATCTATAATAGTATGTCATCTGGTATGCAATCAAGACACTTAAGACAAAAATAGATAGAAATATTAAGACAAACTACATAATGTTTAGCGGATATATTTGAAATGCCCGTCTGCACTACGATTTATAGTTATAAATAAACTTCTGTGACTTGAAATAAAAAAAAAAATATACAAAATTATTTGATTAAACTAGTTGCCAAGGCAGCATTCCTCATTTTCATTTTATTTAACTTGATATAAATAACAAAACATTGAAATCTAAATAAAAATTAATAAACAATTTATACATATTAAAAATGGAAACACTCAACAAAATTACTAAAACTTTAATTCACATTTAAATTTAAACAGAAAATATATTTTTTAAAAGCATTTCAGTGGTACTAAAAAACCGCTGAGCACAACCAAGACACTTTCTTTCAGAAGAATTTTGATCTATTTTTTAATTGAATTATAATGTTATATAAATGAACAAATGAATATGTAAGATGAGTGACAACTGCTCGAATGCATTTTGCATGTACAAACCTCAGATACAACTCAAGCGCGTGAACCTAAACATCTTGGTAAATCCATGAAAGCAGCTCCAGGATTCTCCTCAACCCGCTGCATTCTCAATGCATTGGGACGTCCGACCTCGAGTGACATGTCCGACAGAAAAATCCCTCCTCTCCCGACTCCCGAGAGTGGTGTGACACGGCAGACACAGTCAGAGTGTAAAACTACAATGCTTCTGTTCGCTCTCTTCCTCTTCTCCATGCGGCCTCAAGCGGCTTGAGCCTCTTATGAGATTAGACTCTTCACTCCCAATATACACAGGGATAAATTCCAAACTACATGGAGCCATTCATCTGCCCAAACAATGACCTAACAGTGGGGTGATGATTTGTGCCCTCGTAAACTTACAACTTTAATTTCATTCAATTGGGCCAATGAGGGAAGTGTTGTGCAACGTTTTAATGCCAGGTGTTTGGAGGATGTCAATTAAAAGACACAGGATTAGTTTGAGAGTATGAACCAATGAGACTGCTAGTAGAAACATAGTCTTTTCTTTCCTTATTGTGACGAGTGAAACGGCTTCTCGAACAAGAAAAAAATGTAGGGCAGAACTTGATTTTATCCATCTGGAATTGACTCTTCGCAAAGTCCCGCCCCCCTTAGTTACTATCGCTATGTCCGACAAGCTACGCCGCTCTCACGCCCGTGGAGCAGAGAAAACGCACTGACAGACCAGGTTACTTTTCGGTTACTTTTGTAATTAAACATATTAAACAAAGTCTCACCTTTCAAATTTGGTCATTTTTAAAATAAAATTAAACAATACCGTTTTGTGGCTCTTTAATGTGTCTGTCAGATCGCTGTGAAGCATCAGTTTAAGCTGCTCGTGAACCGATCATCTCTTCCTTCTAGTTCATTTATAGCATCAAATAAACATGAATGAACATAAGAAGGAATGTTGTTTTAAACGCGGAAAGGCGTCAGTACACTCCGTTTTTCATGTTCAAATCCTCCCATGTTAATCTACTAACTCTCCTGACTGCTTTGTCGGACAAAATGGCCGATGGCGAAGTATGATTGGTCAAATCACCTGTCAATCAAGCTCCCTGCGAAGGGTCAATTGATTGGATTGTTGTGATTCGCTATTGTTTTTATGTCATGTGACAGGTTGCCCCGCCCTCGTGCCAGCAAACATGTCATCAGAGAAGAGATGTTACTGCAAAAGTTATTTTGATTAAAGATTATGCGAGCACATGAATTAAAAAAAAGAATGAAGTGGCTGCACGGATAAATAATTTATAATAAATACTGCAATGTTCCATTAAGAAACAAGAACTGTCGGGTTTGATTTCATGGTGACTTTAAAGGCAAGCATGTTTTTAGGTACTTCCTTGACAGACTTATGTTCTATCCATAATCAGAACACACGTTTCCGTCACCCTCCTCCCTCTACCCTTGAAGAATGTCCTGAGGATGGGGACGGGTATCTGAGTCCCAGCATTAACTCACATCCAGCTTAGCTATAATCTGAGACAGAGCAAGGTTATTAGGCCTACCTCCCAACAGAGACCTGGAGGAAATAACCTGCATTTCTGAAACGCAAACGCATACGTTTCGGTTGTATAATGTAAATACAAACATCAGGATGCGGTCACTTTTCAAGTTCATCCAAGAAGATTTTTAACGATTTATAAACAAATAAATATTTGTGCACTGAAGTTATGTTAGCAGTACTGTTCTCATACATGAACACTAAAGCAGTGTTCAGAGAGACATGCTGATAAAAATATTAAACTCACAATTGTAAACATATGGATTGTGCTCTGCTGCTCTCATGTACAAAACACATTTATTTAAGCAAATATGATGAAACGTGATAAAATATTAAATAATTCAGAATCCCTTGTTATTAGCGACACTAGTGGCCGTTATGTGAACTGCAGCCAGCAACTTATTGCTCGCGTTCGCACTCAAGAACAAGAGGTTGAACGAGATTCAAGTTCTCGATATATTATTATTTACATCGTTCTTTTTTCGTCCTTCGCTTAGTTAGAAGTTAAAAGAAGTAGGAAATACCTTTGCAGCTGTAGCATAGCCTACCAACTTCCTGACGCCATCCACGCTGGCAAACGTGTGCACTGCTCGCGCCCTTTCCTCTCAATAACAAAATAATCACGCAATAAAAATGGCATCTGTGAGAAACGGCGGTTAAGAAAGCTGATCATAACGATGTGGATATGTTTGCACCAGCTCTGCAATTCACCGGCATCAAGTCGACAGACGAGGTAATTAAAATTACACTGCAGATAATTTGATAGTAAAGTAGGCTTATTGGCTTAGACTATCTGGGTATGTGAGACTACGTTTGTATTAAGTACTTAATCCCTTTTATTTGCTTGACAAATTGACATTACATAATTTACAGTAAAGAATGGCTCTTTCGTCTGAATAATCATTAATTTGATGTGTCATTGAACTGGAGAGAGGCTCCCGAGAGCGCGCGTAAAAAAAACATCCTTTTGATTTTCCCGGCAAAAACGACCCGAGCCGAGTTCTCAGGGCGTCGGGAAAGTTCTCATTTTTTAAGTTTCGTTACAAGCAGTACACACATCGGCAACAAGCGATTAATACATAAAAGTTTTTATATAGCCCCGTGAAATTCTTGAAAATTTTAAAGATGTAATTTGGCGCTTTCGGGTATTTTGACTTCTGACTTGGTGGTTGGTTTGTTGGTTGGTCATCAATTTTATTTTGTTGTTGGTTTTTCTATTGTCAGTTTCACTTCCCTTAATGTAAGTCTTTTGAAACGCCCTTTTATTTATTTATGTTTTTTATTATTATTAATGCGCAAAACAATATAGCCTACAAACAGGTACAAATAACGAGAAACAAAATTAAACCGAAGAGGAAAATTAAGTATACAGTAGTATGTAGAAGTATAGGCTATAGAAAAGCAATATAGTAAATTGAAAATATAAACAAGTTTTGAGAATTAAAACAGGAAGAGTTTTAAAAAGATTTCAAACTTGCCTGCAGACAATTAGACAATTTGATGAATGGTAACTGCTCTTTAACTAAAACCAGCTCCTTAATTACATCATCATGGAAGTTACATAGTTTGTGATGGTTTTGTTCAGGAGCCCAAACAAGCAAAAACACTGGATTTTATGAATTCTGTGATGTTGAACCCCTTAAAATAGTAAATAATTTATATATATATTTAAGTTAGAGTTTAAAAGGACAGTATAAAAGAAATTACCTAAATGCACAAATGTCTCCATAATGTTTAACAAATGAATCCTGATTCAGGACAGCTTGAGCCCTGTGTGTGTGGTAGTGATTTACGTAAACTGTAGAGGGCAGCCTTCCTTTATATTTCTTTCATACTTTCCCAATTGAAAACTGGATAAGTCTGGAAGATAAATTAGGTTGAATTACATTTCTTTGTCTTGGTGATGTCTTTCAGACAATTCTGATTACTGTTATAAGCAAGTTCCTACAGCTTTTATTATTTCATTATAAAAAATTATGTGTCTGGAGGTTTTCTGTCTTATTCAGCAATACAGAATTAAACTCGAAATAACACAGTAATTAAGAACAATATATCCAGTGAGGCTGAATGGCATATGCAAACGTGCCCTTAGTAATCTCAATAACAGATATCATGGAAACTGTGATTTAAATGAAACCTTCCTGATATTGTCGGCAGATGCCTCACTTTAGCAGAGACTCTTCTTCGGTTGTGGATTCAGATCTGCTAGAGGAAACACAAATGGACACCTGGAGGAAAATCCTGCATCTAAAAGTATGTATCAAAATTGAAGCTTTCCAAGATGCTGGAGACAAACATTGAATGTAACACATCTTTATTTTTTTTTATTTTTTGGCCAAATTTTATTTAAAAAAAAAAATGCAAGCATCAAACCACAAGTACTTAATTTACATCCATAAGTGAAATCAAAACATAAAACATTGCGGAACTGTTTGCGAACAATCTACAACGAGAATGATAGTTTGCGCCATTACAACATAATTAGCTCACAAGGACAGGCAGGAAAAAGGTGCCAGTGTATGCAGCGGTTCGACAGTGTTCTGACAGTCTCAAATGACTTGCACTTATATTTAGAGAGTGTAAATATTATTAAAATGCAACTTTTGCAAAAAAAAAAGAAAAGAAAATATGCCTGTGTTTCTGTTACATCAATAAACGCAAAGCTTTTTTAAATGAGCAAAATAACAAAAATGGACGACATCAGCCTACTTTTTAGATTTTTTGATGGTATTTAACAATAACATTGAGGCTAAAAGAATGCATGAGCACAGCTATAATCAAATATGAATTGTCCAAGTGTGGTTTAGAATGGCAACAACAGTCCTGAAGATATTAGGTTCAGCTTCCTCGAGCACTGATGTAGATAACATGTGTGTCATGTCCTTTTTGAACAAATGCAAAAGCCAAGGCCATCATGTCAGCCACATTCAACAATATGAAACAAGAAAAACTCTGTACATTAGAACAAATCACATTGACGACTGTAACAAAAGTCTAAAACAAAATGATTTAAGGATCCAAACGTTTTCAGGCTAAACCGTACAGCGTCTTTTTATAAAACGTATAATTATTCATGGCATTTACGAAAACAACAAAAACGTTCCCCTCACCAAATACAGAGACATGCGCAAAACGAACAGGACAACACAAAGGTTTCAGTGTAACTTACATTGATGTGAAATGAAGACACATTTCCGCAGGCACTGCAGTTGAGGCAAAAACAGAGGGAGCTGCAATTCCCCTCAGCAGTCAAAACACAAAGAGCTACAATTTCCTTCCCTACGACTATTTACAAACAGTAAATGAGCTCTGCAGTAGTTTGAGTTGGACCGTACACACACTATTAAGTGTCAGCTCTGTTTTATAGGCTGAATCCTGGTCATGTTTATCCATTTCCTCGGTTTACTGCCAAGTTGAACGGGGTTTCTTAATATTGTGAAGGGCTGTGTGTACACATCTGTTATTCTCAATGACTTTACGTGGGTTTGTTTAAGTACCGTAACAGCCTTTGAAACGGAATTTGCATTTATTATTTGGTCCATTTGTGATTTACTGGAATATCAGAAGACATGACAACGTTTTCTGTACTGTACATAGAAAACAAAATCAACTTTCGCCATATGAAAATCAAATGTTTTTTTTGTTTTTTTTCAAAGTATGCTTTCTGCGGCATCACGCAAGGATTGCAAAACTAAATATTTTCTGAACAGAGCTTAGAAAAGCACAAGTGGAACGAATTGGGTCACAAATAGGATCAATAAAACATATTTATAATATATACATTTTTGTGGTCTAAAAACAAGATGTCCACTCTGCAGTCTGTATCGCGCTGATAAACTGAATTAAATTCAATGGGTAGTGGACACAAACCAGGTTAAGGTTAGGGTGTAAGGCAGGTTTAGGGGTTAGTACACTCTAAAAAATGATGGGTTGCTTCTACCCATGTTTGGGTCAAATATGGACCAACCCAACCACTGGTTCAAAGTCCCCCTGTAGTCAATCATTGTATCCCTTAAAACTCATATTCACCTAAATGCTTTAAGCGTTATTGACTATTTAAGAGATCCACTCGTTGATGATCACATGTTGATGTGACTGGTTACAAGGTAGTTTGTGACGTCAGAAACAAAGAAGAAGAAACGTTTTTGAGACTGTCTTTGGTTCACTGCAATTTTAAAGAGAAAAGACTCATCAATGGTGTTTACTTGCACATGGTTAATCTTAAAGCATATTAAAAACACCACATAGATATATAAACAATATTAAAACCTTGATTTTCACCACAGGGGGACTTTAAATTTGTAAATTACCTTTTAAACTCATTGGTTTATTATAATGGATTTAATCCAGTACGTCATCGAGCTACAGGCTCCAGTGATGGCAGTCTCTCTAAAAAAGACATTTTGTCTCATTCGTTAAACAAGCAGAATGAATTTAGTCTGTAAAAGCATTTTTACATTCAAATCAATGTCACAATTTGCACGGTTTTGTCGCATCGCCAAAGCTTGAGGCTGTCTACATTGGATGCGCCAAATCCACTTTTCCTGTTGTTGAAACTATCGCAAAGAGTACGTCAGCACTAGAACGGGCCAACCGTTTACTGACGGCGACTCTAAAGCCTCGTTCAGACTGTCAGTCCAAATCTGTTTTTTTGTGCAAATCCGATTGAAATACGACCAGATTTAGCAAGTGTGAACGGCAAAAAAATCACATGAAATCCGAATCCGTTTCGAGCTACTTTCAAATGTGGTGTGAAATCCTATTCAAATCGCATTTCTGGAAATCTGTTTCAGTCCGATCGTTCTGGGGTGCGTTTCCCGTACAATGACATAACTCGCTGCTCAACTACAACAGTACGATGCATCGTTGAAGAAATCAACTAACTAGTCATGACTGTTTCCCAAAACTGTATTGTCGCAAATTGGTCGTTCAACCACGTTGGTTAATGATGTCACACACGTGGTGGAGTAATAACTACTTTAAATGAATCTGTTTGAGATCGAATTAATGGTAGATTATACTAAAAGATGCAGATTGTACTGAATGTCATCTTGCTTATGGTGCTCAAGATAAGGATTTATTGAGACAGCTGTCGTTCCAACCACACAACTGCGATGCTGTTTGCGAATGTTCGTTGGAACGATGGTTTCGGGAGTCACCAACTCGTTGAACTACGCTGACAACGACGGAACTTGCGGCCATAGTTGGCTAACGATGCTTTTGGGAAATGCACCCCTGATCAGATTTTGCGTGGTTTGTGTGACTTTCTCACGCCACGTAAAATGGAAACATGCTAAAAGTCGCTGCTGAAACAGTGCCGGAGGAGAAGAATATGAATATATAACGGAGACATGTTTTGAGACTGGCGGAGACTACAGTACGGAATAAAGCCGCGCATACCAGCCTCCTTTGGTTCTGCCGCTGCCTCAGAAGTAGTCCAGCGCGGCGGCAACACATTTACATTTTGTAAATAAGACAACATCTGTATTGCAAACCCTTGCAGTTGTTGTTGTAGTTTTTGGCGTATGCCTACCAACGCAACGTCATTGCCATAAAAACAATGCAGATATTCCGGAAAACAAAAGAGCAGCATGTGACACACAAATCGGATCAGGGGTGCGTTTCCCAAAGCAAACTATGGTCGCAAGTTCCGTCGTTACCAATAGAGTTCAACGGAAATTGCAGTCATAGTTGGCCAACGAATGGTTTGGGAAACACACCCCAGAACTGTTGCGATACAAAATGTGGACAGTCAATAATTTTAGATCAGATTCCAATCGGATACACAAATAATCAGATTTGGACTGACAGTGTGAACGCAGCCAAAGCGTTGCATACAGTGTAGACAGCATCAATGTAGACAGTTTTTTTCAACCAGTTTGCTCTGTAAATCATTTTGCTTGTTTTTCATGGAAAAGGTCCACTGTCTTGAATTGGTCGATGGTTGAAGAAAAACATTAAAGAACAGTAGAAAATAGAGAACTATCTTCCTTTATGGATCAGCTCGCTTGCGTCCCATTTATCCAAGCATGAATACTGCTGCTCACACACGAGATACAAAAGTACAGTCCACTTTATCCAGAAAAGGTGGCTGCTCCACAAGACGGTCTCCAGCTCTTAAGACTTGAAGTTGGGTCAGCAGGGAGGAGCAGATGCCATCTTTAGTCGACGACAATCCTCCGTTTATGAGCTAAGGATGTTGTTCTTTATTTCAGGAAAAATATAATAAAGTTAAAGGGATGTTCCTGGTGGCCATCTCATCTTGATAATTGCCATGTACTTTGAATACGAGTTAAGTATAGATGGTTACCTGGTCATTGAGAGGTTTCTTTTCCCCATTGACGCCCTTCAGTAGGACAGACTCCTCCGTCTTTTTTGCCTTCATCTCTACGACGATGTCATCTTTGCTAGTCTTCTCCTTGGTGCTGTAGGCATTAATGCTGTAGAGATTACACACTAATAACACACCGATACACTAGACTGCACCATTTGGCTGCACAGTTTTACTGTACTCAAATTATATCATAATCACTTAAAAAAAGACTTCATCAAATTACCCTAACAAAAAGTTATGTGGTCCCATAGTGAAGTCATGTTATTTAAATCTAATGGTTCCTGCTTTCATTTTTTGGAAAGTTTTTGTATGCATTTTATTCCTAAAATAGTAAAATTTGATATGGTTCTATACACTACATTAGTAATTGCAATAGTAGTAATAATACTTCATGTTAATTTCAATGTACAGTAGCATTCAAAAGTTTGTCACTAAGATTTGTTTTGGGGTTTTGAAATAAATTAATACTTTTATTCAGGAAGAATGCATTAAATTGATAATAAGTGACAGTAATACATGTTTAATGTTACAAAAGATTTCTGTTTCACATAAATGCTGTTCTTTGAACTTTCCATTCATCAAAGAATCCTGAAAATATGTGCAATGTTTTCAACATTAATAATAAAATGAAATTTCTTGAGCAGCAAATCAGCATATTAGAATGATTTCTGAAGGATCATGTGACACTGAAGACTGAAGTAATGACAGTTTTGCCATCACAGGAATTAATAAGGCCTACATTTGAAAAGATATTAAAATAGAAGACAGTTATTTTAAATTGCATTACTATTATTTCACATAATATTATTATTGTTTTGTACAGTATTTTTAGCCTTGGGGAATATAAGAGACTTTTTTTCATAAAACTGTAAAAACTTGCTGACAACAAACTTTTAAAAGGTAGTTTATACTAATACATATTGAATAGTTCAAGTTGGATAAATTAACATTAATGTAGTATGAACGAACATGAATTAACAATGAACACATTTTTTTTATTACCCTTAACCTAGATTAATAAATGCTGTAAAAACATTTAGTTCATGACACCTAATATAAACTATACCTAATTAAACCATATTATTCAATGTTTTCATGAAACAGTAATAGAGATGCCCAAACTTTTAACTGGTATACGGTACTTCATGTGTGATATACCATAAAGTTCACATGGTGTTACTGCAGGATACTTAAAAAAAAATGTAAAAAAAATACCATGGCATCTTTAGATGCAAAAACCTTGATAATACCATATCAACTTATAATAGTATATAAAAGTATAATAGTGCAGGGTTTTCTAGACCCCCCAAAATATGACCATCCTCATGCAGGACCACTATTGTTAAAATGGAGCTATATATTTTCATGTGTAAAGACCCAATTTTTACAGTAAAAATGTGGGTTAATTTTCTTTTTTCTTTATTTTGAAAGGCTTTAATTATTTTAATAAAATTATTCTTTATTTATTTTTGTAAAAAAAAAAGTTTTATAGTTTCTCTCTAAACTTATCTACAGACCCTCTCACACTCCAATGCAGCCAGTTTGAAAACCCATGTACTAATGTATACGAAGGGGGAAAAAAAACTATTACATACATTTCTTGCTTGCCTGAGCGTCCACAGGGTAACTTGCCCTTTTTATACAGGAAGTAGAAGACGCTTCCCAGGATGGCCAGCAACAGGATGCTCACAATAATCACCACAATAATCACTCCACTATTATCAACTGCAAAGAGAACAAGAGACGTCAACATTAGCATGACTGACTGACATATAATAACCAATGAATTATTACCCTTTCAACAAGACTAATTAAGACTAGATTAATTCATGCTGAAATGCAATAAATGTGCTTCCGGGCAAAATACAAAAGTGAAATCCCATACCAGATCACGAAAAGAACACTGAAGGGCACGTTACACTGCACTTTTTAACAATGGCTGGAACATGTGGATTCAAAACGTGTGCCACATGACAAGGACGCACGTCCTTGTAAATGAGACGAGTTTGGTATATGAAACATATAATTAGAGTGTTTTAGTAAAATGGAATAAGAGACTCATATATCCTCAGAGTCAAATAAAGAAAATTAAGGAGCGCCATTCAGAGGAAGCGTCATCAAATGCTATAAATAAACACAGAGACGACAAACAATTGTCTGGGAATGGATTTTATGAGTTAAATCTACTCAATAAAACAGCAGGCTGCCACCACAATGTTCACCATAATAGTTTAACAGTCTCAGTTGCAGCCCAGCACTTCAAAACAGTTGTTAATATATTCGCATAGAACTAATTATACATTCATCTTGGAAAACATTCAGCGCTAGATCTGCCCCTACTATCTGAAGTAATGTCTGCTTCAATTTTTGCTAGTTTTTTTTTTTTTTTTTTTTTTGCACTATGACTTTTCTTCACACAGAATTTTAAATATGCCCAGAGGCCGACACACAGAGCCAAGCTAACCGAGCTGCTGTGGAGGCTTCACCATATAAAATCGATGAATTATTCAAGTACATAAGATGATCGTTCATTGTTTGGTTGGGATGGATTTTGCAGGGATTAAATGGCCTGGCTGTTGATTTAAAACTTGTGATCTGTTATGAACAGAAGATGAAAAAAATAACAAATGTTACCTGAAGTTTTTCTAGCCGTTGGAGTCTGGGAGAATGGAACTGGGCGAAAACAGGGAACAACATTAACATTTTTTTATTCCAAACCGCCAGTATTACCAGTGAAATCAAACAAGCGACAGTAAAGACCTTTATTATGTTACATCTGCTTTTAACATAAGAAATGCACCAAATCAGCATATTAGAATGATTTCTGAAGGATCATGTGACACTGAAGACTGAAGTAATGATGCTGAAGATTATATACAATTATATATATATATATATATATATATATATATATATATATATATATATATATATATATATATATATATATATTATAGATATCACATCTACCTATATTAAAATAAATATTACATTTATAACTATACAATACATTGAATGTATAATCAAAAATACTATATTTAACAAAATTGATCATTTTCATCATCATTAATTATAGTGATTATGTTTCCTGATTTTCAGTGTAAACAAGGACAACATATCGACTCTTACTGCTCCTGATGTTGTAGATCTTGGTCTCTATTCCAAAGTCATTTGTTGAATTGCAGACAGCAACAATGTCAGTGGTAACTTTAAGCGTCACAACACTGTGGACTTGCTCCTCCGTCTCTCTTTTAACAACCTCACGCCAGCTCTGAGAGTACAACACACATACAAGACAAAAGCGTCAATCCAAGCTCTGTGTAACACGAGCAGAGGACTGAGAGGAAGTCTGTTACCTGGCTGCCAGTGATGCTCCAGGTGATGGCGGGTCGAGGGTAACCTCTCACCTCACAGCTCAAATTTAACCAGCCCCCGACCTTTTCTGTCAGCTCAATCTCCCTCTCCGCATCCTTCATCTGAGGCGCACCTAGAGGAACAGAACCGGTAACAACTTTAGAAATATACTGCTGTATAGCTTTTTTCAGCAGTTTATAATGCCCTTTATTATGTTCAAAAAACATTATTTTTACATTGTAAAATGCAGCCCTGTTAAGTTCCTGTCTCTATGAAGCCCCTCCTACCTAAAAATGCAATGTCAGCTAGACCAGTTTGTTGTGATTGGTCAACCGCTTCCAGCGTGTTTCGGAAATGTCACGCCCTTACCATAACTGTGAGTTTCAAGTATTTTTTTTACAGTCTATGGTTTCAACCAAGCGTGCCGCACAAGCCATGAAAAGTGAAGCCAAAGCGTCTCGATCGCCCCCCGGTGATTGGTCCTAGTATAGGTCAAAAACCCCGCCTCCCCATGTTATTTAATGGCACGTGAGGCCAACTAAACAATTAAATTACACTTCAAATAATTTTTTCCAAAGATGGTTTCTGTCATTTACTGTAGTTTGTATCATGCTGATGTAAGTTCAAGTGTTTGTTTTGAAAATAAGTTAGTTTTTAGTTTAGTTATTTGATGCGGTGTTGTGACGTCATGATTGACAGCTGTGACTGACAGCTTCGGAGGACTGAGAAGATTGGAGTTTTAAATTTAATATCTACATTTCTATAAATAATTTAAAAAGTGCAGGAGCGTGTGCTTGCGATTGATTTTGCGAGTGTGAGGGCGGGGCCTTGATTTCGCGGCTTTACTTCCTGCTCACTACTGCGCAGACTCAGGTCCCGAGATCGCTACTGCGCAGACTCAGATCCCAAGGTGTCAGTGCCATATCGGGACACTGACGGCTTTACTTCTCACCAATGGAAGAGAGCGAAAGGGCATCGTCCATCTTTTTTTACAGTCTATTTCAACACACTACTTATTGAAAACTGTTGACTTTCAATCAGTTTACGTTTGCCAGTGGGGGACTAGTTCACCCCAGATGTCCGGTTAGAGACATGAAGAAGCAGCATGAAAGTTCTTTGTAGCTTAATTTTCTCCACAATAATCCCATACAGCTTCAATCAAGGTTTGTTTAGCACGTAAGTGCAAATGATTACATTTGTGGTTCCATGAGTATGTGTGGTCTAAAACAAAACATACAAGATAATAATCAATATAACAGAAACACAATTCAATAACAAGATAAATATATACAATATGATGTAGCAGAAATGCTTCCATGAACCATAAACATCATGTGAATACATGAACGCAAATCAAATCACTACTTCTGTGTGAAGTATCCTTAAACAAGGAATATAAAATAAATACAATCAAACAGTTAACAGAAGTTAAATACATAAACCAACTTACTTTCTTAGAATATACGCACACATCAAATGGCAAGAAAGCATCGAGTCCGTCTGCTACATTCACTCCATGCAGAGCCATTTAATATCAAGGGTTATCAATGCCACCTGCTGGAGATGGGCGGAGCCTAGTGTCTTTACATTGCTGCTTTGACAGCGTGCTCTGACATTGGCTGATTGCTAGAACAAGTCTCACAGACACAAATCCAAATACATTTACAATGGGCCTTTTTAACACTACTAATGCTACTCAACCAGGTCTCGCCAGTTTTTTACGTATTCCTTGGGCTGTCAGGGTTGGGTTAAGGGATGAGGCTCAAGATGCAGAAAAAACACATCCCTCTCTTCATTGCTCCGCCTCCAAAGCTCACCCTCCAATCCTAACTCCAAGTCGGTCTCGAACCCTGATCGCTGGCATGCGAGGCGAGTGCACTAACAAACAGTGAACACCGCATTCTCTAGCAGTCATCAGTCTGCACAACTCTCACAGGCTGGCCTCGGTTACACACGCAATGCAAGAGTGGATGTCTATTTGTCGTAGCAGAAGTGCAACAAAATAATGCTTCACAAAAAATAAAGCGAAGATGATGAACCGACGACAAGAAAGCACAAAAAAATGTATATACATACACAAGAGAAAATACAACCGAGAGTTCGTTGCAGGGGCGTAGAATTTAGTAGGGACGCTAGGGACGTGTCCCTACCAATATCCAATGACCACTGATTTGTCCCTTGCAATAATTTAGATTTTTTAAATATATATATTTATATAAAACGAACTTTATATATAAATTAAAATATATGTATATATAAAACCACTCTTACAAGAGCGTTCTGTGAAAAAAGCGCAATTCCTGGTACACAACAATTGGTTAATATATCTCGTAGAAGTCCCGCGCCTCGCAAACCCACATTGCTAATCCGATTGGCTGTGCTTTTTCTTTCTAACTTGTGAGAGGCTGTAGCTTAATTCGGTTGTGAGAAGCGGCAAAATTCCTCCGAAACCTAGATGCGGTAAGTGAGGGAGAAAGAAATCAACAGCTCTGTGAACGTCAAATATTGATTCTGGGACAGTGCAGTTTTTTTTTCAATGTATGACAATCGCGGATAAGTAGCCAACCCAAACTGTGTGTGTGTCTGGTTGGGTGTGTGTGCGTGTGTGCGTGTGTGCGTGTGTGCGTGTGCGTGTGTCTTTCTGTCTCTGTATGTCCTGGTAAACCCTTGTGGGGGTAAAATGCCCCACAACGATGGCAATATTTGAAATACTTATGTGGACAAGGATTTTTTGATTCACATGAGGAAAACAGCTTATAAATTATCTAACTGATGTTTTTGAAAATGTAAAAATGCAAAAAAGTTTTCTGTGATGGGTAGGGTTCGTGTAGACTTTTTTTACACAGTTTGTACAGTACAAAAAATGTGTGCGTGTGTGTGTGTGTGTGTACACTTTGTGATGGGCACTTACACTAAAAGATCATGACAACTATTTTATATGTGCTTGCTATTTAAAAAGATTTATAAATCTGACAAATCATGTTTCTATTTAAGTCTAGTGTTTTGCACAAGTTTCTGTAAGGGTTGTGTAAAATATGAATTTTGAACTTGATACAAAAAGTGGAAGTCTGCAATGTCCTGACCTGAGCTTACTAATATAGTGAAACAAATGTGTTTGTCAATTAGGCTTTTTTTTATGTGCTGAGTCAGGATGGCAGCTAAAAAAAGAAAGGTAGACATTAGGAGCTACTTTAAAACAAATACAAGTAAGTCATTTAAAATATTTTCTCAATTGCTAAAGTGTAGAGTCATCAACAATTTTTTCTATGTTTTCTCTCCCTGTTAATTCCGTCAATGTGTTGTTTTGCCAGCTGAGGTGACAGAAACAGTCCTGCTAGGTAGTTGCTCAGGAAGAGAGGCAAGTGGAGAGCTGAAGTCACAGCTGAGGTCAAGTTTTGACATGATGTTGACATGTTAGTAAGTCTGTTAAACGGCTTTCTTGTCATTATTTGTTACCTGTAACATTACATAATTAATTATTGCATTACACTATAAGCGGAGTAAAGTTAATAAGTCAGCCAAACTGCCTCCTTGTCATTATTTGTTATACTATTAATTTCCTGAATCCTCAGCTTCCGGGAATGTCCCCACCAATCTCAAAATCAAACCTACGCCTCTGGTTCGTTGTTAGATGTCAAAAGCACAGCAGCTCGAGACTAACCTTTTTTTCGGGTCCTAAATCTCTTTCCTGGTCATATCCCTTCAGTTTCCAGAGACATTACGAAAGAGAAAAGCTCATAAGAATATCAGTCAGCCATCTCTCTTTCTACAGTCTTCCTTCCTTGCTCGTTCTCTCTCCTCCACTGTAATATAATATGGCCTCTAATGCTGATGGGCTACACGTTTGTTGTGTTGATCCAACCAACTTTCAAACAGCGTTTTTCAAATATCACCTGCTCCAGCTTTAAATACTTGATGAGCTCTTCCTTACCCTGTACGATGATATGGACTGAACCGCTGGTCTGCAGGCCTGGAAGAGACGGTACAGTCACTGCACAGTCATACTGTCCAGCTGTGTCAAATGTGGCGTCCTGCAGCTGCATTATGTGTCCTCTTCCGACCTCAATCCCATCCTACACACAAACAAACGCACGCAAACAAATTTAGCGAGGAGCAGATGGGGTGAAAAGAAGGTCTAAACAGAATGTGGAAGACTAAACGAATGTGTCCAGACTGCTGAATCACACTGCAGTGTTACCTTAAACCACACAGTAGCGGTCTCTAAAGACGACAGGGCATTGCAGGTCGCTGTCAGACTCTCTCCTTTCAGCATGACCTCGGAGTCTTTGGGCATCACCACGGCTGGGTCCAGATCTGCACACACACACACACACACACACACACAATTACAGAATACATTTTTATTCATATTGCACCAGAAAAACATAATTACTTTATTATTTATTTATTTTTCAATATAGAAAATTCAATAAAGAGACTAACTTCATTTTTCAATGTTCTTCATGTTTCTTCTACTAATTTGTTATTTACTTTGGACTAAAGCATCTGCAAAAATAATAAATGTACACTACAATTCAAAAGTATGGGAATGGTAATATTTTTGAATATTTTTGAAAGAATTCTCTTATTCTCACCAGGGCTGCACTTATTTGATCAAAAATACAGTAAAATAGTAATGTTGTGGAATATTATTACAATTTAAAATAACTATTTTCTATTTTAATATATTTTGAAAAGTAATTTATTCCTGTGATGGGAAATATGCATTTTTATCACCAATTACTCCAGTCTTTAGTGTCATTTCTTCAGAAATCATTATAATACCGGTATGTTGATTTGATGCTCAAGAAACATTTCTTATTAATATTATTATTGTTGAAAGTGGTGCTTAATATTTTTGTGGAAACCATGATTATTATATAATTATAATTTTTTTTTAACAATGTACAAATCTGCCATGTTTGATAAATGTAATGCATCCTTGCTGAATAAAAGTATGAATTTCTTTTGAACAGAATAGTAAATGTTATTCAACATTATTAAGATACCAGTTCTAATGGATGATCACATAATGGTAGTGGTGTGCAATTTATTTCTAGTTTTAAAATCAGGGTGTGTAAAATTGTGTAAAATCAGGTTGAGAAGCAGAACTCACAGTGCACAGTGAGCTGTAGGGTGTCCACCACCTCATCGTGGTTCACTGCATCCAGGTCCAGAGAGTGACATTCATACACATCACTGTCTGCTCGAGACACCTCCTTCAGAACCAGCAGCCCATGATAGGAATCCAGCTCCACATCTGACTGTTGTGAGCAGGACACAGAGAACAGTGGGAATGTCTATCATACTGATTAAGATTTCCCTTAAATTATACATTATCATACTTAAATAGATTAAATTATCTTAAGTTGGACAAATCTATCAAAGTCATTATCCAAACCGAGATGCAAGGATGCTGGAGCATATTTGTTAAAAAAATTATCTTCTGAAATGAATGACTTTGATGTAAATACAAAATACTATGAAGTAAATAATGGCCTGTATAATAATAAGAGCCAGACTGAGCCAATCAACAGCTCTATTATTTACAAGTCATTCTACAGCAGTTGTTTTACAAAGGTGGTCTGTGTAACGTGGTATATAGATAGTATTAATAATCAAAACAAAACAACAAATTTAACACAATTACTAAAATAGAATTAAAATGATGTAAATAAATTGTAATTGTCAAAGAACCAACACTGAATTCATTGATGGACTAATCAACTAATGACAAAAAATTACTTTGACAAATGTCTTAACATTAATTTTTGACTAATAAGTGTTAATTTTCACTGTCTCACTTCAATATGTTCTGCACTAGGTTATTTTATAGCCTATAGACTGGGTGAAAAAAGTGTGGTAGTATGCACACCAAATAATTGAACTTTAATGCTGTGAAATTATTCTGACTGGGTTTTATTATATTATTGCTGTTTGGAGTTCCAAACACCTGCAGTATTCTGACTTGGTGTGGATTTTAGCGTACGCACACTCTTAAGGCCCTGTTTACACCTGGTATTAAGATTCGTTTTGGTCGATCGGTAGATGAGGCAGTCACATACCCGTTTACACCTGGTATTTTAATCCGTTTCTTTTGTGCACTTACAACCACTTCTGTCCTGATTTCTTCAAAGGGAGGGTCTATGGGCGGGTAAATGTTTTTTTTGTTTGTTTTTTTCAGATCTTTCAATCTAGACAAAATAAGCTTGTGCAATTTACATGAACGCGCAAGGAGACGATAGAAAAACATAAGGAGAGCAGCTTTTGTTTCTGACAGCCGCAACACCGAACTGTTAGAAATCAGAAAAAGTGTGTTAGAAATCAGGAATGGTGAGAGAACATTGTGCTTGGTAAATTTTTCGTCTTTTAACCAAACTTGGGTCTCCAGCCGACAAAGTTTGAATCCCGTCTGGCTAGCACGCTTCCTATATAATGTTTACGCATTAGGTCAGTAGGCGGTCCTTTGTGGCTGTTGAACCGCATTCGACCACATGAGCGTTTACACTATGAAAGCAATCCGGTCAAATGCGTTTTCGACTACCTCTGGAAGTGGTCAAAAGTGTACAAACTCAAAGATTAAGCGGCTGTTTACACGACACCATTTTCAACTAAAAACGTAAAACTTTGTATACGTTTTGGCCGTTCGTTTACACGACAACAGCGTTTTGGCTGCCTGAAAACGCAAACTTTTGAAAATGGGTTTCTAAGTGAAATTTTTTGAAAAAGGTCTCCATGTAAACAACACAAACGCGAATCTCTGAAGACGATGATGTAATACACATGCATATTACGTGTTCAGTCTATAGTGTTTCATAGCCATCTAATGGCCTGGCTGCAGAATACAGGGTTTTTTATTCGTTTTCGCAGATCCGTGTGAATGGGGATCGTTTTGACAATGGTGCCGTCTGAACGCGGAAAACTCAAAGGAAAAACTTCTCCGTTTGTAAACGTACCCTAAATCTGTGCGTATGCGGGTTTTATAAATGAGGCCCAATATCATTAAAGCAAATGCATACGGAACACTTACATAAAGCTGCAAGTCAGTAATGGTACTGTTCTGTCTGTGCATATCAAGCACATTGTCTGAGCTAGACTGTCTGCAACGTCCGCTTCTTCTCAATGCTTTACAGCCTCCCATTCAGGAAAAACGGGTCCGAATAAAAAGAGAAAAAAGAGGCTATTCTCACTTGTTCTCGGTTGAAAATGATGGGTGCTGGGGGGTTCCCATCGCCTTGGCAACGGATCTCCACTGTGTCCCCTTCTTTGACCAAGCCCTCGGGCGATTCTTTCCATATCTCCACACTGCTAGTTGGGTCTATATGACATACGGACATACACAAAGCCCAAGGGGCCATGAATCTAAATTCATTCATACGCATCTCGCCAATGCAACATAATTCTCACACTCAATTATTTAGTCAAAGCTGACAAAGCAAAGACCTTCATAGCTGTGTCATGACGAACACAACTAAAAGTTTATCATTACCTGTGACGTACTGACGCTATCTGAAATATTAAAAACATGAACTGGAATATATGGGTCCTTTCATATAAACCCATTTTAGACATCTGACAAAATCTGATGTGATCTTTAAGCCTTGTGTTCGCACAAAGATTGTCATCAGATTCAAATGTAGGTTTTGTCCACAATGAAACTGAAAATACTATGTGAAATGATAAAATCATTGCCAGTAAAGTCAAATATGATGTCTAATATGCAGGTATGTAAAGTGGGATTTTGGACCAATGAGATTTCACAGTGGGCGGAGTTATCCAGCACGATGCAACAAACACAGAAACCAAGCAACCAACAAAATGTTGTGTAGCTTTTTTCATATAGAACCTTAAAGGGTTCTTTAAGGTGTTTCATATATAGAAACTTTTAGGGGTTCCCATCATGTGATCATTTAATGGATTTAGTTTTCATTTATTTTTCATTTTAATGAAATTGTATTTATTAAACAGCTCATAAACATACGTTATCACTAGTCAAATTGAAATAACTCATTAAACATGAAAGTATTCAATCATTTAAGAATTTTTTTCTTATATAGAAACTTTTTGGCATAAGGCATTCTTTAAAACTGGGTCAAGAAAAAATAAATCTATTGAATATAGAACCCATTCTATAAAACCCATTGAACCTTGTGGTTAGAACAAAAATTCTGATTGTCATGGAAAAGATTGGATGTATCGCATTCCACTTCATCAAAAGAAACTCTCAATTATAAAGGGACTTACAGTGAACTGTAATATTGATGCCTTTGGACTCGGATGTCCTGACAGCTGCAGGGACAAAGTAGCTGACTTCACAGGAAAAGTGGGAATCTTTGTCTTCCTTGGTCACCTTATAATGCAAATCACTCTGGACTGTATATAGGCCACTGGATTCTCTTGTCACTAGCGTTACCACATTCACCACTGAGAAAAAACACACACACAACAAGACATACACATTAGTGGCAACTATTTTTCATACTGTATATTACACTGTTTCGATGCCTAAATTCATTTGTAGCATGTAAAGCAATTAATCTGAGCTTTTTTTTTTTCTTTTTTTTATTCGGACAAGAAAATAAATTTGGCACAGATTTTCACATTTATTTATCTGCTAGACACAACTGAAAAAAATATTTGGGCTTATTCGTATTGGCTAGAATTTTAAGATCTGTACATAGTCTTATAGGTTTGGAGCAAGTTATTGCATATTAATGTAAAATTACATCATGCGATTATTTGTTTAGTTTCATTTTCATGGACTTTTAGTTTGCTTGTCGTTATTTTTCTGTTGTCTTTGTTCACATTCAACGCCACTTGTTTGTTACCATGAATTCATTTAATCATCACAGCTGTCTGTATTTAAGTTTTTTTATCATTGTATACTTAGGGGCTGTTTACATGACACTGTTTTCAACAAAAAATGTAAAACTTTTTATGCGTTTTGACTGTAAATTTTCATGACAACAGCGTTTTTGCTGCCTGAAAACAAACTTTTGAAAACGGGTCTCCGTGTAAACAACTACAAACGCAAATCTCTGAAGACGATGACGTCATGCGCATTACGTGTTCATCGCCATCTAAAGGCCTGGCAGCAGAGTACATGGTTTTTAGTCGTTTTCGCGGATCCGTGTGAATGAATGGCGTCGTCTGTACAAGGAAAACCCAAAGGAAAAACTTCTCAGTTTGAAGCATATCGTTGTCGTGTAAACGTACCCTTAAGCTCCTGTGTTTCCTCAGTTCATTGTCGGTTTTTGTTTGTGTGTAGACACGCTGTTACATTGTGGATTATCTGCGTATATTTCTTTATTAAATACATTGGAACCTTTTTTCTAGATTTTCTATATAACATACCATTCAAAAGTGGTAAATTGTAAATTGGCCAAAAGTGACGATAAAGACTTTTACATTGTTTCAAAAGATTTAGATTTCAAATAAACAATGTTCTTTCTGTTTTTAATGTATTTTTATTTAATAAATACAGCGTTGGTGAGCATAAGAGAATTTTTAGGAGAATTAGAAAAACATACATAAACCAAACTTTTGAACAGGTTGACATGGGTTAAAGGTCCCATGACATGGGGTTATTATATTATTTTATAATGTTTCCTGGGTTGCCCTTATAATGTTAGTATGTTTTTTAGATAAAAAATAGTCACAATTTAGAAACAAAAGGCATTTTTCCTAGCCCAGTTTTAGCCTCTGATTTGAACGCTCTGTTTGAAGGGGCGTGTCTGTGTGAGATTCAGTGTAACCGGCCACTGCTGTGATTGGCTGACATGCTTGCATATGAAATAGCTACTTATTACATGTGAAACTTTCTCGAATACTTTTACTACAGTTATTATACGTTTTTACTATTACAGCTATCGAGATTAACAAATCGTCAGAAGTTTTTAAAGTATTTAGATCTATTCCCATCACATAAAATGTTGCCGTGATGAGCATTGCGCAAGCAGTCTGTTGTTGATCGCGAGAATGAAGATCTTATCATGGCAACGCAGTTTCTGCACTCTCTCTGCTTTCACCAATGCAAACACGGTGATGTAAATACAGTAAGAGCTTCATGTGCAGTGTAACGTGCGTCATTGATTTCATAACGAGTTTGGCAAGTGTCCAGATAAACTCTATCGCGCTGAGTGGAAAGATTGTTCTTTGATCGCTTTCTGTATATAATTTATTCACAATTTAAATATAATTATTTTCATCCTACTAAAAGAAACGATGTGAAGTTGATATTTTAGTCACTGGCTTGATTTTGAGAGAAAGATTACCTGTCTGAACTTGAACAATTACACATCAGAAAGTGTTGCTTAGCTCGATCGATTTATTTTCAGACGTTCGTCGAGGCCAGCTCTGTATTGACCCAAGTTGAGGAAACAGTCGTCGGTGAAATGTTTGCCGCAGACATGCAAAACTTTGGGGAGTTGTGTCGGCGCATTTCCAGAGAAAATGAAATTAATCCACTGGTTCTTTTGGGGCTTGGATGAAGAAACTAAAAAAAGGATTCAGTGTTCATTTGTACATCCAATTATTGAGCAATTATTATGCTTCGCTCGCTCAAAAGCCATGATATCTCCCGTGGACAAACTAAAATCGCGCGCACGCGTTCCTACTTCCTAGCTCATTTTCTCATGGACTGGAAATATTCTCTGGACGTCATAAGGAGGAGATTCAAGATCAGCCCGATTGAGCTTCCACTTTTTCAAAGGCAGAGAAAGATAGCAAAAGCTTGATTTACACTGATTGAAATTTCTAGAAAATTGGGGACCATATACAGGCTAGGGGAACTTATATTAATGTTAAAAAAACATCAAAAAGTGAAAATTTCATGTCATGGGACCTTTAAGGTTCAGCGTTAGTAGTTATTTCCCAGTTATTGTAATAACTTTAATAAATACATAGTATGTATGGGGAACAGGATATGTTAATCTTACTCACATCCATTAGCAGGGTGGATGGGGATGTGATCACGGTACCATGTGATGTTTGGCCTGGGAAAGCCGTCTCTGGTCTCACAAGATGCAATCTAACCAAATAAGAGATGCGTCAGCTTAAACCCAGCATATATAACTGCTACAATCATTACATGTGCATACAGGGTGAATTTGAGTGCATGATGTACCTTAGCTGGGGAGTCACTGGACACAGAAACTCCAGAGAGGACACCTTCAATGACAGGAGGCTCTGGAGGGTCTAACAACAGAATATAAAATATATATATAAAAAGCAACCATGTTAAACCATTTAGTGATGATATTCAACTGACTCGAGGAAAAAGACTTACGGAAAACCTTCAGGAGAGTCCTGCCCTCTCCATTGCCAGCTGCCAACCCACTGACCTGACAGAAAAACTCTCTCTCATCAGACAGCTTAACGTCCTGAATGGTCAGAGTTTCTCCATCATTGTTTGATTGCACACTGATACGGTCACTGTAGCTCGTGTCCTCATCCACCTTCTGCATGGTCAGATCGCTGTAGGAGATCCTCACCCGATTCCCTTCACGCTCCCGCTGAGGATGATGGAAAATAAAACTTACCACGTGGCCTGTATATGACTCGAGTCCCTCGTTCAATGTAAGTCTAAGGGAATTTTTACTCAATCTATCGTCAGCCAGGTGAAAGTCTGAGCACTTAAAAAGTAACAGCACACTTCCAGCTCAATTTTAAAAAATCATCATTTACTCACCCTCATATCATTCTAAACCCAAAAGATCATTGATTTTTGGAACACAAAATTTGTCCATCCATTGAAAATCTGCTCAACCAAAACTTCCACACATTAAAAAGTGCAAAAAGACTTTGTAAAAGTAATTCTTATGAATCGAGTGGTTTAAAAGTCTTCTAAAGAGACACGACTGCTTTATATGAGGAACAAATTTAATGCAGGCTTTATTCACATATAAACATTGATATGCGTATAGAGTGCATTAAATGGTAAATAGAATCTCACACGCATGACGTGGTGTCACACAAACACTTTCGAGCTTCCGCAGGAACCAATGAAGCTTGAACTCAAGCATCAAACAAGTATGGCAGAGCTTCGGTTTGCCATATTTGATGTGCACTAGTGTGTTGATCAGTGTTCATGTGTGAATAATAGTCTAAATTAAAAGAATAGTTCTCCCAAATTTTTTTATTCTGTCATCCTTTACTCACCCTCATTTTGTTCCAAACCTGTAGGAATTTCTTTCTTCAGTTGTACACAAAAGAAGATATTTGAAAGATTGAACGTTGGTAACCAGACAGGTGACTGCACCTATTGACTTCCATAGTATTTTTGTTCCTGCTATGGAAGTCAATGGATGCCGTCAACTGTCTGATTACCAACATTCTTTCAAATATCTTTTGTGTTCAATAGAAGAAAGAAATTCATTATGGTTTGGAACAACTTGAGGGGGAGTAAGTAGTGACAACATTTTTGGGAGAACTATCCCTTTAAATCTGTTCATCGATCAGCTATGTTCAGCGATCATGTCTCTTCAGAAAACTTGGGTTAAACGCTCTATATAATGTCTTTGTGAACTTTTGGAAGTGTCAAAGTTTTGGTTTTGTGGACTTTTAAAGGATGTTTTGAAGATGGGCAAAAGTCTTATGGATTTGGTACAACATAAAGGTGAGTAACTGATGAAAGAATTTTCATTCGTAAATCAACTTTTTAAACTAAAAAATGTGAAGGAGCGTTAGAGCTTTCGGGACTCACCACAAACCACTGCACCATCACCATCTCAGGTGTCTTGGTGAAGGTGTACAGGCAGGGGATCTCTACAGACTCGTCCATGTAAACCTCCACAGTGTCCTCCATCCTCAGATCCACTACCGCCCAAGCTGCCAAAGAAAACTCATTGAGATTGTGTGCTTGAGGCCATGTGAGAACAAAGGCTGCTTTATCAACACATGAAAAAACACATTAACAAGGGTTTAATGTATTTTAGATTGTGCAGTAATGTTTAGGCCACAGCCTTAGAGAAAACTCAATTACACTCCTATTAATGAGATCAACAACATAAAACACTCTCTTTGTTGAAACTCTTCAGGGTCATTCGAAGACTGTAAGTGATGGCAAGATCCTGCCGGATCTGTGGATTTTAAAAAAAGAGTACAAAGAATACATCTATTCAGAACTGAAAATGAAATCAAGTCAAAGCAGATAAACAAACACGATAGGGGTGACGGATGTGTACAAGCTTGTCAATTATGTGATTTATCTGTATTGCAAGTGATACAGTTTTTTCATGTTGTCATGCTGAATATGATGTTATCATATTTTATTTTTTTAGTCTTTCCAGCAGCATATTGATTTAAAGTTGTTCCATAGTTAGTTGTGTACAAACAATAAGTCTGTGACTTCTGCGGTATTCCGTGACTGTAGATTGCATGCGGGCAAACTGAGGACATGAGACAGTCAATGAGTCATCGGTCTTTGATGCTATCCTGTTGAGATTGAAGATATACAGACAACGCATCTATTTTTCACATTTCCGGCACTGTTTGTGTAGTGTAATTCCAATGCAAATCTATCAGAATGGATTTAAAATGTTAAAATAAGAGTACCATGCTTTACTGATAGCTGAAAGCATAATCAAATTAGCCAATATATTTAGTAAACTAATACATAATAGGTCGGGGAGGAGCATAACTTGAATGAAGAATGTTTCAATTCTGCAGGCAGATTCGGCACAGGCCTTGTGATGGCCCACATTTGTAGATGCATTGATCTTGCGGACTTTGACAGTTAAACCTTACATGGCACAGCTTCACTTGGCTGGCAATATTAGATTGAAGAATGCTCTAGGCCACCATACCACATCAGCACTGACCGAATCATAGGAAAATAGGCAAAATCGTTAACTCCATACAAGTTGTTCTCCATGCAAGCTATTACATGTTATGGCTCTCAAAAGCATTGTCATGGAAATCAAGAAATAAAACATAGCCCATTAACTTGCTTCATAACACATAAAGAGAACGGTCTGCTCGAATATGTAAAACTATTAATATGCATTTAAGTGGTTTCACAAAAGCTGATTGTGGCAATGGTTCTACAATCTACTTTCAATGCTGTTTGTAAATGCAGCCCAGGTCAATTTTACCCACTAATCAAAACAATGAAAAATTAAAAAATACCTTGCATAATTCAGAAATAAGCACTTTGTAGGACATAATTGTCACATTGTGACATATTTAGTACATTTAAGCAAACATTTTTGATTAATGAATTTTTTTTTTTTTACTGTATTACATTGGTGTTTATTTATTTAAATCACAACAAAATACTGCATATATTACTACAAATATACTATACAGTATATTACTATAATGTATGACAAAAGGTATAGAATAGTTTGATGGCTTTCACCTTTAAATTGATAGTTCACCCCCCAAAAAATTCTGAAAAAGTCCTGTAATCATTTATTATTTTACACTACCAAAGTTTGCGATCAGTAAGATTTTATTTATTCATAAATTTTTTTAAGAAATTAATACTCGCATCAACTACATTAGACAAAGACATTGAAAATTATATTTCAAATATATGCAGTATGTATAGTTTCCACAAAAATATGATGCTGTTTTCAACATTTATAATAATAAGAAAAGTTTCTTATTATTAGCATATAAGAATTATTTCTGATGGATCATGTGACACTGAAGACTGGAGTAATAATGCTGAACATTTAGCTATACCTTTAGAGGTTTTCTTTTTTACCTTTACAAATTACATTTTAAAATAAATTTAAAAAAGAAAACAGTTATTTTAAACTGTAATAATAGTTCACAATATTACTGTTTTTATTGTATTTAAATCAAATAAATGTGAGCAAAACTTTTTTTAAAAACATTAATAAATCTGAAATGTATAAATAAATGTACTATGTTCCAATTCTTCTGAACTCAGACAATAGCTTAGTGTGAGGAACAGACCAAAACATGAGGGTGAGTAGATGGATTTTTAGGTGAACTGTATATTTAAAATCCTCCCTCTCTCTACTTTCTGGCTGTCTCTATTGTGGCAACATTGAGGTTTTGAGTGGCAAACACAGACCTGCCGGCGGCTGCCACCACACCAACTGAAAAAATACAGACCATGTGTCTTTTGTGTGTGATTATTATATTTGGCAGCACACCCCCTAAGCAAAGCAGAGAGAAAGAACAGCATTTAAAAAAAAAAACAAGGCCCAGATTTTGTGACCACAGGCTTGGTTTTAATCTGACAATCTTTGTCTGACTCAGACATGAGCGATACCCATTCATCTTCTCATCTTCCATTCCTCAGATATCTGCGTTCAAAACAAGCGTCCAGCCACTGTGACTTTTCAAATGTCACTCTCTGACCTCAACGGCCTTTTCGTATTAGAAGAAAGTCATTTTTCTTCCCTTCAGCCTTTCTATCTCTCTGCAACCTGCTCTCTTGCTCTTTCTCTCAGCATGCAGAAAATAGGCTCGGACTGAAAGGCCTCCTTTTTAATTGGAAACATCTGGGAGGCAGGGAGCTGGACTGGTGGGGTGCCGTGGAGACGGGCTATTATGGGATTTCCACGTCCTTGGCGAGTGACGGGTGGAGGAGAGAGAGACGTTGGCGAGGGTTCAGGGGTGAAGCTGCTACACAACAACCCTCCCCTCAGCAGTGTGAGGTCAGTGGCACACACTCTAAAAACTCCTGGGTTATTTCTTCAACCCATTTTCTGGGTTATTTGTGTTGGGTTAAACTTATGGGTTATTTTTTCAGAGAGTACCCATTTTCTGGGTTATAGGGCTAATATTTTGACCCAATTCCTGGGTTGTTTGAGTTTCTGGGTTATTTTTCAAAGAGTAACCCATGTTCTGGGTCCCCCTCGGCCCCTCCCCCTGCAGTTGTTCTGGAATTTTCTCACAGGAGACATTTGAAATAACCGACACTTCGCGCTCGATCCGTCTTGGCCTGTGCTTCTTCGGTGCAACTTCGTCGTGTATTCAAGGTAAGCGAGTATTTTCAGTGTTGATATAATGTAATATTTTCTGTGTCCATGTCCCCGTTGCTAGTTTAGCACCATTTGCTGAAAAAAATACCATGGCTTTGCTACGTTGAGACTAGTGTTAGCTGTGGTAACTTAATTGTGGTTGTCATGTAGCTACGCTATCGCGAAAACATCTAACTTAACTAGTTTAAAGTCTGTGTAAAGTCAAAATAAATATGTGTTTTGAGTTTGTCAGACTAAAGAAGAAAGTGTAAACCACCCAGACAATTTGAATGATTAAAAATAACGATAGGTTCATGATATTAGGTGACAAAATGGTTGAAATGCTTTTTACACATTGTTGAGAAATACATTTATGACCTAGGCTATTTAATGTGTTTAGAAGAAAATGACTGAATTCACTTTACACGGTCTTTAAATTCTATTTTTCATAACATGTGCTGTACTTATCTCATTGTTATAATAACGGCAATAATACGGTAACGTTAAGTAACGTTAGCTAACGTTACAGTCCAGCTAACTTAGTGGCGACGTCGTGCCCATAGACAGTATATAAACGTGTCGTGCCGCGGCTAGAGCGACGACACAATCGTTGAGTTATGTTTACCAGCTGCGCCGTGCTTATCATATCATACAGTGCTCTAAGTTACTGGCTGAAGTAAAACCTGTTAACCTTTGCAAGTGCGCCGGCGCACTGAAGCGTTATTTGGTTAAATAGTTCAAAGTTACTATCAGATTTAATGTTATTACCGTGACAAACTATACATCATTAAAAATATATGACTCAAGTTTCAGTATTTGACCACTATTGTATTCTGAGAAACTTATATTGACAGTTATGTCTTAATTTGTGTCAGAAGTTATGAAAAAATTAGTCCTTTAATATGAATTATGATCGTCAGCCGCTCTCATTCAAAAAAATGACAGTGCTTGACAAAACAACGTGCCTCAGGGCTTTTAGCTCAAAAATGTGCAGATTTGGAGAAATATTGATAGATTCTCATAGGTTCTTCATCAGAGTTCTATAGACAGGAATAATATTTATTGAATTTATACCCAAATGTGTCGATGTAATAATTATGAGCACTGGATACTCTGATGTAACGTTACTGTGTTTTCAATCCATAAGAGCAGCCTGAGGTCAAGTCTTTGAATTGTTGCTAACCTCTATATTGCTATGTTTTCTCCAGGTCATTTTAAATGGACAGCTTTGTCGCTGATGTGCCAACTCAGTGGCGGCTTTCTGAGCTGATAGAGAATTTTAAAGGTGAGCATTTTACTCTTACTACCCTTATATCATCTCTCTATACCTAAAAAAATGTCTTTAATTGGGCTTAAATGTGTCGGTGCAAGATTCTGTGAAAGTCACAACTTCTTCGACAGTGGAGTATGCATATCTATATAACCCTTATAGTTAAAAGATACTTGTGCCTTGTCTTTAAGCTGTTATGCATTAGAATAGGCCAGATATTCACCTTTGCATTAATGTCATTACACTTGTTAATGAAAGAAAAGATGGACAGTAGTATAGACTGTCATTCACACTAAATGGGCAATGCTGCAAAATAACCACATTAGTTAACTAGGAAATTGGGCCACGTTAAAAAACAACAACACAACATTCCCTTAAAAGTGATTATTTTTTAGCTTTATAATCAAAGAGTGTCTGGTGAGTGGTTCACAATTGTCTCGACTTATTAGTAATACTCATGTTGTCTTGTTTTCTGTCTTTCAGATGAAGACATGGATGAGGAGGCATTTCTTCTCTTAGATGAGGACACTATCAAAAATCTTGTCCCCAAAGTTTGTCCCAGGCTTAAATTCCTAAAGCTCTCCAGAGACTTTAAAGGAGAATTCCGGCGAAAAATGAACCTAGAGGTAATTAATACATGATTACCGAGTCGACCGTTCTTTGGGATTTGTTTTCATGATAATCGAATGTAAAGAGTTTTATCTCTAAAAACTGATTAGCTTATAACGCTATATCGAATATAAGTAAAAAGAAATCGTTTGTTAATACCACTAACAAGGCTCAAAATAGCCTAACACTAACACGGTAGCATAATGAGGGTCCCTACATGCAAACCGAAGCATTGAGAACTTTGTAAATGTACAGACAGTTTAATAAGAAGATACTTTATAAAGACAGTACATTACGCGTATACAGGCAGGAGCCATCTTGGAAAACAGACTCGACCAGTCGAGCCATGAACGCCGTGCTAAGACAGCTGAACTGTGACTTTAACCTATAGACCAGCTCACGTAGCACGGCGTTCGTGGCTCGACTGGTATGTACTGTCTTTATAAAGTATCTTCTTTTTAAACTGTCTTTACACTTACACAGTTCTTAATGCTTCGGTTTGCATGTAGGGACCCTCATTATGCTACCGTGTTAGTGTTAGGCTATTTTGAGCCTTGTTAGTGGTAAACAATTTCTTTTATATATATACTAGCGTTATAAGCTAATCAGTTTTTAGAGATAAAACTCTTTACATTCGATTATCATGAAAACACATCCCAGAGAACGGTCGACTCGGTAACCATGTGTTATTAACCCCTAGGTTCATTTTTCGCCGGAATTGTCCTTTAAAGGACAAGTTCTGTATTTTACACTTAAAGCCCTGTTTTCAGATCTTTTCTGATGAAATAGAACGGTTAAGATTGAAATTGACACATGCTGCTGTCCCGAGAATTTTTGGTTTCTGTGGTAGCACCCCCACCTCCACAATGGCTGCATAGGTGCACTGGAACAATCCTACGATTAACTACGATAAAACCTGTTGGAAAGCATCTTTTGCAGCGATTTTTGTGTGAGCATATCAGTGAACACCCCGGACCACTCGGTAAGTTTCACGTCTTTGTAATCTTAACCGTTTTATTTCATCAGAAACTATCTGAAAACAGGGCTTTAAGTGTAAAATACCGAACTTGTCCTTTAAGCCTTAAATTCAATCCAGTTATTGAATGTTGTCGAATGTTTGAGTTGTTTATTTTTCTATTTTTTCTTTCCAATATTGTTATTACAGTCTGACCTAAAATAAATATGAAAATAAATATGTCCAAGTGTGTGTGTTTTTTATATATATATCTATATATATAGTTTAATTTAATTTAATGCAATAAAAATGTAAAAGTGCTTGAAGTGTGTAATATAATTTAAAACAAAGTTTTATTTTCTGAAATAAGGCATACTGGCATAGTAACCCAAGTTAGGTTATTTTTGACCCAACTCCTGGGTTAAAAAGGGACCAACTAATTTCTGGGTTATTTAAACCCAGATATTTGGGTTGTTCTTTTGACTCAGAAGTTGGGTTGTTCTTTTGACCCAGAAGTTGGGTTATATTAACTACAATGTTGGGTTGTTTTAACCCAAAATTTGGGTCAGGTATTTAACCCAGAAGTTGGGTCAAAAAGAATAACCCAATTTTCTGGGTTGAAATAACCCAGAAATTAGTTGGTCCCTTTTTAACCCAGGAGTTGGGTCAAAAATAACCCATTATGGGTTATTTTTGACCCAGGAGTTTTTAGAGTGCAGCTACTGCTGGGAAGGACGGGGTCTAGCTGTGTCAACAACATCCGAGATGGGGTGTGTGTGCGTGTGTGTGTGTGTGTGTGTGTGTGTGTGTGTGTGTGATTGAGTGAGTGATTGACGAGACTTTCAGCTCAACACTGCAAAAATCCTACGATTTATAAGTATCTTTGTCCAATAAAAATAACTAAAATACTGAAAATAAGATGAATTACTAAATTTAACGAGGTTTAGGCAAATGTTTAGCCAAAGTACATACAATGTGCAATCTTGCATTAGTGACAAACCTCAAGGAGGTGACAGATTTGCCTTCAAATAGCTAGCTAAACATGTTGACAGTTTGAGTAACTTGCTCAGGGGTTGCGTTCCCAAAAGCACCGATAGCCAACTTTGATCGCAAGTTTCGTCGTTGCTAACATAGTTAACCGATTCTGCATTTCACGAAACCATAGTTCCAATGAACATTCGCAAACACCATTGCAATCTTATGTGGTTGGAACTACATCGTTCGACCTGTAGTTAGAAGCATATATACACTGTAAAAAAATATTTTCATGATTTGTTTTCACAACTTTTTATCTTTTGTCAAATCAACTTCGATAACTAATGTGTGAAGATAACATACTATTTTGAGTTTCTGTTTATTAAACCATTCTTCTTCATTGCATTAACTCAAATTTTGAATTACAACAAACTCAAAATTTTAAGGGAACAAGGTAACTTGCTTTTTTAAGTTAAACCAACATTTTTTTACAGTGTTTCATGTTAATATGACATATTGACTTGCATAGATCGCAATAAGCAAGCCAACCAAGTACATTCTATATCTTTCATCCCATTTAATACATTTCGATCTATATATTTTAGTGTGTCAACGATAAGCAGCAGTTTTTGAAGCGTTTGAAGCTGACATTAAAAGTGATCTAGAAATAATTCATTAGCAGAAGTTATTACTCCACAACCTGTGCTTGATGTTATTAATGACTTTCCTATATTATTGAACTAATGTGGTTCAAACGATGGAGAGGCAACCCTGTTACTGTGCTTGGTTTTTGGCTTGGTTTCATTCCCTAAAAAAAAAGAACGTTTACATTTTAAATTTTTTAAATAAGATAAATAGTATTTCCTTTATTTGTAAAGCATGTTAACATTTGTGAATGTTTTCAAAGAGGGCTTCTGTCGACAATTTGTTCCCTAAGGTACAGCTAAGTGAACCTCCACACACACAAAGCCTTATTAAACTCACAGTCACATCCCGCTGGTCCCATTCTGCATTCACACCCCATTTTCAGGGCTGCTGCCTTTCTCTCACCCCCTCCCTCTACCACCCCACCCCAGCCCGGCCGAGACCAGCCGCCCCACTCATTGTGACCAAGACGCTGGCCCTATTTGCTTAGACCTCTCTGTCCTCTAGCACAGCTTCACTGAGCCCCCCGACTGTGTCCATCCACCCATGGCCTTCAGATACAAGCCATTGTTCCCACACCTGGGGCGCAAATCTCTTCTTCTCTCTTATCTAAGCTTTGAACATCCTGAAGTCTCTCACATTTGTTCTTGTTTAAGTCTTCAGGTAAACACAAAGGTGAACAGGAGTTCATTGTGTGCCTCAAGATGTGCTTTCCTTATCTTCTCCAACAAACATTTTGAAATAGCCTGGCACAAACAGGTTAACAATGATTTTCCCTTAAACATCACGGCCAGATAATCGGATTAGCAAAGGTGGAGAATATCTTGTCAGAGGAGATTCGAGCCAAAGACCTACGTGATGTTTTCTAATCTGAGAGAAAGAGTGTCCACAATAAAGAAAAAGAAAAAGCTTTTAAAATCTTGGGTTCATGTTTTTTTTTTTACAAATATCATAAATTATGAATTCATAAACATGATTACAATTTATACATACAGTATTACAACCTAAACTTACTTTGCCTTGTCATAAAAAAGTTCTAATGATCAAATATTTTATTTATGATTTATTCTATATTTTTTATGATAAAGGGTGGTAAATTAATTTTAAAAAACGAAACAAGAAACACAAAAAATAATAACAAAGCAAAAGTTTTTTTTTTAATTGGACACTAAAAATGTTATAAAATAAGTTTAGTACATGAAAGTAAAGTACTAAAATATACAAACATAGATCAACTAAATTATAGGCGCACCAACAAAATTAACATTTTATGGAATATTGCAGTATTTATTATAAATGATTTATGCGTGCACATCATTATTTTTAGAAAATGAATGTGTCTTTAATCTTTAACCAAAATAACTTCCCCACTCTCATGCAGCAACTTCTCTTCTCTTCTCTGATGACGTGTTTTGTCAAAACAAGAAAAAAATAAAGGATTATGCTGAACTACTTTTTGAGGTCAGTTTACAAAAATCATAGAAGAGAAGGGGGTGTATTCAAGTTATTGTATATAGGAAATCTGAATGTATTTTTGAATCAATTAACAGATCTGGATCAAAAAATGTGCGTCATGTCATATAATGAAACACTGAGACAGAGAAAAGACAGATACCTAAAGCCCACGTATGTCAAACCTCTGCGCTGTGTTATTAACTATCGGGGCAGTTGGCCTACCCCGCGCAAACCCACGTCTGGAAACCACCGGTGAATATTTGGACGTGCTGACAGAGTTTCAAATAACAAGAGTAAGGATGCCTGAAACCACATTGTTTTTACAGGATGATGACTAGCTAGTGTGTGTCTGTGTGTGTATAAGAACGCAGGGGTGGAGGAATTGTGGGTCACAAGCTCAAACTGAGTTCCTCTAAAAACCAAGATGTTATCCTAACAATGGGCTCACCACCATGATAATACTGCCACATATATATTGTGTCCCTGTTACCCACACAAAAGTGGACAGTAGTCACAACATCAGTCTGCTCAGCAAACAAAGAAGATCAGCTACTGTTTCAGCCTCAGCTGAGATGAATTACATCTCCAGCTGTTTTTTATTCTTGCAGTGTGACTCCCTAAACTTAAAGACAAATGCAAAACCCAGCAAGCAAACACAAACTCCCTCCCTCTTGAGTCAGTCAGACTTCAGCGATCTGTGATAAGTAAATGGGCCTTACTTATCTTTTGAATAGAAAGGGCTTTGTATTGCCAATATGATAAACAAGTAAAATACTAAAGAACTATTTGACCCTGAAATGAAAGTCGATGTCAACATTTTAGTGACCATTACATATATTTTTGTCATTTTTCTGAGGCATCCCCACAATCCTACAAATGCCAAGTGGGTGGTGGATGGTGAGTGGATGGGTGGATGGACGGATGGACAAACAGCAGTTCCATGAACAAAGCTAGACAAGATACATTGGAAACATGAGGGCTATACAACAAGATTCATTAATTAACAAGACACACCTGGAAGCAATGACACAATGAACCAATCAAAACGTGACATAAGACAATGAACCGAACGCTAAACGAATGCTCTTCAAGTAACGTTAATAGAACATCACTCAAAGTTAATGTTCTCAAAATGGTAGCACAAAAACATTATTTATACTTTTTTAGAGATTTTTTTTCTGAAATATTTAAAAGTTTTTTTATGTTACTACTTATTTCATTCAATGGGTTCAAAGGTAACGTTCCCTTCACATTGAAATAACCAAGAAATTAATTTTTTAAAACATTTAATAAAATTCACTTTGGGAATGTTAGAAAACGTTCTTAGAACATATTTTCGTTAGCTGGGATAAAAGTGAATTTACATTTTTGGCTGAACCATTTAACTTTACCTCTGGGTTGTGTTCTGTTAGCCAAGCTGTGAACAGGCTGGTTTTCAACATGGTGCCCACCCTCCCCCTCTGGCACTAATGTGTCACAATAGACCTCCCATACAGATCACATTAGAGTGACTGGGCACCAAATGAACCTCTGTATTCGACTGTTTTCTCTAAGATAACCTGCCCATTGAAGGATTTACTAATCTTGGACTATCTCTGTGTCAATAGCTGGCGTTTGATCTTCAAATCTGAGTAAAGTTTGCTAATCTATACCTTCAGACTTTCTAAATCAAGGATCTTTCATCTGCCTCTTTAAAGTGTGTTGGGTCGGGAATCCGTAAGCTTTGCGAGAGAAAGGTTGAAGAGTGCTGGAGAAAGGCAAGCGTGACCGGCTCTGTGGCAGGGAGAGAATCACCTATCACACCCCACATGCACCTGGGATCAAAGCGAGCACACACACACTGGCTGAGTCCAAAACTGAAGGTTAACTGCCTTAAGGCCCCAGTACTCACGGCGAAGTGCTTTTTAGTTCATCGCTTACACTCTAAAAAATGCTGGGTTGTTTCAACCCAATTTTGGGTCAAATATGGACAAACCCAGCCGTTGGGTTACATTTTTAAATTACATTTTTAACCCAACGTTTGGGTTTGTCCATATTTGACCCAAAATTGGGTTGAAACAACCCAGCATTTTTTAGAGTGTAGGGGTAAAAAGACGGGTTTTTTCACCATAGGCCCTATTTTAACGATCTGAAACGCAAGTTTCAAACGCAAGTAACTTTGTGGGCGAATAAATGACTCTTGCGCCCGATGCAAATTACTCATAGGTGTGGTTTGGGCGTAACGTGAAATAAACCAATCAGAGCATCATCTCACATTCCCTTTAAGAGCAGACGTGCTTGTTCCATGGCGGATTGCTATTATAAGTGCGGGTTTGCCAGGCGCACGCAACTTACATGATGGTAAAGGTGATTTCACAGTCTTCAACATTTTGTCTTGACGGACAACCCACTTTGTCAGGTGTCCTTATATACCTATGTGTCTTGCCACTATTAATCAAACAGGATTGATCCGTCATTACTACAATTAGCCTGAATAATTTGGGTAAATGTGTAATGTATGCCTATTTTTTCACATCTTCATGGACACCATAATGATTTCCCTCGTATGGTAATATGAAATATGAACTGCTGCGTCTGTGTAGATGAGAGAAGCGTAGATGAGAAAGTGTATGCGCGTTGTGCACACGCTACATTATGGCCAAGCATGAGCCCTTAAAATAGCATCTGAATAACACGCCACTGACTTTACACTAGGTTTTTCCAGGTCAGTGGCGGAATTGTTTTATTCAACTGCAAAATAGCACCAGGGAACGTTTGCGCCGGAACACGCCTCCTCTTTTCGCTGAACCGCCCCCGGGAGCGCAAGTTCATTCCCTAATTTACCAACATGCGTCTGTGGAGGGAAAAGTCCGCTGTGCTTCGGGTGCAAAATGATACATGCGTCGGCGACGTACAAAGTAATTTGCGCTGGGTGCAAGATAGGGCCCTAACATGTTACTACATGTACTTACTATAGTAATAACAGTAAGTTGTGCATGATTACAAGTAATTAACCCTTAACCAAACCCTAACCCTAACCATAACTCTATATAGTAAGTACATGTTACTATTAATCAGTACTTATTTGAGTAAGTACAAAGTAACTACATCACCTTAAAATAAAGTGTAAACAATAATTGCAGGCTTGTTATCAGTCAGAATTTGATCAAATCTGTTAATTATTTGTTTATTTCTCAGTGGAAATACAATCAAATATTAAAAATATATATTTACATTTTTTAAATAATTTACTTTTTTTACCTAAAGCAAATTATCCAAGAACAGCATGCATCATATTGTTGAAGCGAAGGTTAAAACAATCTACAAAGGCATTTAAGATTCAGGATGTTACACAAACATTGGATTTTAACGTATTCTGCTGCCTTTCCCAGGATTTTGGACAGCAATTAAAGATCCTTTACACACACACAAACACACACACATAAACACACAATCTCCACCAGCGCACATCTATTATAACACAATAAACTATGTACCTTGAAGATGTATCTTATACTTATACGTACTATCAAATCTAACATTAGTACATCTAACAAATTTCCCACAATGCAATGCACACCCATGCACGTATGCACCCACATTGAGCTGTGAAGCCTCCTGATCTGATCTCTTTTTGTGAAGCGGGAACTGGCACAAATCCTTCACGATGGAGCTTCCAGAGTGAGACGGCCATTCAGTGTTTGCTGCCTCTCTCCTCGGTCAAACACACAAATCCGTCTGAGCGGCCCACTGTCAGGCCAGATCCTCTAAACCCTGCAGAACAGTGCACCACTTCACAGCTCACGTTTACGTGCACAGGCAAACATCAAAGATCTGAGAAGTGCACAGTCACACAAACACTTTGCTTTAAAGGGGTGGTATAATCTAAAATAAATATCTAAAATAAGTCTCTGATGTCCCCAGAGTGTGTATGTGAAGTTTTAGCTCAAAATTCCTCACAGTTAAAATTGTTACTTTTTGAGGGTGAGCAAAAACGCCGTTTTTGTGTGTGTCCCTTTAAATGCAAATGAGCTCCTGCTCCCGGCACAGAGGGCGGAGCTTCAAGAGCTCATGTGTGTTAGCAGCAGCTTTGATTACCTCACACAGACGAGCACTAATAATGCAAAAAATTTTTAGCCTTTTATGTTCAAACCGTATATACATTAGCATATTCTTTCATGCTAATCTATAAAATCGCATTCACGGGGGCGGGGTTTATGTAAATTTTAGGGTTAGTGATGTCACTAACCCGGGAGGAATGTCATGTAGTCCATACCAGCCGTTTGTTGTAGTCCTTAAAAAGCAATTTCTTTAAAAGAAAAGATCTCCCTTTGCTTTGAACTTTTAGCGTCGTAACTTTGCTAAAAATTTTGTTTGTGCTCAAACAGCAACATTACACACAAACTAAAGTTAGAACCACCCCTTTAAACCTGTCTTCTTTTAATGTTGGTCACCAAACAGTTTTGGCAACCATTGACATTTCTCAAAATATAGTATTGAAAATGAAAGAAGTACATTTTTTGGGTGAACTTTCCCTTTAATAATACAAAGATCAATGAAACATTTACAGTATTTTCGCTAGCAACAGGGCAGTTTGCCTCATCGTCATTAGCATTTTGAATTCCTGTCATAACAAGCCAGACTTAATGCATCGCTAATTTGCTGTTTGTCACGACAAGTTTTGCACAAACATTGCTGAGAGTGCTGTTTTTAAAAGAGCGAAATTACTCCCTCTGGAGCAGCACGCCTCCTCATGAATATTTCAGCAGCCTGTATGCAAGCTGAGGCCCCTTCAAGAGCTAAATTAATGTTTTATTTACAGACAACACACTGTAAATATGCTGCTGGATCAATATTCTCTCCACTGAGTGTCCGTCGAGACACAGAGCAGATTTATGGTGGTGGTACATTCAGTAAAAATTGTGCATTCAAGCCAAAATCATTACATGAAAACGCTTGAAACACGATAAAATCAAGTTGGCTTCAGAATGCTTTGTGATCTCTACATACTATTATTCAGTGCAATGTCAGGTTCTGGGGGCGATGCTCTGTGCCGTTATAGAATGCCACATCTGATCCCAAGAGGCCAATCAAAACCTAATTAACATAACAAAGAGGGCCAATCAGGGATAACCCCCCAGGCACATTAAATAATAACTGCTCTATTACAAGCCCCTGATGAGGGTGAAGCTATTTGCCCAATGGGGGAGAACCACAAGTGAGAATTCCATGTTAAAATGCATTTCCACTTTTCAGTCACATGACGTGAGTGTGAGCAATTTAGACTCAATGTTTCTTGATTCAATGTGAAAGAATAAAGCATTGTGATGCAAAACTATAATTTTATATTTTCTGAAGAACACATGGATGGTTTTTAAACACACAAAACGTGCTGCCATATATTCAATAATTATTCAGTAATTAGTATATATATACTATATATTGAATAACTAGATATAGACCTATAGTTATTGAAAGCAATTAATACTTTTATTCAGCAAGAAGACATTAAATTAATCAAAAGTGACAGTTCAAACTTTTAGAATGTTACAAAAGTTTTCAATTTCAAATAAATGATGTTATTTTGAACTTTCTATTCGTCAACGAATCCTGAATCCACAAAAATATTAAGCAGCACGACTATTTTCAACATTGATAATAATAAGAAATGTTTCTTGAGCACCAAATCAGCATGTTAGAATGATTTCAGAAGGATCATGTGACACTATGATGATGACACTATGAATGACAATATGAAACAACCTTTGAAAATTCAGCTTTGCCATCACAAGAACGAATTACAAATATATTATAATTAAAAATCTATAATTGTAGTAATATTTTACAATATTACTGTTTTTACAGTATCTTTGATCCAATAAATGCAGCCTTGATGAACATAAGAGACTTCTTTCAAAAACATAAAAAAAATCTTACCGACCCCAAATGTTTGAAAAGTAATGTAAATAATTAAAATAGCTGTAGTTTAGTTTCTATAATTTCTTTAGGCAAAATATTATTTCTTATCATAGCCTATATCTTTTTTTCTTTCTTTTTTTTTCTTTCTTTTTTTTTGGGGGGGGGGGGGGGGGCGTAAATATGATAGAGTTTCTATAAGAACAGTTCTTTGAACATTTACATTGAAATCAGAGCTAGCTATTTGAATATAATACAGTAAAAATGCTAAAAGCAGTCATCAAAATAGAAGTGTTGTATCTTCAGGTCTGCGAAGACATTCAAAAAAACAAACTTGGCATTTCAGAGGAACGGTGGGAGTGTTTTTCATGTTATCTTGTCGTAAAAATCACACCATGGAGGATAAGCTTTGCTGACATTAAACAGAGAAGGTCAGGTAAAATGAGACTTAAGACAAAAACCTATATCTGCAGCTCTGACCCTCTGTTATTACAGCTCTATAAATAGCGGCCCTGTATCACGTCAACTCTAGTGATGAGCGGGACTTTAACAAAGGGCCGCTGTGTCTGAAAGAGTGTGCTTAAAAGGGTTATGGATTGGCAAGCAGTAAGAAAGCAAAATGGTGTGAGGAACCCTCCACTGGCAGAGACATTCGGTCCAAAAATAACAGAATACCACGCTCACAGCGTGAAAAAAAAATCAATGCTTCTGCTCTACTGTATATTTCATAACAACCCTAGTGCGACTTTCATGTGGAACAGCATTATGAAGTTGAAAGTGACTAGAAGATAAAAAAAAGTCTGAAATTTGGAATTGGAGCCAACTAGGGTCCTTGTACACATCAGCCCAGTCAATCATTAGGCTCTCTGTCGCTCGAGGTATCGAGGCGATCGCGTGTGCGTTAACCCCCGATCCTCCTCAATATTCTGACAAATATTAACAAGCCCACAACAAAGACAGATCCGTATTCCATCATGCCTTTCATCACACCCTTCAGAGAGCTCCGGCCGGGATGGGGGTTTAACTGTACCGAAGCGGGCGAGCGCTGTGCCGGGCTGCTGCCACCTCCTGCAGAGTCAGTCTAATGCCCTCAAAGAGAATTACTGAGTGATCACAGGTTCACTCCGTCTCTAATGAGCTCACGGCGGCCTGCCCCACCCTCCCGTGCCGTACCCCACCCACGGCCCTGCCAGACCCTCTCATTCAGTCTCCTTCACTACTTCTGACTCTAGCCTTTCATTCCATGTTATATTAATAGGTTTGAGCTGCATGGCTTCAGTTTGTTCAGCCCAATTTATTCAGAACAATTGAAAGATTGAGTTCGACAGCGTCAGTGGTTTGTGTTCCTGATGGACTGTTATTATTACTCATACTTAGAAATTGTTCAAAACCCTGCACAGTGAGTCCGAAATTTTGAACATGTAATTCCAACGCTATCTCACGACCAATTCGTACGAATTTGTACGAGTGAATAAAAGGTGGCTAATTCGTACAAATTTGTACGACCTCACTACGATTTGTCTAAACCCACGTGATGGGTAGGTTTAGGGGCGGGGTCAGGGGTAGGTCATTCGTATGAATTCATACGATTTTGGCAAATCGTAAAATATGTACCATTTAGCAAAAAACGTACAAATTCGTACGAGTGAGGTCGTATGAATTGGTACGAATTAGCCACCTCGTAAAATGTGTACGAATTGCCGTGAGATCGGGTTGGTAATTCGGCTCTGAATCGTGAAAACACCTCTGAAAATGCTTGCTACGGATGCGGGAAACGCAGAAAATCGAACCCGATCCAAAAAAAATTATGACGGACGAGGCAGTGTGTAAACTTGATTGAAACAATGTGAAGTCGTATTTATTTTTTAACGTGTAAGAATTTCAAACTCAGCGTGCAAGGACCTTTAACCTCAAGTATTAACTCATTTACCACCGTTGACGTAATTTTCCGTCTTTTATCAGACAACGCTTTTCCCGCCATTGACGTAATTTTCCGTCTTTTATGAGACAACGCTTTCCCGCCATTGACGGAATTTTACAGCTTTTATGAGACAACGCTATCCCGCCATTGACGGAATTTTACAGCTTTCTGTATTTTCACTGTTATACAGAAGGGGGCGCTATTGCGCATATTCTGGAGAAGAAGAAGCAGAAACAAGCAATAGCATATGTAAGCAGATTCATAAGTAAAATAACGTGATATATATCTCACATATAAATCAAAACTGGCTAACATTAACAAATTAAATGTCGACCCAGGACAAGCTCTGTGAATGTTGAAGGACTCGATCTACTCTATCTATTTTTTGATCATCGTTCTGAATCCGATCCAGGCGTAGTCATTGACAAAAACGCAAAGCTTTTTGCTCAAAATAATGTGTTTTTATGAAACTTACCCAGATTCAATTGTAAAAAAAAAAAAAAAAAATGCATGAAGCTAGAATAAAGCCTTTTTTAGAGCAGAGGGTATCTTCTTTCTTTTGATATATTGCATGTTCATATATTCATACAACAAAATATTCTGAGAGCCATGACATTTTTGTGAAAATTAACAAAAATGCTGATGCGGGCTGGCAACTGTTTAAAAGTCGTCACATAACTCATTGCACAATGTTTGTACATGTCAGGACCATTTACATTTCTTGCTTCTTGAAACTGTCCTCACTAGAATTAATTTGATAAAGTGACAAGCTAAAAACACCAAAAGTAGCATGACCAGTACAGTAATGACCTGACAAGCACCTTATCATCATGGCTGCGAGTTTTGCACAAGCAAACACCAATTACAATGTCTTTAGAAATATAAATGTCTAGTTCTATGTGATATTAATTAGATGGCTTCAACATTGAGATTATTCTGTACAAGAGAACAAAAAATTATTTTAACATGATTTTGTGTTATTTTCTAGTGCAAGTTCAGACAAACCATAGCTTCTGAGAAGAGTCAGGATTGGGAGTAATTGTGATTAAGGTAATTACTGAGGGTTCTCAGTGCAGTGGTCAGATTCATACAGAAGCAAACCAGTCGAAACAGGAAACATTATGGCTTGTTCCGGCTTCTGCTCTCGGTGCCCCGCAGGTTTGTCTTGGGCGAACAGAGATTTCAGGGTGATCTCTATACATTAACTCAGTGCCCCAAGGTGAGAGCAACTAGATAAATGATTGTTTTTTTTTCTTAATGCTGCTCTTCCCCGAGCTAAGTTCATTTCATTAAACGCCCACACTGTGAACTCTTATCCCCTCCAGCTCACAGCGCAACAGACTTCAGCAACACGCTGATAAAACAAGAGCAGAGCCCCATCTGTACTCACAACAAACTCACACTGTGTTTCATTACAACACAGACTTACACACAAATCTCATCTCTATTCTCATTGTTCAAAAACACAGACATATTCACACAACATGCTTTTCAGGGCTTAAAAAAGCGCTTCAAACTGATACATTGAGCTCAACAGAATGAAATGAAACGGGACTCAAATTTAAAAGTCAAAATATTTCTTACAAAGTATTTTCTCAAAATATGAACTCTTTTGTTTTATAATAAATACAGTAATATATATATATATATATATATATATATATATATATATATATATATATATCCCATAATATAGGCCTATATAGTGAAATAAAAATAAATATCATCACTAACATCAACAGTGCTTGTCTTGTCACACTGAGGCATCAATAGCCTTGAGAAAAGGCTATTCTGTTTGGGTTTTACTGTGTTTACTACGTTTCAGGCTCACTGTGAAAGAGGTTTATCGGATAAACACTGCATTTAAGCTCTGAGTACCAGAGGAAGGGTGACCCTGACATGACACACAGTGGCAAACAATGGCCTCATCCTTCTGATTCCCATGTAAAGGACAGTCACAGCTGGGCAAAAGGAGTTTCCCTTGTGACACCTGTTGCTTGTCCATTTGTCAAGTGATTTGTGGGATTGGTGAGAAAGCCAGTGGACAGGCAGGGGGTGGGACCACACACCATGAGTGACAAGCACAGCTCCCTAGTTTCCGCTTTTATCTTTATTTCTCTTACAAAGCTGTAGCCGAAAGGAAGACCCATGTGTCTTCTGGGCAGTGGAGGCTTGAAAACCTCCAGCTCATTTATGGTCTCTCTCACGGCACCGCTGTCCTGGAATCCGGAACTGCCCGGTGTCCCCACTGGGCTCATGGCAGCAGGTGTTTTAGCACTAGAAACAAAGATTTAACAATTTGGCTGCTCTCCAGCTCATGTTTCCATCCTGCTTAACTGGATGTGGCACCATTGTGGAAAAACAGGAGAGTTGATACTGGTAAATGCTGTTTGTACTTTCTACCTGTATTACACTGATTACATCTTATTTTCAATTACTTCCTTTTTTCCCAAACATTCAGAAAACTTAAGCTCTTGCTTGATCCTTATCGTTTCACCTGGCAAAGGATAAAACATCCAAACATCAACTTACATTGCAGGAGGAACCCCAGGCATATCTTGAGATCAAAACATCATAAGAGACTTGAGGCTGGGCTCATCATAAGAGACTTGAGGCTGGGCTCTTCTGACTTGGGGTATGTAGTAACACCTAGCAACCACAAAAACATTGCACCCACCCTTAACCCTATAGCAACACCTTAGCAATGCCCTAGCAACCACCCCACACATCCAAGCAACAACCTTGCTACAACTCTTAACCCAATAGCAAAGCTTATGCAAGGACCTAGCAACAACCCAGAACACCCTAGCAACAACACTGCAACCACTCCTAACTCTATAGCAACACCCTGGCAACCACACAGCACATCCTAGCAACAACCTTGAAACTCCTGTTAACACTTTTTTATTAAGCAGATTCTTATTTGACAATATATGCATGGCATACATGACAAACCTGCTGTCTTATTTTTAACACCCATGAAAATACCAGAAAACCAACCATAATTATATAACAACTCCTTAGCAACCACCCAGCAAATCCTAGCAACAACCTTGCAACCACCCTTAACTCTATAGCAACATCTTAGCAATGCCCTAGCAACCAGCCAGCACATCCGAGCAACACCTTGCAACCACCCTCAACTCTATAGCAACACCCTAGAAACCACCCTATAGCAATAACCTAGAAATGCCCAAACAACCAGCCAGAAAACTTGACATGCACCAGCTACAATGTTCTGGGAGGATGCTAGGGCGTTGCAAGGTTGTTTGTTGTCATGGAAACAACATTGCAACCACCCTTAACTTCGTAACACACACTAGTAACCACCCAGAACATCATAGGAACAACCTAGTAACCTAGTACCCATTACTCCATAGCAACAAACAACCTTTGATTTCGATTTTGTCTTTACGTAGAAACAAAGCGACATGATTCTATTTCTATTAATTTTCAATGGAGAGCTGGCAACTTCCAGCAACAGTGACCATTGGCAACAGAATGTAAGCGTGTCAAGCGACGGGAGTCATTTCTGAAAGTTTAATTTGAGTTTAATTTGTTGCTTGATCGATCATTAATCTTGTTAATGATTTAATGCACTGAGCACGGCTGTAGTTTATATCACAACACTCTCCAACTGCAGAATGCTACTTTTAATTCTTTTAAGTCTAAATCCTTCGTCAAATTAGAATAATATCTTAGTTTTATATATCACTTGTGATTGCATTTCCTAAAGATATGGCCAGACGTGCAGTCTACCAATAACATAAGCGTCTTCACAGTACAGAGACAAGGTCGCTGGACATTGTCAATGGGGTTTTAATGTCCAATCAGTCAAATCATGTAACGTGGCTGACGTAAAAAGCAGTCAGTTATTGAGCAGTAGAAGAGAACTCGCGCTGTCCCCCAGGAGACTTTCTGTGCGCGCGCTCTGAGATGGAGCACAACATGGATGAGCAAGTTATACACTTTGGGACCCATCAACTCTTTGTTTATTCAAAATATTCATTCTTCAAAATATCTTCTTTTGTGTTCATCAGAAGAAAGAAACTTTCATTTTTGGATGAACTATCACTTTAAGTGAACATAAACAGTTAGGAAAGAAATCATATTTGTGTCAGTATATTACATCCGTGCATCTGGTCTTAAAGTGACAGCAGCATAATAATAATCCTGCTGCTGTCCGTCCCATTAATGTTAATCAAACAACAAAAGAACAGGAGAAAATCGCTCACTGGTCTTCACTGAATAACTTTAGGAGCTTTTATAAGAATGAATGCATACTTATTTCATACAGTGAAGACAGTGCAGTGTTGCAGTATGCATTTTTACATTTGATTACTTTATTCAATTTCTATAGTAGGCTATTAGCTGAATACTATACTGTTAGATAGAAAATACATGCATTTCTTCAATAATTATTTAAAGAATTATTTTACTTATATTAATAGCCTAGTATTAGTTTCTGCTGTTGTATCAAAATTGGTATCAAGAATTGTGAAATTTCTCTGATATCTACATTTTAATATCATAGCAACCCTATTTCCAGCAAAATATACTTTATATCGCTATTGTGATTTTTAAAAAACTCGTTAGACTGTTCATATCGCCCACTAATCATGTTAAATAATCGTGATTATGATTTATGCCATAATCAAGCAGCACTAGTGGCACGTTTTGCACAGGAAATAACTATTCAGATTTCCTTAGCTTCTAGTTTATGTTATTTTGTTAAGGTAACCCAGACTATGTACATGTTTAGAAACCGAAAACGAAACATTTTTGTTCTATATCATATATCACAATCATACAGTAATTTGCATATAATTGTTTGAGCATTTGCAATCTGAACAATTTCACGTCACTTCGCTCAATGGCTGATCTTTTAACACCAGCTAATACTGAGACAACGGAGAGGCATGTGATATTTAGTTATCTTCCTCAAACGTCAAGTTCAAAGATAACACCAATCGCCTTGATCTATGGGTCAAAGTGACCCATAAAGAAAAAGAAAAAAAACTCCACGTCATATCATTCCTTTGTGTGGGGCGAAAGCTGAATAATGTCCTTCAAAATTTTAATTCAGATGTCTTTCTAAAGAGCAGAGCCATTCTGATCGTAAGGTAGAAGCTGTTGAGAAACCAAAAAATGTAGCATGGAATTCTGGTGGTATCTGTGCCAGACCTTGTGGATTAGAATGGATCTTCTACAGTCCCGCAATATATATCCTCAGCTATGTGGTTTGGTGCCATTCAAAACCATTATAAAATATGGCTGGCATTTGTCTTGGAGGTCTTCCTGTGAAGTCCCGCCAGTTCATTTAGACTCTGTCAATCCCAGTGTCAAATTCATTTGCCACCCTGCTGAAATTGAGTGAATCCAAAGAGCTGTTTGGGATTTGGCTGAAAGATATCTTTTTCTTCTTTTTCTTCTTCAGTGTTTCATTCTCCAAGACCTGTGGACTGTGGAATTTTAATTACTGTATATTTATATTCATTTGATTGATTGTTCACTAAGCATACATCTGAAATCTGATTTGTTTTAATGGCGAATGCTTATCAAAAAGAGTCAAATACTCACTCTAAACAGGCCATTGAAATTCAGACATAAAGAAGATGTTGCTTTTGCTAGTGATTCAGCGGGGAGTTATGTTTTAGAAGAAACCATCTGGGGAAATAAGTTTGTAATGTAGTGCAATGGGGCCTGCACAGCAAAAATTTACATTTTAACCTTAAAATTTAACCTTAAAATTGTTACCTAAATTTACATTTAAACTCTGTTTACACCTGGTTACTTCATAGTTTTTTTTTTATCAGATAGCTATCTGATTTGTTAAAACTGCTCCATTTACACTTGGCCACATAAATGTAACTCCGCAAAATGAATATAAAACCGATAATCAATTCCCGTACTAAATGGAAATTGAATGGATTTCACACAATGAAAGGAACAGATATGAGCTGTATTTTATTTAGCATTAGCTAACTTCAAGATCAAAGACTGCAATAGGAGAGACTGCACTCGTGAGAGAATAGTGCTCTCTACTTTTAATGCATTGATTGTGTGTTGAGTTTCCGGATGCGACGTGGAACTTTCAGTTTCATTTGTGACAGTGTGTGTGCCGGCTGAAGAGATGCTCATCTGTGGCGAGTCATATCTGTGACGATGCATGTTGCTGTCATACGTGACCGATAGCTGGTATAACACGCTCTTACATGTTACATTACTCTTACACATTACAAAGTGGTTTGAGTAAACGGATTTAAATCCGAAAGCGTTTCGTGAAAGCATTTTTAACAATCGGATGGCTATCCAACACTGTAAAAAATGTCTAACCTCCCCAACTGGCCCAATTGAAAAGTTTAGATGTGACCAGTCAATAGAAAATTTTGAGTTGGGGAGGTTAGAATTTTTTACATTGAATCAGAGAAAATGCATGAAGTGACCAGGTGTAAACAGACACAATGACTTTAAATGAGGGAAGGGATTTGCATTTTAAAGCAAAGCTTCAAGCTAAAAAGATTTAAGGCAACCTCTATCAACAGCATCTGTGGCCTGTTCACAATTATACAGAAAACCATCACTCAGTTTGTTTGAGAAAAAAAAGTGATGCATAGTAGAAACACATGAATTCTTTAGTAATTATGTTTATTATATGAGCTTTAAAGGAACACTCCGACTTTTTGGGACTTTAGCCTATTCATCTTATCCCCCAGAGTTAGATAAGTCCATACATACCTTTTTCATCTCCGCGTGTGCTAGTCTGTTTGACGCACCCACCGCTAGCCTAGCTTAGCACAAAGACTGGATGTAAATGGTTGCAGCTAGCATACTAATCCAAATAAGTGACAAAATAACGCAAACATTTTCCTATTTACATGTTGTGATTTGTATAGTCACAGAGTGTACAAAAAACAAAGTCAAATGAGACACAGACATATTTAACCGTATAAATACTGGGAACTATATTCTCTGAAGGCGAAGCACTGCTACTTGGGCGGAGTGATAACCGCAGCACCTGAGACGCGCTGTGGTGAGGAGCAGAGAGTTCGTTCAGAGCGCGTCTCAGGTGCGCTGCGGTTATCACTCCGCCCTATATTCAGATAATATAGTTCCCAGTATTTATACGGTTAAAATATGTCTGTGTTTCATGTGACTTTGTTTTTTGTACACTCTGTGACTATATAAATCACAACATGTAAATAGGAAAATGTTTGCATTATTTTGTCACTTATTTGGATTAGTATGCTAGCTGCAACCATTTACATCCAGTCTTTGTGCTAAGCTAGGCTAGCGGTGGGTGCGTCAAACAGACTTATAGCACGCACGGAGATGAAAAAGGTATGTATGGACTTATCTAACTCTGGGGGATAAGATGAATAGGCTAAAGTCCCAAAAAGTCGGAGTGTTCCTTTAACTTTACCTACAAAACTTTACATTTATTCTTAAACAAATAAATGCAGCCTTGGTGCACATAAGAGACGAATAATAGACAGCAGGGAGCAGGCTACAGATGATAGAGCTGTTTTTAACCCTGAACATCCAGCGAAGTTTCCACAGTTAAATAGCTTAAGAGTTGTTGGTCCTTCAAATGGGTTCCACTCCAGTTTGAGAGTCCTGTACCTGTTTCCCTCATCTCAATAATGAAATGCTTTATCACTTTGTGTTTGTTATGTTGGAGTTCCTGGCGTCAGCTGTGAGAGCAGATGCCAGTCGGTCGGAGGCGGAGCCGGCTTGCTGTGCAGTGAGTACTCTCACACTGACTCATCCTGAACTACTTGTTGGCCTTTACAGAAATCCATACGCCAGGGGTATAACAAAATGGCTTTTTGTCTTTATGATCATGCATCAGAATTAGCTCAGGACTTCATTTCCACTTCTGTAGACACTCAAAAAGTGGAAAAAATGTATATGATTTTTTTTTTAAAGACTTGTGTACGAACAACCACTGGATAAAATTCTTCATGTGTCAGGGATCAGCAGCTACTAGCTGTGCTCCCTCCAGAAAAATGAATAATTAATCAGGTGTTAATCATGCATGTCATATGGAGGGTGCTCTCTTATGTCAATACTGTTACACTTGACAGTCTTAACAAGGTTCTTCAGAGCCTGCATGAGACTCTGAATGATTTATTCATAAAGAAAGCAATACACTTAGCTAAGTGATGCTGAGTGTTACTGATGTTAAGGCCCACATGAAATCTGAACACTTCTTCACATTTTATGCACTGGGTGAAAAAAATGTGTGGAATAGTCTCAAAATATGGTTGAATATTTTAAACAAAGCTAAAAGCTGACCTATAATAGTAATGTAGCTGAAAGCATGATCAAATTTAGTTAATAACCTAAAAAATTTACCTTTATTTAAAGCAGTGTAGTTAATGATACCGTGTAATTACTGTGTAATAATTCAAAATGATTATTCTTATCATATTTTAGAATATTTTGTATTAAATTAAACCAATTTATTTTTAATTCAATACAGGAAAATGTATTTAATTCAATACAGTATTTAATTCAATACTGTACAATTTAATTATACAGGAAAATGGCAGGAGTCTGGGGTGGGACAATCATTTGTCTGATTAATGGTAGATTGGTGGAGTTTGGAGTGCTGGTATACACTGGAAAATGCTAACATCTACAAACAACTGTTTTTATTCAATTCTAAATTATTATTACGCAGTAAAACACAATGTCTGGTGGACATGCTCTGTGAAACTTTGTGGAACTTTGTCGCTGATTCCATGTAGGCCTACAGGACTAAATAAACTTCAGTCTTCATGCAATTCATATTTAGCAGATAGTCTAGCTGGAAAGAGTGTATGTGACAACATCTCCTCTCTTTACTCAGATAAATCTACAACACTGAGTGGGATTTCATGCATATCTTAAGTTGAGTCAAGAAAGATGCAGCTGCTATAACATTATCTTTGTAATAAATCTTTAAGATCCGAGCCGTTTGCGTTGACTTTTATAATGAATTAATGGTTATGGAACGGTCTTTGGAATAATTCAATATTGCCTTCAATTGGCAGCAGTTTGTAAGGAACATTGAAGATTTCAACATATACATGCTTAAAATGCCACAATTTCTCTTTTTATCCTTACATAATGCTAATACAACAAATAATAATAATACAAAAGTATTTAATTTGTTCTTTCATTAACACATCAGAAATTTGCAACCATTTGATTATGGGATTTCAAAGCCCTTTAAAGTCTTTGTTTCAAGCGCATATAAATTACATTTATGAGCAACCTTAATTAAATGAAATAGGATGCAGACCACAAAGGTTACAGCCTGTTTAACATTTGCACACAAAAAAAAGGTAAAACCTCAAAAGCCAGATGAGAAGGTTTTAATAGACTTTGCTCTTTCATGCTGATTTGTGATCAGTTAAGTTTTCACAATAACCCTCTGGGTCCGTACATGTGGCAGTGCTCCAACCAAACCAAGAGGAAAAGTGTTCAGTGCAGCACAATGATATACTGCTATATGGGAATGGGATAGCTGGTCTATAGAGGGCAGATATCACAACCACCCCATCCATGATGACACACATGGGACCCTGTCATTTACTAAAGAAATATGTTAAAATAAAAGATCTATTGCCTTTGTGAGAGCAGAACCACAGCTCTGTCCAGAATATCGTATTTCACACAGATAGCAGTACCTGATAGTAAAGGTGTGAGGTCATATTCCAGCCAAGACACACAATATGCACATACTTTCAAGTTGTCATAGAGTGTCAGGCGATATCTGGGTCCCATGAAGTCACATGCTCATTTTTTTTTTTGTCCGGATCTATTAATTTATCAAAAATACCAAGGTCAATATATTTGCTTTACCAAGGTATAAAGCAAATATATAACTACACTGTAAAAACACACGTTTTTAACTTAAAAAAGCAAGTTACCTTGTTGCCTTAAAATTTTGAGTTTGTTGTAATTAAAAATTTGAGTTAATACAATGGAGAAGAATGGTTTAATAAACAGACACTCAAAATAGTATGCTATCTTCACACATTAGTTATCGAAGTTGATTTGACCAAAGATAAAAAGTTGTCATAACAAATCATGAAAATATTTTTTTACAGTGTACTTTTTGACTTGATGGTTACACTATATAACCTTTTCAAGTCATTAAACACTTTTCTAAGAAATTGTAAGTTTGTAATCTTTCTTTTTTAACTACATTTAAACCAGTTTTTTTAATTCATTCTTTATAATACAGTCTTACATGCTATTGACCTTATTTATTGCAAAGCTGGTATCCATTAATTACGTTTTTATGAAAAATAAAATCACACTACACTCAATCCAGTAGAACTTGAACCTTTGCGAACATAAAGTGTGTATGTGATAAGAAAGAGTCCAGACTCTTGTGCAGATCATAAATCTGGCCCCTAAGGGACAAAAAGAGGCCCATGAGAGCGACTCAGTAAGCAGACACTTATAGGGTGATAGGTTAAAGACAAAAGACATCAGACATAAATACAGGCCCCAAGACCAACCAAGAAGACTTCCCACTTTAGGAAGTCCTGCGCCATGCTGTCTGTATAATTTGTGAGGGAAAGGATACACTCCCAACGACTGCACTTATTCACTATCAACAAGGATTTATGTAACTCTCTATTCCACTGAAGGACCTATTTTTATTGTAACATATTCCCAGCCCATATAACCCATTCACAGCTTTACTGAGTTACTCTTCTAAAATGAATTCCATCAACATGGGTGAGCTCAGCTCCGTGCTTCCTGGCTGTTGTCCAGAGTCATGCATTTGATTAAGCCTGACATGAAGACTTTAAATGCATCCACGAGTGTTTCGACACCACCTGGTTGAGGTAGCGTAAAGATGAACAGTATATTAGTGTCCTAAAAAACAAGGGTCTCCTTCAAGGTTGAGGAGGGAAACACGTGACAGCTGAGGGACAGCTGCATCTGTTGATTTTTGTCATTCATCTCCTCTGCTAATACTCAATTTCACTTCTGTCAATGACCTTTCTTGATCTAACTTTTGTTTGATGTTCATGAAGTTCATTTAGAAGGAATCGGCTGATTACGCTCTTTAAAGCCTTGTGGACAAAGTTTCGACATATAGTGCATAAGCCCTTCAGGTGCAGAAGTTCGTATAACACTTGTAGTCTTTTCCTGATGTTCCCCTCCCTTTTCTTGTATTGTTTTCTGCCATGAACTATCCCGTCAAAGGCAAAAACTAAAAAATAGAACTTTTAAGTTCCTGGATATAATGCTCTTCTTCTCCTTCATTTGATCACCATTTGATGAATATTTATTTTAAAAAACATAAGCCTCATTTCCATAAAAAAGGAGGCATGTTCGAAAGGAATGATACATTGACTTAATGCTGCTCTTTAGCTCCTAGTTAAAATGGATTGTGGGTGGTTAATGAATATGCAGGTTTTTGCATTGATATGCTGAGCAGTTCATAAGGGAATTCATAACTGAAACTTTTTAACTGTATTTTTTATCAAATAAATGCAGCCTTAGGGACGGGACGGTTCACGCAGAACAGTGTATTGCTGTTAATTCTCATTCGTATTTTCAAAAAGTTTTGGAATATGTAGGCTATCCTCTCCCCAAATTTGTCACTAATAAAACACAAAAATAATTTAAAGAGAAGGCTTATATTGACCTTTTAAGATTTTGTTTGCACCTTGTAAATTAGTTTTTGATGTGGCAGTAAAAACTTTATATAATCTATCCAAAACAAAATGTTGTATTTCATATTTCGTCTGTAACATATCGTCTTTTATAATATATATTAGGGCATAAATGTTAATTTGCAGTTTAATATGTTGCTTATACAAAGACATTTTATTTTACTCATCTCAGTAGGCAATAGTTTGCTAAAAGCAAAAATTCATTCAAACACAGAAACGTGATTCAAATTTACAAACCAGACAGTTGATGGACCCCATTGACTTCCATAGTAGGAAAAAAAGATACTATGGAAGTCAATGGTTTTTACAATGCTGTGTCATGCTCGTGGGGTATTTTAGTGAAAGCCGGGCTTGGCTTTGCACAAACAAAGGAACATCGGCGGAAAAGGGGAAAGCGAGCGGGTGTTCTTGTGCGGCTACGTGGACGCGGGATCCGAACAGTGCTACCAAGCATTTTTCTCTCAAATGTTCGTTCATTGTGTAACAAAATGGATGAACTCCAGCTACTGATGGTGAAAAGCAGAGACTTTCTAACAGCGTCTGTCCTATGTTTCTCGGAGACTTGGCTGAGCGATCTGATCCCGGATTCCTCATTACAGCTGGCCGGCTTTAGGTTACTGAGAGCGGACCGGGACGCGGTTCTTTCCGGTAAGTCGAAAGGCGGAGGTATTTGTTTCTATATTAATAGTAGCTGGTGTGTAGACATAACAGCGATTCTGCACTATTGTTCACCGGACTTGGAATCATTTTTTATAAACTGTAAACCATTCTACTCGCCTCGCGAGTTCACGTCATTTATTTTGGTCGGTGTTTACATGGCGCCGGGAGCAAATGTTAAGGAAGCCCAGCGCTTACTTGCCGATCAGATAGTAAGCGTGGAACGAACAAACCCGGATTCCTTAGTTATCGTACTTGGTGACTTTAACAAAGGTAATCTCAGCCACGATCTCCCCAAATACAGACAATTCATCAAATGTCCCACCAGAGAAGACAACACTTTAGATCATTGTTACACAACAGTCAGTAAAGCCTACCATGCAGTCCCTCGAGCAGCACTGGGTCACTCTGACCATGCTATGGTCCACCTGATTCCTGCTTATAGGCAGAAACTAAAACTCTGTAAACCTGCTGTGAGGACATCAAAACAGTGGTCCAGTGAGGCTTTAGAGGACCTGCGGGCGTGCTTGGACTCTACTGACTGGGACATGTTCAGGTTTACTTCCAATAGTCTGGATGAGTACACAGAGGCGGTAACGTCGTACATCAGTTTCTGCGAAGACTGCTGTATTCCAACACGCACCAGGGTGAATTTTAACAATGATAAGCCCTGGTTCTCAGGCAAACTCAGAAGATTGAGAGTGGAGAAGGAGAAAGCGTTTAGGAGCGGGGACAGAGACAGATTCAAGGAGTCGAAAAACAGGTTTAGCAAAGCTGTAAGGGAGGCTAAACGACTGTACTCAGAGAGACTTCAACATCAGTTCTCTGCTGACGACGCTGCTTCTGTCTGGAGGGGGCTCAGGCAGATTACCAACTACAAGCCAAGAGCCCCCCACACCACTAACGACTCTCGTCTGGCCAACGACCTGAATGAGTTTTACTGTAGATTTGAAAGGCAATTGGATTGTCCTGTTCTACTCCCTCCCTCACCAGTGATCCCCCCGCCCACCACCACAGTGTCAGCTCTCTCCATCCAAGAGAGTGAAGTGAATAGACTTTTCAAGAGGCAGAACCCACGGAAATCAGCCGGGCCAGACTCCATCTCTCCAGCCACCCTTAAGCACTGTGCGGACCAGCTGTCTCCTGTGTTCACCGCCATCTTTAACACCTCCCTGGAGACATGCCATGTACCAGCCTGTCTTAAGGCTTCCATCATCATCCCTGTGCCCAAAAAGCCAAGGCCTACAGAACATAATGACTACAGGCCCGTCGCCTTGACCTCTGTAGTAATGAAGTCCTTTGAGCGCCTGGTGCTGGCGCACCTCAAAGCAATCACAGATTCTCTCCTGGACCCCTTGCAGTTTGCCTACAGACCTAACAGGTCTGTGGACGACACAATCAACATGGCCCTACACTTCACCCTCCAGCACCTGGACTCTCCGGCAACTTATGCCAGGATCCTGTTTGTGGATTTTAGTTCTGCCTTTAATTCCATTATCCCAGCCCTGCTTCAGGACAAACTCTCCCAGCTCAATGTATCGGACTCCATCTGCAGGTGGATCACAGACTTCCTGTCTGACAGGAAGCAGTACGTTAAGCTGGGGTCACAAGTCTCTGATTCTCGGTCCATCAGCACCGGTTCCCCTCAGGGATGCGTCCTTTCACCTCTGCTTTTCTCCCTATACACAAACAGCTGCACCTCCAATCACCCGTCCGTCAAAATCTTGAAGTTTGCGGACGACACCACCCTCATTGGGCTCATCTCCGATGGGGATGAGTCTGACTACAGGTGGGAGGTGGATAACCTGGTGTCCTGGTGTAGCCAGAACAACTTAGAGCTCAATGCATTGAAGACAGTGGAGATGACTGTGGATTTCAGAAGGAACGCAGCCCCACCCACCCCCATCAACCTGTGTGGCTCCCAAGTAAACACTGTGGAGTCCTTCCGCTTCCTGGGTACTATCCTTTCCCGGAACCTAAAGTGGGAACTGAACATCAGCTCCCTTGCGAGGAAAGCACTACAGCGGATGTACTTCTTACGGCAGCTGAAGAAATTCAACCTCCCTAAGACAATGATGGTGCAATTCTACTCAGCAATCATTGAGTCCATCCTCACCTCCTCCATCATCACCTGGTACGCTGCTGCCACGGCCAAGGATAAGAGCAGACTGCAGCGTATCATCCGCACTGCTGAGAAGGTGATCGGCTGCAATCTGCCTTCCCTTGATGACCTGTACTCCTCAAGGGCTCTGGGGCGAGCGAAGAAGATTGTGGCAGATCCCTCCCACCCTGGTTACTCCTTGTTCCAGCTACTTCCCTCTGGCAGAAGGCTGCGGGCCGTTAGGACCATCACCTCACGCCACAAGAACAGTTTTTTTCCTTCTGCTATTGGCCTCCTTAACAAGGCCTGGAGCTCCCATTGACACTGACGTAAACTGATACTATTAACTTTTAACACTACCATATTTTACACTGATTATAAACTATAATCACTTCTTAAATATTGTCATAGTTGCATTGACCTAAATGATTAACGTAGCTCAATATTTGCACTTTTGCATATTTGCACCATTGCTTCAAAAGGTATTTGATGTGTATTTTTTGTGCTCTTATATTCTGTATTTTATATGTTGTATGTTATATGTATGCACCTTCCTGCCAAAGTAAATTCCTTGTCTGTACAAGCATTCATGGCGAATAAACCCCCATTCTGATTCTGATTCTGATTCTGAAGCTGCAAAACAAGAGACGTGAGAGCAATGGTTAAAGATGTCCATCTAAAGCGTGTTTACATTGAAAAAGAATGGAAAAGTAGCGCAGTGGAATGGAAAAACACATTCTGAGTGAACGCAAAATATTTCTTTCAAGAAAATTGTTTAAAATCTGACCAAGCCCAAACTTTTGAACATGCATACTGCAAATGCATACTGTGATGACTTTTTATTGCTCAGAGTTTGCTCTTTCACTCCAGGAGATGTAATGGTTGTTCTCAATTAAGTTTTAAGTATCAACATCAGATGTTTTTCCCAAACCTCCTTATGAGAAATATAGAGCTATATAAAACAAATGTGGATAGCAAAACTCTGATCATTTGTTCTTTGAAGAATATGATGACAAATTTTTGTGTTCATATTGAAAACTCTAATTTTTCTTCTGAAGACTCATCTAAATTTGCTCTTCATATAGTCTCATTTGAGACAAAGAGATCTCATTTGTGATTTTTCTTTCTTAGAAGCAGAGCTATGTCTGAGCTGTCAGTTTTGATCAGCATAAGTTGCATAGAATAATCTGAACAGTCTGATCAGTACATGGAAACTCAATTCTTTGCAATGGCTTTGACATAATTCTGCATGTCATGTCTGGTCTGATATGCTCACAGTGAATAAAAGGTTTGAGTAAGACGTCTCCTTTGGCTGAATCCAGCTGTTCTGACTGGTAACCATTTCCATGTGAGTAATACTGCCTCCCTAGCTTATGAAATGTTAACATTGTCTGTCTTTCTCTGTTATAAATGGCACTTAAGTTCATATTAACAGTCCAAAAGACCAGGAATTTTAAGGTACACAGTGTTTAAATAAATTACAGTGAATCCATCCAGCAGAATAGTATAAATGGTCACACTAATTGGCAAATTTGTTGCGTAACGTTTGTGTATCTCCTATAGTTTATAAAATTACCTCACCACAAAGACCATCCCTGGCCTCAGTGTAAAATATTTGGTGTATAAAGTTACCTTTCAGTGCCAGATAAAATTATCATGTCAACAAAGGATCGAATAGCAAAAGTTGCATCCAGAATCCAGGGGGAACCTTGGAAGTAAAATGGCCACTGTCAAGTATTGATATATAGGCTTGCTGCCACCATCCAGTTTTTGGCGGTTTGAGGTTGCTGCTGTAAAATATGGCAGTCTGTCATTAATGATCCTTTTGGTCTTTGTCTGATTTCTGCTAGCGTACTTTTTAAATGTGCTCAGACAGCTGATGGTCACAGTACATTCACTACATTTATTAACCACCATTTGTACTAGTACAGTCACAGTCCAAGCAAATATGTTGTATCCGGCTTAAGGTGTTCTTTACGCTACTGTACAGTGTATATGTACTACATTGTAAAAAATATTATTCTTCAAAGTTGTAAATAAAACAAAGATTAAGGAGTGGGTTTTACACGAAAGTATCAATTCAATATTTCCACTTAAAAATTTCACATTTAATTGAATGTATTAAATGCCATTTCTTTGTAATTATTTGTAAAAATGCACTAACAATTTCTGAAAATTCAACTTGGGTCACATTCTGGGGTGCGTTTCCCAAAAACATCATTAGCCAACTATAGTCACAAGTTCCATTGTTACCAACTTAGTTGAATGATTTGGCATTTCCCAAAACAATAGTTGCGTCGCAAACTTACGTGGTTGGAACTACAGCTCTTGGGCTGTGGATTGAAGCACAGTTTCTTTTTAAAATTACATGTGGACTCAAATAGATAGTGCTCTTGGGCACAATAAGCAAGCTAACATTCAGTACATTCTATATCTTTCAATTAACTATGTAAACTTTAATATTTTATATATTTTAGCATTTCAACAATCAGCGTAATTTTTGAGGTTTGCACATGTCCATAAATGCGTACGGGAACCCCAGAGTATGACATATGAGGGAACCTACGATGAATCAAACAACAATTAAAGCAAACCGACAGGGAATAAAAAGTTAACAGTAAAGTGGTTCTCAGTTCGTTACAGCAGCATGTGAGAAAAAATATGTTACGTGGAGAAAACTGCTGACTGAATGAAATTAACCGCATTTATACGGGAGTAAAGACTACACCAAATACCACGTTAACAAGATTAAAAAATGAATGGCTTTAATAATCCTAACCCTATAAACCAAAATTTCTGTTGCACTTAAGAGTTCTTTAATGGGTTTTAATGCATATACCAATATCTGTCAATGGATGAAATACTATATAACACAATAAACAATGACACAATAATTTAATGACAGTGAATAAAATTTACACTAAAATATACATTTTACACAATATAGACAGAATTTATTGTGAAAACCCAAGAGCAAAATCTATTTAGCTGCGTCTCCACTGCTGGAACTTTCCCCAGGAACTAGGAACTATGGAGTTGTACTCTGTGTGTTTCGACCGCAGGAACCAGGGTCTAAATGAAGTTCCGGGTTAAAAAAAAAAAAAAAAGTTAAAAAAATACGACAGATGGACCGACGACAAGGTTCAGGCTTCACTCTAAAAAATGCTGGGTTGTTTCAACCCAATTTTGGGTCAAATATGGACAAACCCAAACGTTGGGTTAAAAATGTAATTTAAAAATTTAACCCAACGGCTGGGTTTGTCCATATTTCATTTTGTCCATATTATGTTTATTAAGCTTAAATTCAGAGGATGAAATCCAGCGGGAACTGGAAAGTAACACGTCATCGGACTAATTTGCCTAATCTTCACGGTACTTTAGACTGCGATGGAAACCTGACAGCAACAGGTATGGGGGGAAAAGTTCCTTGGACAAACTGTTTTGGGTAATTTCAGTGGAAACGTGGCTTTTAAGTTGTCATTTCGTCATTTTATGTAATTTTAACAGGAAACTGTGCTTCTATCCTCAGCTCGAGAGCTGTAGTTACAACCACGTAAGTTTGCGACGCTATTTGCAAATGTTTGTTTGAATTATTGTTTCTGGAAACGCCAAATCGTTCAACTATGTTGGTAACGATGGAACTTGCGACCATTACCAAAGTTAGCTAAATCTTCTATAAAATATTCAAAATTTCTCAAGACGAACTATACATCTAAAAGTAAACTACTCGTAGGGTGACTCCTGGAATGTTAAACAAAAGTGGTTTTTCATCCTTGATGCTATGAAAAATACCTTACTTTACATTTACAAACAGATCAGTGGAGGAGACTGAATATTTACTAAATTTTAGCGAAAAAAGCTCTTTTTGACATGATATGTCAGTATTCTTTTTATATATGTCATCAAGGCAAAAATGGAAATTATTTGCGGTAGCTCTGGTGACATTCTAACAGTTTTTTCCAGTTTTTTTCCCGGCGACTGGGAACTGCACTGAAGATTTGTTTGGAATACATGTAATGCATGTGTAAACAAGTATTTGAATAAGATTGCAAACTTTAGGATTTATATAAAAATAACTTTCAGAATCTGACATCAGATTGGATTCATTCAGATTGACGAAAATGTTAAACTTGGATGAAACTAGTTTGTCCAACCAATTGCTGATAGAAATTACACTCTTCAGCTTTAAATTTGACAACAGAATCTGAAAAAAAAGATGGTTACAGATTTGTTAGTATATATTTACTATGTCCAAACGCATACAATGGCTAAGGCAAAGGCTTATTGACTTTGTTCCTAAAGAATGTCTATAAATCACAGTCCAATGGCACCAAATTACATACAGGCCTTTATTACCAGTCATATTCCCAGCTGAGAGCAACTACAAAGACCTGCATTAGCACAACAGCAGGGTTTGAGTAGGGCTATGAATTGTGGGAGTACATTATTGAATATGCATGTGCATATGCACGCACTCATATCTAGGTACTGGATCTGCCAGTATCAACCCACTATGCTTGATTATCAGATCTACGGGGAGTAAGGGAAAGAATGAAAAGAGGACTGCTGGTGGCAGAATGTTGGCACAATGCCACCACAGTGGGTGTTGGGAGATATTACCCCTTCAACAGATCTCTGATCAGCTACACAGTTTCTTCTACAGAATGTTGTTTAGAGTTTAAATACGAGAAACTGAGCATGAAATAAAGTCTCAAAGAGCAGCAAGTTTGCTGTGTAGAGCATCTGGGCTTTCAATATGACAATGTTCTGGTCAGAAAAGAGCAGTTTATCCCAGACAGGGAACATCTGTATTAATATATCTTTGATGGAAGAAACGAAAGCCTACTTTTGTGCCCTTGCACACCCCCCAAAATCCAACTCCAACAAGATGCATCTCTTGGAGAGAAAGGGCAAACTGTTCGTGTGGTTCTGGATGACATTTCGAAGATGAAGAACATTCTGTTTACTTCTGTTTCACTGATTTGACTGAAATAAGTGAGCGCTAACCTTTAACACTATGATATTTATCAGACTGTGTACTCATCACTCTTCAGCCAAAAGATAATTTGCCCACACAATCTGGTGTCTCCAACAACATATGGTACTGAATATATATAAGATGTTTAAAAGCAAAGACAAGTTAAAAGATAACACATTATATGATGCACTAAAATAAATATTCTTGGTAAATACTGTGCAACAAAAAGTGAACATTCTGGACAAACTGGGCCAAAAAACAAGATAGCACTTTTATTTAGTTTTTATTAGAAGATCTGTTCAGATGTCCCAGATTTCGTGGTCAATTTTTATTCCTTCAATTTTGTTATTTTGTATTTTTTTCCAGTAAAGTTTGGCTAAAAATTCTGCACATTCCTGCATATTTCTTAGGAATAATTAGAAGACTTGTTTTATAACTGAGAAGGAAAGAAAGAAGAAAGTATAGACAAGATGGTAACGGAGTAAAACATGCTGGAGGACAAAGAGATGTAAAGGGTGTGGTGGTTCTTGAGGAATTTTTGCCTTCAGTAATCAGCAGAAAACCACAATGAATGTCTCGACAGCTTTTTTGTCAAGAAAGATACTCGTATAGAGACACGGGATGACATATGGCTTGATCCAATTTCAAAAAGCACTGAAATTCATCTCGTGCCATTCTACATAATAGGACGTGTGCAGGATCACATGCCACTAACACCTGAAGAGCTTATGATGATGTATATCTAGTATTATTTAAAGGTGTGTAATTTCTGCCACGCTAACAGCACCAAACAGAACTGGAAAATGTTTGTTTCAGAAGAAATTAAGGGTGTCCACAATAAAATAAATTTAAAAATATTTGAAAAGTCCAGTTTAAAACACATGTACCTTCTTACTACTTCAATTTCATGTTGATTTTTTATAAAATCCTCAATGTTTTATTGTTTTATCTGCATGATGGTCGCACCACATGACTGATTTGCTGGACAAAGTTTCCCGAAGTAGATTTTCTTTTAGAATTTAATTTATAAATCTGACTTTACTTCATTAAAAGATCTGACAATTTTCACATTTTGAACCAAATAATACCTACATTCATTTTAATGCTCAAATTTAAAACAATGCTCATTATGTGTTTTCAGGGCATTTTATGCATGAATAGCATTTTTTTATGCATTTTTAAATTAATCAATAGTTCCAGGGGGAAAAAAAGTCCAGTCATGAATTTTTTTTATAATTGGCTTCTGAAGTCATAAGTGGTTCTTCTTAGATAGTCCACCCAAAAAATCTAAATAGTTTAGGTTCACATTGACTACTATTATATGGACAAAAAAAGTAAGTAAATGATGTCAGATTTTTCATTTTGGGGTTTGACTGTCCCTTTAAGGCAAGCAACCAGCCACCAACATACTAAAAAAAACACTTAGTAACTGCTTAATAATGGCCTGGCAAAACCTCACTCGTAGTTTCTTCCAAAAATACCAAAAAATCAAATTAACTATTACTCAAAGTAAACAGTCTTCATCTAGGTTATTTGGCAGGACCACTGAGAATTACCTTGAAACCACCTGAAACACAAACACAGCAACTGCAGGTATGCCTGCAAAAATCAATAAAGATTTTGGAGAAAGTAAAACACATGAAGGGCCTGAAGCCCCTGGCTCCCTTTGAATGGGCCGGTAGCCAAGCCTGAGTGAAGGGCATGAGGGAGATGTGGGAGGAGGCGTCTAAGATCGTGGGGGATGGGGGCAGACAGCAAGACTCGAGGTGCTACTATTGTGGTGTATGATTTCTGTAACATGAGCAACCTACTAACTCACACGCATGCACACACATCCAGAAGAAGAAAAAATCCACATCTGCCTCCTCAAGAATGAGTTAGCCACCAGGTGTTTGCAGCTGTCTGTGGATTTTATGGTAAACAGAGAGAAAGAGAGATGGAAAGTGATAAAGACAGAGGGGGTGGATGAGAGGCAGTGATTTAGAGGGAGATTTTGGAGAAAACATTATCCGAGGACTTCCGAAATCCCATTTGCATTGTGAGGATTTCTGCCAGATCCCGAATCGGTTCCTGGCCAGTGACGTGTCCCACAGATGGGGCTCTCCAAAAGTGACGGGCTGCGTTCAACCAATTAAATAGTGCATTTTGGAAGGGTGCGCTAAGCTGGTTATAAGTCTGGAGAATAATAATGAGATAAAGCCAAAGAATCACAAGGGACATGGTGTGCAAAATTAAGCCTTTTATCAGTACATACTATGTATTTCCCATTTATTTTAATGTCATTAAAAAAACTGTCTACAGCTGTGTCCTTAACATTGTTGCATGAAGCATATAATTGCTATTGATCCAAAAGGAGATTATTTAGTAATGGTATTGGTGGGGGAAATGTCCATTCAAATAAAGGAATAGAGAAAGTAATAGTCAGCAATCTAATAATTACATATTTCAATGTTAAAGGGATAGTTCACCTAGTAATTACTCATGTCATTTCAAACTGGTATGACTTTCCTTTCTTCTGTGAAACACAAAGTTGATATTTTAAAAAATGCACACTGCTCTTTTCCATAAAACAAAAGCATGTACACTACCATCAAAAAGTGTGTCACATGATCCTTCAGAAATCACTCTAAAATGCTAATTTGGTGCTCAAGAAAATTTCTTATTATTATCAATGTTGAAAACAGTTGTGCTGCTAAATATTTTTGTGTAAACCATGACTTAGAAAGTTTAAAGGTAGGGTAGGTAGGATTTATATAAAAACTTTTTACCAAATTTGATTAAACTTTCTATATATATCAATGCATAATTAAAATGTAAGTACTCTGATAAAAAGAGTATAAAAATCGAGTGACTCTAGACCGTTTAATCTTCATTAAACACAGCTCATTATTTCCATTCGGGACGAATCACAGGATTGGCTTGCGCGACTGTCACTCGACGTCGCCATGACTACCGCCGTTATTACTGGCTCTGCCCACGTGCGCGCAGTCACGCACCCGTTTTTAGGTGGGAGTGAATGGAATTAATGAGCTGTGTTTAATGAAGATTAAACGGTCTAGAGTCACTCGATTTTTATACTCTTTTTATCAGAGTACTTACATTTTAATTATGCATTGGTATATAAAGACAGTTTAAACAAATTTGAATAAAAGTTTTTTTTAGACAATTCTGACCTACCCTACCTTTAACTTTTTGGTTACATTTTAAAAAATATTTACTGTCACTTTTGATCAATTTAATACATAGCTGAATAAATGTAAAGATCGTACTGACCCAAACTTTCTAACGTATAGTGTAGAGACTTGTAAAGCGCCAAGGACAAAAAAACATATAGGAACCATAAGCATCCATACCACTTGTTCAGTAAATTCTGTCACAAATATGATTTTAGCTTGTAATAATTTAGACAAATATTATAATATTGTGTAATATAAATATTGTGCCCATAATTTTTTTGTTTCGAATTTTAATGATATTGCATGAATAATATATACTAATACAAAATATTTGTGTGAGGAGCAGACCACTACATATACAAGTCATATGACCCACTTTATGGTGTGTGTTTTTTTGTTTCTGGAGCTTGACGTCTTCCGTCATCATTCACTTTCATTTTTATGCAAAGCAGCAGCCTGGACATACAGCAAAATATCTAATTTTGTGTTCCAACAAAATAAAGTCAGTCAAATAGATTAGTGTGTAAATGGTGACAGAAGTTTCATTTTCAGACCAACTATGCCTTTAAAGGGGTGGTATAATGCACGTTTCACAAGATGTAAAATAAGTATTTGATGTCCCCAGAGTGTGTATGTGAAGTCTTAGCTCAAAATAACCCACAGATATTTTTATATAGCATGTTAAAATTGTCAATTTTTGAGGGTGAGCAAAAACGCATTGTTTTGTGCCTGTTCCTTTAAATGCAAATGAGCTGCTGCTCCCAGCACAGAGGGCGGAGCTTCAACAGCTTGTGTCCTTTTACCTCACACAGACGTGCACTGAAAACACTTTTAGCCTTTTATGTTCAAATCGGATTCAGACAATGATGGAGAGATTCAAGAAGAAGTGAAAACATGTAGACAACATTTCTGAATGGTTAGTTGTTGAATGTATGTAGCTGATGTGTAGTTATCTTCTAGTCATTGATTAGCATATTATGTCTTGATAATCTATAAATCGCGTTCCCGGGGGCGGGTTTATGTATATTTTGGGGTTGGTGATGTCACTAACCCAGGAGGAATGTCGTGTAGTCCCTACCAGCCATTTGTTAGTCCTTAAAAAACGATTTCTTTAAAAGCAAATATCTCCCTATGCTTTGAACTTTGAGCGTTGTAACTTTGCAGATGTTGTTTATGCTCAAACAGCAACATTACACACTAACTAAAGTTAGAAAAGTGAAATCATATTCAACCACCCCTTTAAGAGAAATTGCTCTTTTTATTATTGAACAGCCTTGTAAGACAAAAAATAAAGAAAGAAAGAAAAAAAAACGGGACAATATGAGTGTGACCAATCTAATTTTGGATTCATTATACAGCTTTCTAAAATAAAAAATAAAAACACATTCTGTGAGAAAGTGAGGGAGAGGGGCAAAAAGAGCTGGCGTCCGTCCACTGTAAATTCTTCACCCCCTTCGTTGCACTTGGATGATTGTTATTCATTCTCACGCTTCATTAATGTGGTCAGTCTCCACATCTGACTCTGATAAACATGCCATCACTATAAGCCCAGGGTTTTACACATTTACTCTTTAGTTGGATCAAAATGTTGCTACGATGGCAGATTGTGCCACTGAGAACGTCCCTGCAAATGCAAGAATCTACTCAGATCATTGAATAAAGTAACATGAGACACGCTGGCAGCTCCGACGGCCTCGTGCCCACAGCAAGTTTGACACATTTCCCAGACCACACTAATATCGTAAAAAGTAAGCCAACTAAAAAATTAGGATCAGCCAGACTGGAGTCCTTCACAAAATGACTAGACATAGCTTTCTTCATTCTTGAAACAGTCAGTGCTTTAAAGGTATCTCCTTGTTCAAATACAGCTCAGATGAAGACTAGATGACAAACACAGGGGCTTTTCCTTTCAATGACACAATTGGCAAGTCACAAAAGGCTTTGATAAGAGCAACCTCTATCAGATAGTGATCTAACCCTGTAAACTCACCTGTGGATCTTAGACACGCACACCTCCAACCACCATCCCCCCATTCTGCTTCCTACTGATACAGGCATTTAACTGAGGAATCTCATGCCATTGTTTTGGCTGAATCAAAGCGGGTGACTTCAAGGATTGGCCTGCGGTGCTGTCGTCTAGCCTGTCTCAGCTCATCACTACAGGGAAATCTTAGAAGAAGGATCAAAACCGTGACTTCAGGGATATGATCAAAAGAGATCTAATACTGAATTATGTTTGAAAGCAAAGGGCTGTTCTGTGGTTGAGCACTGAAGGGTCTAGTGGATTTGATGGGATGATTCTTTTGTTAACTGGTGTAAATATGAAATGGTCACCATAGTTACTGCCTGACCTTTCAGTGATACAAATACCATATGAATGACTCATTAGTGTTTGTTTGGATGCATCCAAGTACCATGGTAACACATTACAATAAGTTCTCGTTAAAATTAGTTAATGTATTAATGATTTGCTTGGTGAGAATTGACCGTTCGCAAAGATCCGCCCCCTTTAGTTACTGTCGCTATGTCCGACAAGCTACGCCGCTCTCACACCACACCATGTTCTCACGCAGTGAAAAATACATCACGGAGCAGAGAGGACACTGACAGACAGGACAGACCAGGTTACTTTTGATATTAAACAAAGTCCCATCTTTCAAATTTGGTCTTAAAAAAAAAAAAAAAAAAAAACAATAAATACCGTTTTGTGGCTCTTTAATGTGTCTGACAGATCGCTGTAGAGCATCAGTTAAAGCTGCTCGTGAACCGATCATCTCTTCCTTCTAGTTCCTTTATAGCATCAAATAAACATGAATGAACATCAGAAGGAATGTTGTTTTAAGCGCTGAAAGACGTCAGTACACTCCGCTTTTCACGTTCAAATCCTCCCTTGTTAATCTACTAACTCTCCTGACTGCTTTGTCAGAGAAAATGGCGGATGGCGAAGTATGATTGGTCAGATCACCTGTCAATCAAGCTCCCTGCGAAGGGTCAATTGTTTTACAGTACAGCCAAACATCGAGATGGACTTCTCATCAGGTCTCGTGTCATTTTATCATGGCATGTCACATTAAAAATAGTTATATTTTTTTTTTTTAAGTATTCTGTTCCATTCTGTTGCACTCAATCTAGTTGTGTTTGAATGCAATAACACATCTTATGCAAACTCCCACAAACACAAAGTCTTCTAATACAGCCTATTTATGCAGGGCTTCCTTATGATGAGGGCTTTCAACTCAAGCCACTGCATGTTGGCCAACCAATGGCAGACAGGGTGACGGTTCAGGAAACCTGTATGAAAACAGTCATCATTTTTGCGATTCCATTTGGTGACACTAGTGGCACAGATAAAATTTGATTCATGCTGCCATTATGTTTGCCAAAATTTGACCATGTCATTTTTAATCAAAATAACATAACTGGATCTAACAGTGAAACAACAGACTTCTCTCTGGTGATGTATGCTGGACTTCTTAAACCCCACTCCTTTCTTACATTCGACTGCAAGCAAGCCTGCTTTCAGATCTCCTTCAACCAATCAACAAGAAGTCCCTGGCTTTAAATGTTTCACTTAGATCATGTCACAATAAGGAAGAAATTATCTGACTGAGGTAAAGGAAACTAGATGTAAATCCAAGTACACGCTAATGTCTTTTTGACTAAATGTATAAATGTGATAGTGACAAGATATGAATCTACAGCTATACACTATGAATTAGCACTGCATACCTCAAACTGAACTTCGAAAGGTAAATATGTGCAGTGATAGTGCAGTAAATGTGAGTTATGGTGTAAGAAACAAGTGCACAATTCAAAGCAATCAAACAGACGTTCTACAAATACAATGCATAGGCTATGTGTTGCATGCATACATGATTAATCAATAACACAAGTGTTTAGTTTTGTTCAGGTAATTGCCTTCTTGCTGCCCCCTGCTGGTAAGAGTCATTAAAGGCTCAGTGTGATTGGATTAGATAAGAGATTAACTCTTAAACTTGAGATGAACCTTCCCATCAGTCAGATTCAATATGCATCAGTGATGTTTCATAACACAATTGTGCATAAACAATATACTCAGCACCACATAGTTGCAAATACTGACAGTTTAAACTCAAATATGTAAGGGTCTCAATCTTCATCTAATCCACACGTTGTTGCTCACTGAAGCTGAACTGCAAAACAACAATGCAGATTATCCCTATAGAGGTCTTCACTGATTTCCACCTTCTGCCAGGCCAAAACAATAAGCCCACAGGCTTTTACATGACATTCACTGTCAAGAGTGACAGACAGGGGCTCAACCCAAGATTGTGGGCGCAGAAACCCCTTCAAACCAGAAACAGCCACTCAATTGTGTCGCCTCTACTGTGGGTCATGGGCTGCTATGGGAAGCAGGAAGTCTAAGGCAAGGCATCTGTGTCGCTGGCACACAATGCAGCTCACACGAACTTAAGGGAACGAGTACGGACATCTGATAAAAATGCATATTTTGGCGGATGTCCTATATTAGGATTTTCACTAGAGCTCCGGTTTTCACTTGATTGACGGGGCCTTGATATGAAGATATTTCTCATTGACTTTTGCTGTGACCGTGAAAGGAGCCCAGTATGTCGGTTTCATGAATAATATTAATGACAGAATTATTATTAAACATTTAATAAAATGAATATTTATAATATGGTATTACTATGTGATACTGTTATGCTTATTAATTAAAATAAACAGGTTATCAGTTTACACCAAAGGAAAAAAAATACTATTAAACAATTAAATGACTTATAAATGAATAATTATTTTTATAATTTAATCATTTTGACCTAATAATATTATTAACACTTTGACTACTATTATAGTGTGTGTGTGTGTTTGTGTGTGTGTGTGTGTGTGTGTGTGTGTGTGTGTGTGTGTGTGTGTGTGTGTGTGTGTGTGTGTGTGTGTGTGTGTGTGTGTGTGTGTGTGTGTGTGTGTGTGTGTGTGTGTGATATTAATATATAATGTTATTATATACACAGTAATTTGATCCTGTTTTAATATTGGGTCTTTTATGCTTAATCAAAATAAATGGTTATTTGTGTGACAATTTACACAAAGAAGGTTGTTGTTTTTTTTTTAAAGGAATCAACGCCTTTTTTTAGTACATATTCTATCATCCACATCACAGTCACTATAAATTGTAAGGATGACACTTTCAATGTCAAGTTCTTAGATGAAAAATCGCCCCCTCATATTGAGGGAGCAAGGTGACCCCTCTTAATCATAGGGGCAGTTATCTAACGGGGTGTTCAGTAATCCCAGGACAGACAGCTTTGGTTCATCTGCTGGGGAACTGGAGGGACCTTATTAACACGAGGGTGAACAGAAGGTAGGAAAGGGGCTTGTTAAGAATCTTTGGAAGAACCAGCATCCAGATCCACACTGAACAAAATATGTCGGGAGAGAAAGAGAAAAAGCGACGAAGGCGGAAAACAGTGTAAAAAGGATGGACAAAAAGTAGTCGGATAACACAACAGGGGATAGATATGGATGGACAAGGAGAGGATTATGCAGTGGGGGTCCATCATCTGTTCCCTAATGAGACGGGCTGGTTCGACAGTCGTCTAGGTCATGTACAAGAGACCTACAGGGCAATTTGCACAGATATAAGCTTTATGTTTTGAGGATCTAGGTCTACAAACGTATGATTATACAACTGAGTAGCATATTGTGAACAGCTTACTTATCACTGTGAGAATCTCTCATATCATCAGATTTTTGAGCCCTCTATAAATGAGTTCCACAGACTGTATCTGAGGACAGACACACAAAGCCTGTATTTGTGACCAGTCCCATGATCTCAACCACTTCATAACACCAGAGGAAATTGCAAATTGGCTAGTTATTAACATGAAACCTCTTTAAATATTTGCTTTGTTAAATACATATTTGCTTTGCATTACTAGATATAATAGGGTAATTCGATTAAATATTTTAAGAAATCCCAATTGTAGGATGTTTTTCGAGAAAAAAAAAATGTTTTAAAGCACTTAGTCCACCTGCTGTTTTGTATCAAGGCCAGTTTTAACAGTTTACGTACAGTTTTCTGCAAATGCAGTTTACGAAAATGAAAGGACAATGAGAAAAATGAACTTTGCTTATTTAAAATCAATATTGTATTAGCCTACTGTACAAACAAGTACTATGTATTTTTAGTATAAAGTCTCTATGTTTGAACAAGCTTAACGTATTTATTAGCTCACGTGCAGTGTGTTTTGATGAGAAACTTCAGACTTTTCTCACGCGAAAACCAAAGCCAAGGTAAAAAACACTTTACAAATGTGGTCTAAGTAACTTTAAACAGACGATATTCCTGTAGGCTATAACAAACAGAATGTTTTAAACACCGCACAATGTGGTACAGTATAACTGCAGCATCCTAAAACAATCGCATGCATCCCATTCAAACGCGCGCGGTCGTAACGCTCCAAAAGTTTCTCAGAAAATTAAACAACAACAACAAAACAGCGCCGCAAGGAAAGATGAGGTGAAATTGACTTACCTTGCCACGCAATGGCGCACAGTTGAAGAAGAATCAGTAAAAGTGAAGTGTTTGGCAGAGCCATGTTTCTGAAGTTATCCATCTGAATGAAGCGCACTAGAGGAGCTCAGCAGTTTTGGACAGGAGGAGCGCGAGAGAGAGAGGGAGGGAGATGGAGTCGAGTTGCAAATGCTCCCTTTCTGTTCACTATTGTACTGTCCCACTGTGAGTGGGAGGAAATTTGGGACATTCAATTAATGCTCCCCACCCAACAAAATAATTCTGGTTAAAATCATATTTTTTGCCCGCGCGTGAATAGGCTAGTGTAGGCTACGCCTTGATGTTTATATCATGTGACATACTAGCAAAATATACTATATATGTGACATACTAGCAAAAAGTGCCTTCCTTGCATGTTTTGGACATGGTGCCGTGTTAATAGCATGTTTATTGACATGTAGGCTACCAAACGTTTTTTTTTTTTTTTTCAAAGTAAATACCATAGTATTTTGGTCAGTACAATGGTACAAATACAGTTGTTTGTAAGGGTCTTTGTGTATAATTGATTATGTGCTATTTGTGTCTGTTCTCATTTGGTAGTAGCATAATAGCCTACTGATTTTAAATAATTATAGTCAGTGCGACTTCTGATAGATAGCCTATAATTTAATAATGCTCTGATATCAGATTCTAGCATCATTTGACTGATTAAACACTGATTAACGCCATAATGTAACCACTTCTAATACACAAAAGCTGTATCATTTAAATTATGCATTTTCTGTCAAGTCTCTGGTCAGGAATTTTTCCTGGAGCCAGAATTATTATAATTTTTTAATGAAAAAATACTTCTGAGAGAGAAAAATGTTTCACATTGTTCTGGAAAGGAGGTGTTGTTGATGGTTGTGTGTTGGTTTAGGAGAGGGACTTCTTCTAACCCAATGTGTCAGCATGCAGGTTGTTAACACTACTGCTATCACCACTCCTCTATCACCTTAGCTAACAGCTGCTGGAGGGAGGGGTGGGTGTGTGTGTGTGTGTGTGTGTGTGTGTGTGTGTGTGTGTGTGTGTGTGTGTGTGTGTGTGTGTGTGTGTGTGTGTGTGTGTGTGTGTGTGTGTGTGTGTGTGTGTGTGTGTGTGTGGAGAGAGAGAGAGAGAGAGAGAGCGGGCCAGAGGAGGGCTGTCCCTCCAGCTGTCTACCCAGCCTCCTGCCATCATTCCATGCGCCTTTTACTCAAAACTGGGCCATAAAACACAACATTCATTCATGAGCTCAAGTGCTCATTTAGTTCTTGAGGGGGAATAAGGTAAACAGATTTGTCTTTTTCCACAATATGAGCTCGAAGATGAGAATGCAGCATAAATGGAGCAGCAATAAAGCCCATTTTTTATTAAGATCTTCAATAACCTTTATAGAGATAGATGGTAAAAAAAAAATGAAATGAAAATGTGGTTATTGTTTACATACCCTGATGTTCAATAATTGTATTACCTCCGTTCTTCAATAAAACACAGAGACATTTTGCATAATGTTCATGAGGCTTTTTTCACACAATGAAATCATATTGTGGGCGTGTAAAAAAAAAAAAATCTAAATCATTTGAAGTCATGCATAACTTTGTTAAAGAAACAGCGTAATTAAAAGGGATGACACTTTCATGTCATTCCAAACCTGACTTTCTTTCTTCTGTATGAGACAAAAGAGGATATTTGAAGAATGATTAAACTGTTGTTTATGGCAATGGAAATTTTCAAGCTCCAGGACATAAAGGTAACATGAAACAAACTCAATTCTTCTGAAGCGAAACAATCACTCTGTATTATGAACATAAATAAGAAATAAGCGTTTCATATCAAACCAAAATATTGATCAACATGACATCAAATAATGCAAGATGAACATCAAAATCATGAGATTTGGTCAAAAAAACAATATGGTTTCAGTCAAGTTTACGTTTGAGCTTCGTGTTTTCAAGTTTATGTCCTTTTCAGAGAAAGATTATGAATGAATCAGCTTGAATTTTGTTCTGTTCCTCACAAAAGCTACTAACTGTCGACTTGTAATATTACACATAAATCATATGGACTACTTTTATGGTGGTTTGATGGTTCTTTTTAGAGCTTGACACCTCAACATGAGGGTGAGTAAATGATGACCAAAAATGTCAGTGTTGGATGAACTATCCCTTTAATAAAATCTGAAACCTTGGAGCATAATCTCATTTTGAGTAAGCGTAACATTCATGCAATTGAAAATTGAAAAGTCTCTCTATTTTAAAATATTTTAAAACTTAAAGAGTGCACTTGAGCTGTAATTAGAACAAAACTTGGCAGTCAACCAAATCCAGGTCAGTATTATTGAGGGGTTCCACACACTGAGCCCTCAGACTGACTTATAAGTGCGCTTTGAGGCCGCTGAAGGAAATCATATATGACCAAAGGGAGAAAAAAAAGAGAATCGTACAGCTTTGATGTTGACTCAGTCAGAATTCAGATTCTCTCTCTCTCTCTCTCTCTCTCTCTCTCTCTCTCTCTCTCTCTCTCTCTCTCTCTCTCTCTCTCTCTCTAAAGGAAGAAATACATTTCACTGTCACATTTACTGTATTATTATACATTATTCATCGTTAAACCAATCCCTGTATTCTTTCACTGCATGTCTCTGTTCCCTCTCTCCTGAATTGTTGCATATTTCCTTTTAAATCTTGTCCAAGTTACTTCATCTAACCAGCCCATCTGTGTGTCTCATAGCAGTGTAACAGGTTCCAGCAGACAGAAGATGTGGGTCGATTTGCAGAGAAAATATTATTGACCAACATATCTTAAAGTCCCCCTGTAGTCAATAATTGTATCCCTTAAAACTCATCTTTGATCACCAAAATTACATATTTAAAAAAAAAAAATTCCCGTGAAAGCTTGAATGTAACTCTACACCCTGCTTCATTTAGTATACAGGGATTCATGAATTTGCAAATTTGCACAATGGCAAGTGGGAATACTGGTTTTATTCAGCCATATATGTTTGAACCAGATTCAGAAGAACAAGTGGAAGAGTGAATTATACAAGCTCGTCTTTAAGTCAATGTATCAGAATGGTCGTGCGTTTTATTTCGCTCTCACACATTACGGTAATTAATATGATCAGCCTTTTTCTTGACTACGTTATCAAGCTGCTACTAATGTGTTGTTAATGTAACACAAACCATGTTTCCGTTCGCCTCAGTCTGTCTTCTAAAAATCAGTATCCTTAGAAACGCTTTGAACAAGAACGCCAGCGGAGAAAGGCATATAACATCGTAATATGCATCATAAGCCCCTTTCACACAGCGCGTTGATCCCGGGAAATTGCCGCAAAATTGCCAGAGTGCCTTCTGTGTGAACGCAAACACGTCCCGGGATTGATCCCGGCATCGATCCCGGGTTGGGGACCTAGCAACATTGCCGGGATCAGTCCCAGAACGCGCCCTGTGTGAACAAAAGCCAGGATCAATGCCGTAAGGGGTGTGCCGTAGTGATGACGCACGTGCCATCGCGCGACTCTAGAAAGTTTGTGTTCGTCATCAACAAAGAAAGAACGAAAAAATGTCTGCAAACTGGAACGAAGCAGAGACCACGAGCTCCTCACTATCCGCGCTGAAGCTGAGATCGTTCGGCAGCTTTGTGGAACGGTACGCGATGCGTTAGTGTAGACGCGTACGTTACACGTCTCATCCTGACGTGTCTTTACGGGATCTTACCGGGATGTGTGTGAACGCACTCACAGATCCCGGAAAATCACTGGCAGTGTGAATGAACCAAAATCAAACGATCCCGAGACAAATCCCGGCCGGGTCACATTATCCTTGTATTTTCCGGAATCTCTGTGTGAAAGGGGCTATATAGGCCTACATATATCCACCATATTGCTAAATGTACCCGATTTTTCATATCAACAGAAAAATATAGAGGGATAACCTGCATGGCTTCTCTTTGAGACACCCCTGCTTCGCAGCATATAGTAATGATGATATGCTAAAGCCCGCATCTTGGTTACAACATATTTGTGACGTATGAACAAGGGCGATTTCCAACCGCTTTTTTGAAAACCACGTCTTTGGTTCACCGCAGTTTTAAGGAGAAAATACTCAGCAATGTGTCGATTTATGAATTTGCACATGGCTTGTCGTAAAGCATATTAAAAACACCACATAGACATATAAACAACATTAAAAGCTTGATTTTCATGTTGTTGATTTTCTTGATCTTTAAAGAAATATATATAGAAACAAAATTAAAGAGATGAAAAAGTAAATGAAAATTCTGTGAATGTAATCATCTTCACACTTCTTTCTTCAAAAGCAGATTCAAAATTTGGACCCCATTGACTTTCATTGTATGGCCAACTGATTTTTTTGGGGGGTGCACTATCCCTTTAAGACTCCACGAATAGACAGATGCCACTACTTCCTATAATCAGACACATGTTAATTTCACAAACTAACATTGAAAAAATGTTGCTTTTAAGGATTTTAGCTTGAACACGCAACTATTGTATGATGACATAGTCAGAGGTCTTGCATAAAGTGATGAAAACTTTAGAAAACTGTGCTCTGAAAAGTTGTTTGTCTGTATCAAAACATTTTGTGTTGGCCAGAATGCTGTATTTTCATGTCGTAGCATGAATGAAGATTCAATCGAAACTGCCATGCTGGCATTGTGCACTATCTGGATTTATTTACATAGAATGCAATGGATTTTTAGTTGTGTATTTGTACCCTTTAGCCACACACAATGAACTATTAATGTAATTGCATTATATAACAAAATATCATATATTAAAAATACATTTTTGGACATTTTGGTCTTTTTCATTGTTTTTTTTTTTTATCACTTTGCCTGTGTTAATATTAACTGCATAAAAGTTGGCACATGTGTGTATTTTATTGGAATTTTACTAATTTACCGCAATTTCCTTAAAAAGAAAAAAAAATCGAGTTTGCTCTTGGTGCAAAAAATACTTCCTCTCAGCGCCTTTTGGACAAAAATGGCCCCATTGAAACCCATTAAAACTGCTATTTTTAATCCCAGGGCAATTTAACTATACAACTTTCATTCTGTTGACAAGGCTTCAAAATTGTATAAATATGTTTTTATATTATATATTTTTTGACACGGACATTTTTGTCCACTATGGACCTGTGTAAAAAAAATGTTATTGATGCACAAGGGTTAAGTTCTGTTCATTAAACAGAATTTGTGACATACTATTATTAACAGGTTAACAGTTAACAGGTTAAAATATATATATTTTTTTAAAGAAATAGTACAAGTACATTTTAAGCAGAACGATTCACCAAAAGAAGTTTCACGGCAAATCACGGCCTACTTTCACTATAGAAAAGAACAGCTTGCAAAACATTTCCACGGAAGTCATTTGGGTTTGAAACGACATGAGGGTGAGTAAATTATGACAGAATTTGCATTTTGGGAGGATCTGGCCCTTTAAATGTCTTCACAGTTCCCACCAAAGAAAAATAAGACAGCTGTGGAAGATTTAAAGAAAAAAAAATGCATGCAGGTTTATCACGTATGCAATCAGAACCAAGCAAGGCTTTTATTATTATCTCTAAAGATTTATGTGGTTTAATGAGACCTCCCACTGCATTGGTTCAGTTATGGTAATGATGCAGCGAGTGTGTGTGTGTGTGTGTGTGTGTGTGTGTGTGTGTGTGTTTGTGTGTTTGTGTGTGTGTGTGTGTGTGTGTGTGTGTGTGTGTGTGTGTGTGTGTGTGTGTGTGTGTGTGTGTGTGTGTGTGTGTGTGTGTGTGTGTGTGTGTGACACCTCACAAAGACTAGATTCCATGCCCACCGGCCACCTGTAGTCCCAACCTGGGTATACAGTCACCTAACACCACCCCTTTGGGCAAATATCACATCTACTGGTATCATCTCTCAATGACACCAAGTCAAAAATATTCCGTTTTCTTTTCATTGTGCCTTCCAAGCCTGTAGCCGCCTTATAGGTCAGAACACCAATCTGATTGTTAAAGAGCTTTCTTTCTTCTTATTCACGGAAGCATTTGGCCACTGCCATGGCAATAGGGCAGGTTATGGGTGTAACGCCACTACACCAGAAAATATCCAGCCATATTATTTCATGACACCAAGCGTTTCCGATAAAAGCCAGTGATTGTGGGTAATGTGATTAGACTGGCTATTCTCCACCTCATGACTGTCATGCCCACCAGCTCCAGTTTCACAGACTGAAGAGCAGTACGTGTCACAACAGGGGTGTCAGACTCACCCCAGCCAAACGTTAAGAGGAAATATGAGAGTTTGACCAAGAGAGAACAATTCTTCCCCAAACCCCTCCTCCATGACCTCTAGGTATAAAAGGTTATTTTTGTATTCATGCCATGGGTTTCTGTGGAGCAGTAAGGATTGTATTTACTATTTTGTGGCTTGCTGAGGTAAGATGTGAAGGAAAATCCACGGTGTTATGTGCATGGCTAAAGGTGGTGGATGGGAAAAACTACAAAACTATTTAAAAATACGAGTCATATTTTTCTCATGTGCTAGAGTTAATGGTATGGTAATGTCAATATGCTATTCCAAATAATGTTAACAGAACACTAGTCTATTTACTAGTTACTATTTCTGCAGTATGCAGTATTTTCACTGTGCGAAGTGTGCAAAATTCAGGAATGACCTACAACATTTGCCTAAGTGTGTCGCTTAAGAGCACTGTGGGGAATACTGTATCCCACAATGCAATGAACTTGATTGACCTTCAATTTCCAATGTGACGAATGAACCAGAAATAATTTCAACCGCCATTTTGAATGTCTTCTTTTTTAATAAAAATAGCTAAATTAGCTAAATACAAATATATTTAAGACATTTTTGTCACAAAATTTGATTACAAATGCAAAATAACCATTTTTATTGATAACCATGCCTCTTGCATAATGAGGTCATCATGTGACAACAATGCATACTACAGTTTGAAAGGTGTATGATTGCATACTGTATACTCTTTTACATTCTATTTTTTGTAAATAATATTTCGTCGTAAGCAATATGCTGGCAATCTGTTTAGCATTGATTCTATCATTTTGTTCGTAACAAACTATATTGATTTAAAATTTCCTCTCTGACATTTTGTTTCTCAACAAACCTCTATTGACAGTGTCACAGTCCATGTTTCTTGTGACCACATAAGTGCATCTCCAAAATAAGTGTGACAGCTAAAAGTGTGTGTGTGTGTGTGTTAGGAGGGAGAGGATGGTTTTGGTTGACCTCTTGTAGCAGCCGTTGCCATAGCATCCCCCGAAGTGGCAATATTTGGCTAATGAATCACTGTGGAAGACCACCACTGACATGCTACTTTCTGATTGGTTGAATGTGTGAGAAGGCAGAAAACCACAAAGGGAAGTGGGCGGGGCATTAGTAATGGTAGACCCTAGAGTCCTGGTGGTTTCTTGAGACTGACGGCGGGACATTGTATAGGGACCCAGGTGGCTATACTTAGAGGGCAATATGAAGTATTAAACAGGAGAATTGGCACCTTTTAATCTTCATTAGGTTGATGGACAGTTTAAATTCACCTCACTACTAGTCTCCCATAACCTTGAACTCACACTTGATTTCTCACAATGGTGATTTGTAAGAAGAGGAAACGGTTCTCTGTGATCGTTGAGACTCATACAAATCACTTATCCATGCTACGCTGGGGTACAAAAGAAAGGACATGCTTCATTACTCAAATTTGTTATAGTGATGTAGCTGTCAATTCTCCTTCCTTCACTTGTGTAATCACAACACTGACATCAAGAAAAGCCTCAACAACCGCCACAACTATAACTAGATCTTTCAGAAGAAAATTTGAGTGCTGCTTGTTAAAATGGATAGTTCACCCAAAAAATACCTAATTTTCCAGGTGGTACTAGCCTACATAAAAGAAGGTACTTTGAAAAATTAGAAAATGTCAATGTGTAGTTGACCTTAATTGATGGAATTAAGTTGTTTCTTCTAGGTTTTTATTATTATTATTTTCTTCTCCTTTGTGTACAGTGTCCTATTGGATATGTGTGGGAAAGAGTGTTTGATATGGATATGTTGTAATTATATGTGTAGTTTAAGTTGGGGCGATGCATTTTTTTGTTTGTGTCTGTGGTCTGTTTCAAATGTGTAATGAATAAAAAGTTCATAAAAAAGAAAAAGAAATGTCTCAGTGTTGTTTTGTCCATATAATGGTAGTCAAGGGTCACAAAAACTATTTTTCAAAATGTTTTATTTTATGTTACACAAAAGAAAGAGTCATGAGGTTTGTCATATAGGTTTTGAACGACATGGGGGTGAGTAAATGTATGAGCCATAGCCACTAATAATAATTCATACAAATAAACAAATCATATAAATAAATACATATGATGATGATGATGATGAATAGTAGTAGTAATAATTAACTATTAACAACAGTAATACATATAATACATATATATTATTGTAATTAGTATTATTAATAATAAATAATTTACCAGTAATGATTATAATTAATTGCTAATAATAATTATAATAATAAAATAAACAATTATTAATAATAAATATAGTAATCAATTAAATAATACTGTTATTTTTTATGTTATAAATACATAAATATCAGTAATAATAATATTAAATAAATAAATAAGATAATGAATAGTAGTATTAATACTATTAATTAATAATAGTTGCATTAATAATAAACCATTAAAATAATAATACATATGATAAATAAATATTATTGTTAGTATGACTAATAATAAACAATTAACCATTAATTATTATTGTTAAATAATTAAATATAACATTGTTGTTAATAATAATAATAATAAAAACAATTACTAATAATAAATATAATAATAATTAAAAAATAATATTGTTGTTACTGATGAATAAATAAATATACAAACAGCTAAAGCATGTAATTATAAAACACAGCGTGAAATACAGTACATGCATGCTTGACTGGTGTCCTGCACAGCTCTTGCTTTAACCCATTAGAGGAGAAACGGAAAAAGCTGCAGGCACAGGTCAACCCGTGGGCTCCTCTGAGATGCTTGAGACAAGGTCCCCAATTTCCCCCCAATTGACAAGGGTAACAAAATCAGCAGAACCCTGCCTTCGGCGTGGGCCATGAGCATCAAGCGAGAAAAGCAATTAGAGCTCAGCTGTTCGGGGGACCGGGTCTGCCACAAAGCCCAGGAGATGACAAATTCAGCAAACAAATATGGCTAATATTACAGTGTGGAGCAGTCAGATTGCTGTAAGTGCTGCAGAGGGGCCTGCAGGCACTGGCGGTCATTAGCGCGTCGTGCTTTGGGCTTTGTGAACTGCACCTCTACACACTCAATCTCATTCAGACTACTGACTGAGCTCAGATAAATTAGACTGGCTCAATGAAACTACAAATGGAGAATCTGGCGCTCACTGCTCTTAGAAGAAAAGGTTCTATATAGAACCTTAAAAGGTTCTATAGGCGCTTCATATTTGGAACCCCTAAAAGGTTCTATACAGAACCCAAGAAAGGGTTCTTTCTTGTCATTATAGAACCTTTTTAGCATAAAAGGTTCTTTGGAGTTGAGTAAAGAACCCTATGGTTCTATATAGAACCCCAATGAACCCTTTTTTTCTAAGAGTGTAGAACCTTTTAGGGGTTCCAAATACGAAGCGCCTATAGAACCTTTTAAGGTTCTATATAGAACCTTTTCTTCTAAACAGACGAAGCCACAGTTAGCAGGTTTTTCATATATCACTGCTCACCGCTAATGCACCATGAGCTTATAGTCTATATCATGTAGTAAAATTCTTGAAATTTTTTCCCATTTTCTCTTTGATACTGAATAAAAAAAATTAAATAACAAACTTCAACTCTACTTAATACAAATAATGTTTTTTACATTTTAAATATCCAATTAGGAATGTCGTTTTATAAATGTATAGTGTAAAATCTTGAATCTTGACCAGGGTTAATTTACTAACCCAGTATGAAAAGTGTGAACACAGATTTAAGATTACAGGCCTGTTCACACCAAGACAAATGTTAAGTGGGAAAATTCAGTGTGATACACATCAATTTGAATAAATGAATGAAATGCATCTGTTAATTCAGACCAATATGAACATTCGCATTCCATCGTGACAATTTATTTAAAAAAATTGCGAATAAAGCTTGCCAACCAATAGGAGTTGCGCTTTTGGTCACATGACCAGATCCACTGCTGTTACATAAAACTACGAAAATGTAAATACTTTTGGACTTCTCGGTAACAAGTATGTGTCGGAAACGGAAGTTGTGAAGCTTTGTGTACTAAGGTATTTCTGCTTTTCTATAAGCGCCACCTACTGTCAGAGAGTGATTTTTGTGATGAACATTCGTGTTGGTGTGAACAAACCTTCAACCATCTGCATGAGAAATCAATATTTTGATTTGTTTTGCCAGAAAAAAGACTGTAAAATTTAAAAGAATCTCTGCTCAAAGTGGAATTTGTCAGGTTTTAGGATAACATTAGCATATAGATGACCTCAAAGCTAACAGACATGACTTCATGGTGTCTGTAAAGCATCCAGTTTTTGCATTATATTCTATAAGGGACTGTGTCAAGATTAAGGCTATATCTTGTTAAGTGCAGAGAAGTCATTCAGAAATATGGGGGTTGTTTGGCAAAGAATGGTGGAGTGATTTCATGGATAGTTTATGCCAGTTTCACATGGTAGCCCATAAGAAGGGAGCAGCTGCTATGGGTGGAGACAACAGAACGAGCGGGGGAGTGAAGGAGAGACTGAGGCAGACAACAGCTGTCAGAAGAGATGAGACTTTAAAAAAAAGGAAAGAAGGATTTCCAAAAATGCATCATTTCATTCTTTTTTGGGAACCATGCAAATATACAGTATATGGGGGTTCTGGGTGGTTGCAAAGTGGTTACTTATTGGCAGAATTGAACAGAACTCACCCTCAAATTTATAATATTTTGGTTTCTAGATATAACTAAAGGCACTGTCATAATTGTGCCGAAATTTTGTGGGCAAAAATGTTCATTGTAGCAATGCATGACACACCAGTCACACAGAAAACGTTTTTAAACCCAACAGCTTTCTGTTGGTTAACGTGACAAATTCACGTGACAAATGTGCAAAATCTGTTTCCGGAAATCTTTCGCCTTTATAAGGAATTGAAATGTTGAAATGAATCTGACTGCACCTTAAAGGGGGAATTCACAGCTGACAAGATATGCAGCAGAAACAGACTCGGGTTTTGAATTGATACAGTAAAACCGACACCATTGTTACATCGTACAGTAAGTGCTGAGGAAGCCCCCAGAGCTGAAATTCAGATATCGTAATGGCCGATTACTTTCCGTAAGCGGTAGACCAATCACAACAGAGGTTTACATCAAGACTTTTCAGTCTGACTGAGCCATCAACATGTAAACTCAGCCACCGAGAAATGATCCTTTAAGGCTCCTTTTTTTTCAATTTAAATCTGTGGGATTTTTCTGAAATCTGCCTGTTTTATTCGAAAATCATAAGTCCGGTCATGGAGAAAAGAATAGCATTTCCTCAACAAGCCACATGATTTAAAGTGTCTTTTTTTTTTTTTTTTATGGCACAAACAGCACAAGTTATACTCCAAATGTTATACTTGGGGGTTTTGAAAAATCCCTGAGATTATGCAAAAGTGATATTCATCTTAACATCTGTTTTTTCCTTTCTAAAATATCTTACGCAGAATTAGAAAAAAGATGCCCCTGTCAGCAAAGCCAAGCTGTGAGGCTTTGAGTTGAAAGGATGATTTTTTTTTTACTCTGCAGGCCAAATGCAGGCTTGATCTTGTTTGGATGCAGCTCTGCTGAATGGCTGATATGTTAACACTAGATCTTAGTAGGTGGGGACCATTTCACATGCAGAAAAGTCCCTGAACACAGTCTTTTCTTTGTGGATTGCCATGTTCTTTTGCAAGGAGGGGCAGAACAGCCCTTACTTTCAGGAGACGGGCATAATCACATGACGGCTCCAGTCAAAAGGCACAGCTAGCAGCCACAGATTTGACTTGTGCGTTTATTTGATAAGAGCTTTTCCAAAATGAGCCGGCTTTCAGAAATGGCATTTTTTGAGGAGGGTGGGAGGCGTATTCTGTCAAAAGGAGGCCTCAGACTCTTCCATTACAGACTTCCTCGGGGCAATCACACAAGCAAGATAAATCATGAATTACTAGAGTGAGGCCTGATGGCTTTTCAGACTCATAATGTGATAAAGACTTCCATTAGCAAAGGGAACTCATCATCTCAATGTTAACAAAAGGTACATAATGAATATCCCGCAAACGGTGTTTAATCTCAGATGCATTTGTTGATCAGCTTCACAGAAACCAAACCTCTTGCCCACATAGATGTAGGTCAACGTTGGGCAAAATTCATAATTTAAGAACTGGCTCCCTTACAACTAATGACTGTGAACAAGATGTCGAATATACATGAAGAGAGATTGCTGAATTTGAATTCAAAGAAATTCAATTCAGTCACACAACAAAGGAATTTCAATGAAACACAAAAAAAAGGTTAATCATTTTAGACTTTTTTGATGTAATTTATTGTAATTTATTCCTGTGATGTCAAAGCTGAATTTTCTGCATCATTACTCCATGTCTTCAGTGTCACATGATCCTTCAGAAATCATTATAATATGCTGATTTGCCTTTTTATTAAGCATTTCTTTATAACAACATTTAAAACCGTTGTGCTGCTTAATATTTTTGTGGAAACTGGATTTTTTTTTAGCTTTCAGGGTTCATTGATGAATAGAACATTTAAAAGAAAAGCATTTATTTGATACATAGAAATCTGTTTTTAACATGATAAATGTCTTTACTGTCACCTTTGATCAATTGAATGTGTCCTCTCCTCGCTGAATAAAAGTATTAATTAATTATAAATAAAAATCTGATCACATACTTATATCATATATAAATACTAAATATTCTATGCATACGTACAAATATCCAATCTTTTAATTTTGCTGTTATGATGCATAAAAAGACACCATGAACGAGGGCATTTTATCATGTGATCACAAACGGAGGGAAAGTTTTTACGAAGACAGCAACCGAAAGAAAGAAAAAGCTTTATCTGTATATCTACTGTATTGAACTTCTGAAGTGTTTTTCTGAACAGTAAAATTATTTGACATCTAAAGCATTTTAACCTGACATGTTTCGACGAAAGAGATGTTACCTAGCCTTAATTACACATGAAAACTGAAGTGGACTACATTCTTTTACATTTGTGTAGCCTGAAGCAACCGAGCAGAACAATGACATGAATCAAATTACTGACTCATTATCTGCGCTATGTTAAGAGGATGACGTTGAGACTACTGTCTAGAGCAGATCTGAAATACTAGTAAATGACATCACCTAGAAAAAACAGATGTTAAAATAAGATTTCCATTGTTAAATTTCAGTTTGCTGCAAAAATGTATCTCGTCTTTTTCCAGCAAAAAAAACCAAAAACAAAACGGTAACACTATGAATGAACAATACTTCTACATCATTTATTAATCATAGTTTATGGTCATTTCAATGTTTACTAATACATTATTAAAATCAAATGTATTTGTTAAGGTAATGTACTGTGAAATGAACAATGAACGAGTATTTTTATTAACTAACATAAAAAAAGATTAACAAATACTGTAACAAATGTATTCATGTTAGTTAATACTTTAACTGCTGTTAACAAATGAGACCTTATTGTAGTTACCAAGAAAACTTCCTCAAAACAAGATAAATTCACTAGCAAAGCTGAAAAGTTATTAAAGTTATAAATAGATCAACCAAAAATGAAAACTCTGTCATCATTTACTCTCATGTTGTTCCACCAGTAAATAACATAAATTGGTAACACTGTAAATTGAAGTCATAGTAAGTTGTTGAGTTTTTGGATAGTTTTGGATAATAATTCCTTCTGAGGGATTTGGTATAACACTTGAGTCATTACTAGTGGGTTACCATGATCTTCACTTTTCCAAGTAATCAGTAATTCTGTAGAAGGATGTAGTAACACTTAAGTCATTATATCCAAAACCTCAGACCTCAAAAGCGTTCAATAACTTCAATCATTTCTAGAGTTATCATGCTTTTCACTTTAGAGTAGCCATACTGTTCTAAATAATTAGAAATTCCTTCTGAAGGATTTTGATATACTTGAGTCATTACTTGTAGGTACCCTGATCTTCACTTTTCGATTAATTTACATTGTGAACTAGCCTATAATAGTTCTTATTAGTCCTCTGGGAGTTATGAAAAATAGTTACCGATTAGCTAATAGTGAAGTACCTCACTCAGCTGAATGCTATTCGTCAATAATTCATTAATCAGAGTTTCTTTTTACTGAAAGCAACACTAAATAACTTTTCCTCTTCGGTCGCCCTACAGGTTGGAAGCGGAATTGTCCATTTCCGCTGTCGTAAATCATTTTGCCTACCGCTGCCTACTGTCGCACACAGTAGCGCTGTTTATCCAGCACCAGCTTTGGAATGAACGATGTCCACAGACAAGGTAGAGTATGTTGCTTGATTTCAGGAAATTATGATCTATTGCGACAATTGCGATCTATTGCAGAAACAAAGAAAAACTAAATAATGACTATTGTAACGCTTGACGTAAATCAAGTTAAATTTGTAGTCTCATTCGAACTACAGAAGCGCGACCCGTGGGGAAGTTTGCCCACTATGACAAACTTACATAGTGTGGTTATAGCAGATATAGGGCTGCAAAGCGAATCCAAAAGTGCCTTTCACCCTGTTAATGACTTGATGAAACACTGATACGGTTTTGGAAACATTATTTGAAGGTAAAAAAAATCTTTAGTGTTGCTTTAATAGCAGTTGAATGTTAATGTTAATGTTGCATTACTTATTTGTTGTGTGTAGTGTAGTATTCATTAATGATGGAACAGTATTATAAAGTGTTACTCTTACATTTTGGTCCACCAGAGTGAATGTACTGTATCTTGAATACAAGTTATGTGAATATGTGTTGTTCCATTGCCAGATTTTTAAGTGCCCCTATTTCTTTCTGTTTTGAAGCAGGCAGTGTCAGGTGGCATGATTTAACACGCAGTGTTTATTATATCATTACATTGCTATACATGTAACACCACAATTTTCTTCCTGGCCTTAAACCAAAGCACATAGTTCAATCCTCTGGGCTGTTAACAGAGATCTCATTCTTAGGTAGGGCACGTCTTCAAATGCCTGCTAGATGCCAGTGCATTATTATAATGCTACAGATGGTCTACGCCTGAAGGAACTGCACTGACATGGATGTAGATTTTTTTAATTTTGAATATATCTCAAAATGACAGATCTTTGAAATCTTATCCCTTAAATCATACATGCAGGATGTAAGGTATTATAAAATATGAGTATGAAACAGTTTTAAAGTAATTTGTTGGAATTTTACTTTGTGTTTTAAAAAAATATGTAAACATTAATGATAAAAACTGCACAGTATTTGATGAAAACTGAACACGCTACTGTCTTTCATAAGATCTTTATTATATGAAATTAATTAAATGATAATTCAGTCTTTGTAGATCTAATTTAAATGTGACGGACAGACTTAAAGTATTTTCTTTAATTTGAGTTTCTAGTTTTTTTCTATTAATCTATTTTATGACACATATCAACAAAACTTATAAATTAAATAAATGCATAGGCTAGAAGTACAGTAAATTCCTTAAACAGGGAATGCTGAGTTGAAAGTAGGCTACTTTAAATTATGCAAATTGAACCCTTCGTCCCAACTGTGCTCTCACAACTGAAACTCTATTCTGTTTTTGAATGCATGCATTTCACGTATTTTAATTACAGAATCTGAGCGCTGTGACCTGGAGGGACAGTGATACCTTTGAAGTTCTTCATTAGCGCTCTCAAAGCTAAAGACTGGAGTTAGCAGACCAACACCTTAAAACCCAAACACAGCCCCGTCCAGAAGCATCATGCTTTTGGATTTTTAACACGAAAAATGTTCCATGAAAAATAAAAATAAAAAATAAAAAAACTGATATAATTAAGTTGGACTACCGGTCAAATTAATTAAGATTTTAATTAAGATTTAATTATTAAGATTTAATTACGATTATTTTAATGATTTTGTGCTCAAGAAAACATTTTTGCTGCTTAATACTTTTGTGGAAACAATGATACACTATACCATTCAAAAGTTTGTGGTCAGATTTTATTTTATTTTTAAAGAAGGAAATTAATACTTTTATTCAGCAAGAACTTTAAATTAAACAAAAATGCAAAACACATTAGGGTCCAATTCTCATAGTTCTCAATTCTCAACTACGACTTTTGTCTCCATAAACCCCTAATTACTGGTTATTAGTTAGTAAGGTAGTTGTTAAGTTTAGGTATTGGGTAGAGTTAAGGGATGTAGAATATGCTCATGCAGAATAAGACATTAATATGTGCTTTATAAACACTAATAAACAACTAATATACTAGTAATATGCACAAGTTAATAGTGAGAATTGGACCCTAAACTAAAGTGTTACCAATTTTTAAAATAAATGCTTTCTATTCATCAAAAAATCATGAAAAAATGTCATGGAACCTTTTTAAACATTGATAATAATAAGAAAATTATTAATAATTGAGTGATATTTGATTTTTTTTGTAAGAAGCCTCTTGTTTATCATGGCTGCATTTATTGGATCAAAAAATACAATACACAAAAATATTAAGCAGCACAACATGATAATAATAAGAAAAATTTCTGAAGGATCATGTGACACTGAAGACTGGAGTAATGATGCTAAAAATCCAGCTTTTCCATCACAGGAATAAATGACATTTTAATATATATAATAGTTATTTTAAATTGTAAATTATTTTTCACAATATTTCTGTTTTTACTGTATTTTCGATCCAATAAATGCAGCCATGGTGAGTGTAAGAACAAACTTCTTACGACAGCCGGGCGCATTCAATTTTTATTTTTAAATAAGTCTCTTATATCTACATTTCCTAAATGAATCCCAGGTAAAACGATCCACTAAAATGTCCTTGGGTCCTAAGTGGTCCATATGGATGAAGCCCATATTTTCACAAATGTTCAGACAGACATTTGTGAAAGCCCCCTGTCATCTGCCTCGTCCTGCTTTGTACACTCATAGCTGGAGCGCTGCCAGTGGGGTTGTCATTAAGGGTCCTTTGTTAACTCTGAGGGGGGATAATTGTGCAGCAGGATATTACTCCACACCCCCTCAATGAGGGGCAGAATACAGAAAGAGCCCCACACCTCCTCTGCTCAGCCCGGGCCGGCCCCTCTATTGTGCTGATGGGTTGAGGTGTGCGTATTCTCATCCACACCCTCCTTTCTCAAAAGAAAGGTGTTATTTTTTATACAAATTGATAAAGTTACAACATTTCTATTTCAAATAAATGCTTCTTTTTTTTTTTTACTTTCTATTCACCAAAGAATCTTGAAAAAAAAATGTGTGAGGGTTTCAGCAAAAGAAATATTAAGCAGCTGTTTTCAACATTGAGAATATTAAGAAATGTTGCTGAAGAGGAATTACGCTGAAAATGCATTTTAGGAATAAATTACATTTCTCAAAACTTTTTTTCTGTATTTTTGATCAAATAAATGCAGTCTTGGTGACTAAATTCAGTATCCTGTTACTAAAATCAGTGGTCCCACTTTATATTTATTGAGTGTCTTTAACTACTATGTAAAATGAATTAAATTAATAATTTGATACAACACTGTGTACATAAACATTTATGAACTTTAGTTAAAAAATACCTGCATGTAATTACAGCTGTAATTGATTTCTGTAATCACATATATAATTAAACTATTGACCCAACTCCAACTCCTACACCTTAACCCACCCTTAAACCTATACCACCAAACCTGTTCTAACCTTAACATATCCCACCTTAATAGCAGCAAAACTGTTTTTATGTAAGTATACAGGGGTTGGACAATGAAACTGAAACACTGGCCAATATAGTGGCCAGGTTTCACGCTATGGTATCCAGGGTAATGTCGGCATACCACCACGAAAGAAGAACCACATCCAACAGGAGTAACTGTCAATGCAAGAGGAAGCGATGTCCGGGTACTAACCAGAATTGTATCCAAAAAACATAAAACCAGAGCTGCCCAGCCGCACTTTAATTCTCCTGTTTCCATTCAAACTGTTAGTCGGGAACTCCACAGAGTCAGTATTCATGGTTAATATTTTATGGCCAAACATTTGGTCACTCATGCCAAATGTTGGTTTCATTGGTGCCAACAGTGCAAATATTTGGCAGTGGACATGTATTGTTCTCTAATGAGTCCACCTTCACTGTCTTTCCCACATCTGTAGGAGTTACGGTGTGGAGAAGCCCGAAGAGGCTGAACACTTGGACTGTTGCTGCCCAGAGCGAGGATCAGTGATGGTCTGGGCTGCAATGTCATGGCATCCACTTTTTGAAAACAATAATGTTACCACAAAAACTTGAATTTGTGAAAGCGGTGACGCGGTATGCATGCATATTAAGTGTTCAGTCTATAGGCGCGTAAGTGACATCGCCAACTACTGGCCTTGAACAAAACGCCATTTTTTGTCATTTTCGTGGATCTGTGTGAACAGAACATCGCTGTTGTGTAAACGTGCCCTCAGTCATGGTTTGGCATAAGTCCAAAGGTTTAACCATAAACTGTATAAAACAATGGACGTAGTGTCCGTGACATCACCTGCAGGTTTCTAAAAAGCACTTTTGTAGCCCAAAGTGGACGGAGCTGGCCGTCACCATCTTGGCAGCGCGGATAACCGAAAATGGGAAAAGAGGCGCCAGCTTTTATATAGTCTATAGTAATTACAGGCCTATTTCCTACACATATTTTTGAGGACATGTCAACAATTAAAACAAATACTTCCAATATAGTCTGTGTTAGTAAATGTTACGCTATTTACAATGCAGGCGTAACATAATATGACAACGTTCGGTAAAACAATGTTTTATACAGTCTCATACAGCTAATCACAGTCTGACGGATTCTGGAGTGTAGTAAAGTTTTAAATAAAATTATGAATAATTAATTATCTTAAATAAATTAAATAAATGAATAAATAAATAAAATAATATTATAATTTCACTCACTGTAAAAAAAATGGAGCCCAGACTTCTTGAACAATTTGTTAGTACAATTAACCGCACAGCAAGGCATATTATTTTATAATTGTATGAAATAATCCCGAAAAAAAGCACAAACACGGCAGAGATGCCAAGTTCAGCGGCTGGAATTAGCTGAGGTAGTAACGTGACCACAGACTAGTAGTGACAGCAGTGGTAATCCACCTGTCACTCAAGTGGCCACGCCCTTAATTATGCAGAACTTTAAGGCTAAATATAATTTAAACGGACGAGTTATAAAAAAAATTCACCCCCCTCACAGTTGGCATGAAGAGCAATATGCGCTATATAGACCAAAACCACTTTTTGCACCAGGCTGTAAACATATTTATTTCTGCTGTAAAGTTGGGCATTTTAACATGGGGGGTCTATGGATTGACTCTCTTTTGGAGCCTGTCTCTAGTGGCCAGTCGATGAATTTCAGTTTGAGTCACTTCCGTGTTGGACTCAAGAGAGAGAACTGAAGGTTGCCACTTGGGTTTAACCATCATTGCTGATTAAACTTTATCCTATAATGAGGGCACCAGCACACCAGTATCTAATGCAAGGGACCAACCAACATTCAAAACATATGCTGGTGACCAGCTATGCTTTTCGGCAGATCTTATGCCAAAACAATGAGGAGATAAAAAATTTAATTTAATCATCTCTGTTGACGTTCACTCAGACAAAATATTTCTGTATGTCTTCCGTCTTAATCCGCTTATATCGCTGGATAAGATATCAGTTCATCCAGTGTTTGTGCAAACAGCAAAAGATCAAGGCGTCTCTGCACGTATTTTGTAACTGGTGCCAATGTGTTATATTTAGTGGCAGAGAAACATGGAGAACATGATAGAAAAGCGAATCTGAATTTCAGGCTTCTCAGAGCTTGGTAAGGCGTGGAGAAGGTGACCTCTCCCTGACTGCGCCGGGCTGTCGTCCTAAAGAAGAACAAACAGTCTGTCACCAGCTGTCCCCCAAAATATGCCAAGACTCCTCTCCCACCCACAATGCACTCCTGTTGCTTGTGGCCAGAAGGCCAAGGGATGGGCACACTGTGAAAATGCTCCTCACCCAGATTTTTGGGGATTAATAAAGCTGCTTACGAGACCTAAAATATTTCTCAGCTTTATCTACCAACACTGTGTGTGTTACAGGTGCTGATGCAAGAGAAAACACTGCAATGAAAGATTAACAACACATAAAAAAAAGAGAGGAGGTTTTATCTTGACAGTATGATTTGCGAATACGTGAGAGCGCTTGCCAAATATCTATTGTTGCAACTCTCTCAGAAAAAAAATGGGACAGCTTTCACTGGGACGGTACCATTTAAAAAGGTTCTAATAAGAAAAAGAGTATGCAGAGGCTCAAGGTAGCATACAAGGATGCAATGAGGCTGCTGCTTTGTGTTCCTAGGTGGCATAGTGCCAGTCATTTGTTTGTGTCTAGAGTGCCAACCTGTGAGGCACTCTTAAGACAACTGATGTTTGGCTTTATGTGTCGCCTGGACAAGTCAGTGAACCATATAATTGAAGCCCTAGTCAGTCCTCTGAAAAGCTGTTACACTTCTAGGTTACGACGACATTAGTGCAATAGCCTGTATATCCTATAGGCTAATATGGAATTTGTATGTATGTATCTTTACTTATGTATCTCCTTGTATCTCCGTTTTGTACTGTATGATGTGTTATATGGACCTGTGTCTGCAATAAAGCTTTATTATATGTGCCATTTACTTATTGGGACACGTTTGGTACCCATACCTTCAATGTACTAATATGCACTCTTTAGTTGCAAAGGTGTACCTTCTGAAAGGGTACCGCCCCAGTGAAAGATTGTACCTTTTTTCTTGAGAGTGAACCAAACTGTTTTACAGTCGTACAGGTTTGGAACAACATGAGGGTGAATAAATGATGACAGTATTTTGGGGTAAACTTGGGTAAACCATCGTTTCACTGTAAGTTTGCCACTATAGGCCAGTACCCTTAAAAAGACAAATGTGTAAATTATGCATTTTAGTACCTTGGAGTAGTACAATGTACCCTTAAGGTACTACTATGAAATTATGGGTAAATAAGGCACAGAGTGTACGTATAATGCCCCAGTGAAAGCTGTTATACCCCTACATTTTGTGCAAAAAAAAAATTCTGTGAGTGTTTAGGGCATGGGGTGTCCAATCCTGTTCCTGGACATTTACTTACCTGCAGAGTTCAGGTCCAACCCTGATCAAAAGAGGTCATCCAGGTACTTTTTGCTTACTCTTGTCTTTACTGAGTACTGTGAATTTGGACATTCTTCTTTGGTCACATACTGTTTTTGCCTATAGGCAAATTCAAAAAAACTTTTTTTTCTGGGTCTCATAGTATACAAAGTTTTTTGAATTTAGTTTTTTTTTTTCATGTCATCACATTGTTTAGAGCATAAGAAACAAATAGTAAAAAACATTTTATTCATATGTTATGCTATGTCCTCTGTAGTGGACACCAGGACTCAGTTGTTTAAAAAAAAATTATATGAAATTGTATGTATAGGCAAAAATGGGATTTTTTTTTTTCAATCACCAAAACATTTTGAGGTATCAGGATTTTTTTTAACCAAAATTTGTATAAAGATGATTCTCGACTATGTTATGAAAGATATTACTGAATGCATTGATACACCATTTTACTTTATGCAATATGTGGGTAAAATGGCCATAAATTAATATTCCCATTCAATGCAATGTATCTTGCAATGTATCTATACACTATATCTAATTTGCACATTAATGTGTTCTTGGAGCAACATTTAATGATAAAAGAAGTGTAATAATTGGAGTAATAATTAGCAACATTTTAATAATAATATCTAATATTTCATAGGAATATTGATGTATAATTTATTTCCATATTCACTTGTTGTGTCTCCCAAAATGCCTGATAAACATGATTTAAGTCCTGATGTCCTCTGCAGTGTACATGTATGAAATCAATGCCCTGTTCTGTAACAGAAAGTCATTTTATGATTTGCAACCCCATAACGTTTTCCTGAGATGTTGGTTTATGAAATACAATTTGAAAAGGAGTAAGATTTAAATTCTAATTACAATATATTATCATATTTCATGCATAAGAGTGCTACATTTGATCACTAAATTAATGTCAGGCATTTTTAAAGACCAAGGAGAAGTTGTTTTTATGGTGAAACCATAAACCTCTTTACAGGACACACAGGTTGTGACATGTGACATGTATGGTGCCAGAGAAATTCACTAAAATATAATGTTCAATACAGTGGACAAGAGTCTATTCCTGGGTCCCAGGAGGATATAGGCTAGTAGGGAAGTATGCCATTTCGGATGCAGCCTATCTCTCAGTAGGCTTTGTTTAAAGGGAATTTTTTCCCCTTTGAAATCTGATGGACTGTTCAAATGGCAAATAGATTCAAAATGCATGAGACTTTAGCAACGGATGTTTTGCCATTGATTCTGTTTTTCATGAGGGCAGCCAGTATCCAAATCTAATCACATTTGAGCAAAAAACTGCATAAAAATCATCATGGCATAGGTGAGGGATATGGACCTGTGAAAAGAACTGTGACTGATGGGAACTTGGGATAACAACACACTGTGCAACAAATGAGCGGAACAAACACTTGAAATCGTTCAGACTAAGATCCATTAACAAAAATCTGATTTTAATAGGATTTTAAACCACCCATGAAGGTGGTTTGGACTGGGCTTGTGGAATCATGTTTTGTTCCAGTTCAACAATAAATGTATTTCAGGCAGAGATAGGCAAAACAATATTTTTTGCTGCTTGTGTCTAAACAAGGACATAGTCGTGCCAAATCCTCTGTAAAAAAAAGAAAAAGGTAACGCTTTATTTCGATAGTCCACTTTAGACATTCTACTACTATAAGTAACTTTGCAACTTTGTGTCAACTGTCATTCAAGTATTAGTAGACTGTCTGCTTAATATTTGCTAACACTTAATTTTGTTGGTCCCCCAACAGACATTCTACGGACTATAAGTATCTTGGCAACTACAAGTCAACGTATTCTCCTAACCCGAACCCTAACACCTAACCACAACCCTAACAGTCTACTAACAGTCTACTAATACTCCAATGAGAGTATGTAGTTGAAAAGTTAATTATAGTTAGTAGAATGTCTAAAGTGGACTATCGAAATAAAGTGTTACCAAATCGGTTACAACTGTAATTACATGCAGGTATTTTTTAACTAAAGTTCATACATGTTTATGTTTAAAGGATAATTCCGGTATTTAACACCTTGAGTCTATATTGTAATTTGTTTTGGATGAACAAGAGTGGTGGACAAAATTTTTTTGACAATGGTTCCTCTCTCGAGTTTTTGACTATAAAAGAATTGGCCATGGACCCATTTAACATTGGAGTCAATGGGCATGTCCGAAAATGTCATTAAAACAACCTTTAACATTAGTTTTCAAAACTGTGCAACTCACCGAGTGATTAGTAATGTTAGTTGATGTTCCAGAAACAAAAAGTGTTGCGAAATACAGTTTCTGTCGTGTTTTATTCGTCATTTTGTAAAATCCCATTGTTGAAAAAATAGTTCCACTATAGCAAAATAAACGGATTGGAATCATATATTGCGACGATATATTGTTTATAATCATCAACGAACACCACTAACCACTCGGTGAGTTTAACAGTTTTGTAAACGAACATTATTGGCTGTTTTAATGACATTTTCGGACATGCCCATTGACTCCAATGTTAAATGGGTCCATGGCCAATTCTTTTATAGTCAAAAACTAGAGAGAGGAACCATTGTCAAAAAAAATTTGTCCACCACTCTTGTTCATCCAAAACAAACTACAATATAGACTCAAGGTGTTAAATACCGGAATTATCCTTTAAGTAACCCTAACCTAAAAGTCTACAAACAGTCTACGACACTCTACTAGAACCAACGCTATCTCAGTCAGAGTCAGAGGCTCCCAACTGAATAAGACCCTCAAAGATCTGGCAGATGAGTCAAACCAGGTAAGCTTTTGGCCTCTTGACAAGACAAGAAATGCCTTGCAGGTGTACCCACCTGCTTCCAACCTGCTACACACTCTAAAGTATATTTTCTTCACAAAAACAGGACATACTTTGAGGGCATAGTATAAGAAGGCGAATTGGGGCCGCAGCATATTGTGGTCTTTTTCTGCTGCTTTTTTCAACTTTAATAGCATTTTTTTTTTTCTTATTTTAATTTTTTGCTCATTTTATCAAATCTGTGCAACACAGGCACATTGGAAAAGCATGCCTCATTTTTGAGCATTTTTGTAAAACTCTAAAAATCTATATATGCATTCAATTCACTGAAGTTTCCGTCTGTTATTCCTTTTCACATGGGGCATTTTTATGGGGCATATATTATTAGGCAAATTTTTTGATTAATAAAGTCTTTCTTTCGCACAGTTTACCTGAAAACATTTTAACCAAAGTGCATTCGTAAACTAATATATTTTGACGTTTTCATCACATAATTATTTTCATATGGCTTTTCTGACGTGGTAAACTTGCTCGGTAGCTCACCTTACCTGGTAGGCACAGTATTGCACTTGCAATGTGAAATGATTCAAGTGATAGTATACGAAATCCTGTTCAACATACGTGACAATCAAAGACTTGTAGAGCTGAGGTGGCATTGTTGCTTTCAGGAAATGTTTTTTGCTTTTGTTAACACTATTGGGTTTTAGTGTAGGTCGTAGGCCTATACTACATCATTTTCAAACACGATAGAGCATCAACCTTTTAGCGCCATTCGCCAGAAATTTTATTTCGGAACTGCCACGATATGTACAACAACCAACGTAATCAAACATTATTGCCAAATTCATATTCTGTTTCGGATAAATCTGAACACGCTTTTAGCGCCACTCACTAGACATTTCACTTTGAAAGTGTGGCAAAACATGCAAGAAGCTTAGGTTGAAACCGTAAGTCGTAAGAAAAGTATCCGCAGAAATCGCAAGAAAAGTAACCACACACCTCCTCTTAATACGTGACATGATTTGAGGTCATGTGTGACTTATGTTTGAATCTAACTGTACTGAAGTTTAATACTAAGGGTGACAAGTTAGTTCAAATCTCTAACCTTAAATGGATAGCAGGTCACCCAAAAATGAAAATTCTGTTATCATTTACTCACCCCCATTTTTTTCCATAACTGCATGACTTTCTTTCTTCTGCGGAAGATAAAAAAAGATATTTAGAGAAATGTTTGGTTCCCAACATTCTTCAAAATACCTTTTATAAGTCATGATTGCCTTAGCAAACACCGCCAGTGTGCCAACCTAAAGCTTGGTTTATCATTCGCAAAATCACAGAATTTTGTAAAAAGTGTTTAACAAAACCTTATGAACATTTTGAGAAACACACCTTCAGTAAGCAACCTTGATGTTTGGCCATGCAGAGAGGGACTATTTTTAGCTCAGATATGATACTTTACCTTGTTTGAGGAAATCGATAGTGCCACGAGGTTTCGTTTCACGTAACTTTGAGGCCCTGCCTCAGATGATTCAAACATCCCCAAAGCAAAGAAATATCTTGCACCGATGGTGTGATGCAATGCAACTGGGCCAGAAGTGGGCTGTGCTCTGTTTGTATCAAAGATTTGAACAAAAACACTTGAGGTGAATACAAAAAGAGCACTTCTACATCAATAACATTTTATATCTTTGTTTGGCATAGGAAGCCCTTTACTGAATGAATTAAATGGTATAAAATAAATAAATAAATCTTTGTGCAGATGTTTGCATCAGTACGTATAGATTTATTTAATAGCCTCTTTTTTAAGAAAACCCTGAGCTGGCTTTAAAATTGATAATCTGTATGCAGAATTGATTCATTCTGACTGTGCAAGGAGTAGATTAGCTTTTGCAAGCAGGGCTTTCAAGAGTCTATTGATTGCCCGCATGAGCCACTTGGCCGTATTGACGTCTCTCACAGTCTAATTTTACCTAAAAAATATATATTTGACTAATTTTAAGATAGATTATATCTCACACATCCTTGCACACATGATCTGGTCTATTGATAGACATGGAGGGAAGATTTGGTGTTCACCAAGTTGAGTGAAATGAAATAGATAGTCTTGTTTCGCTTTCCCCATTTGTACCACAAGAGGATAAAAAAAAGAGCTTTGAACTTCATACGCTCAAGCGTTTGCCTCTGGTGGAGAGTCTTTCAGAGAGTAATGGGGGATTCTCAAGGCAGTAGTGCATATTTTATTTATTGTTCACTGCAGTACTTTCTGATGTTGTTAGGAGTTAAGTTTAAAAAATGAAATGACCTCTAACGTTAGATTTTTTTTTCAGAGGCTAACTTTTATTTTATGCTAATCACTGAATGTTAAATTATAGAACACAGAAGATAGGCGCATTATGTAAAATAAAGTTATTGGTTTCAGATGGCAACAGTTAAATGCACGTCATCTGGCAACATAAAGCGCATGTGTTGACCTGCAGACATATTAAAGGGAAGTTTTTGATTCATGTACTGGATAAATGTAGCAATGCTGTTACTTTATCATTTTCAGTAGCATGACAGTTCAGCTGTTTTTAAAGCAGTGTATCTTAACCCTAACATTGTGTTCGGGATATTTTGTCCTGGAGAGGATTACATTTTTTCCTGAAAACGTTAGTTAAAGGTAGGATAGACAATTTTTGGAGAGAATAAAATCCCACTCTCCCTTCAGAGTGTCTCCAAAACACATGAACAGTAGGGAGCAAACAAAAGCGTCACACGAGACGGCGGACCGAATACAATGACTGGACGAAAATTTTATGGTTCAACACATTCCACAAACTACATACAGTATATATATAAAATATATATATATACGCTGGTTTGAGTGGATATATTTTTTTCTCCAAAAACATGCACATAAACAACAATGAAAACACATTTACCGAATAGTCTAGATACCTCGATGCGCATAAAAAAATCTTGATTTAAAAAAAATTCTGAATTTACGAATTTGAATACGCAATATATATCGCATAAAAAAATCAAGATTTTCTTGAAATTATTGAAAATCTTGAAATTTGCTACTTTGTATGGAAGCATATAGTGACATATTGGAAAGAATCATTCCAAATGATTCATGCTAAACTGGTCTCTGTCAGTCTTACATGTAGCACTGAAACGTCTGATTCATTCATAATAAATCGGCTCTGATAATATATACACACAAATATAAAATGCAAAACTTTTGAACTTCAGCATGTTGAAACACTTTAAAAGATGCTTGTAGCTTGCACCAACAGTAGCTTCACTAATAATAGGCTACTGGTCAAGGTGAACATAAATACAATCTTTCAGTGTTTCGTGACATTAGATACCATTCGTTGGTTTCGTTGCGTGCGAATGTAGTCAATCTGTCTCTTAATCAGGAGATCTGCTGTAACCTTATTAAATTTAGCTGGGTTCCACTCTGCTGTTCTCTCATAACTCATCACCTCAGTATCTTCAGGCTCAAGCAGGGTTTTCTGACTCCAGCTTTTCAGTGTGTGGTTGTGTGGAGATAAGGGGTCTTTATTGGTAGACCCTGCTAATCTGACTTGGCAGGGGGGATTGAGGGCAGGCTGTCCGGATTGTGACGCCTCCATCAAACATGACTTTTCTGTGGATGGCCCCAGCTGGTCTGGATACGTCTTTAATGAGTGATGAAAGAGGCAGACGTGAGTCGGGCAGGTTGTGGGGGTCTCCCTCCTCTAATCCACTGTGTCTGTCTCCAGCCCTTGTTTAGGTGCATGCCCTCCAGCAAAGCCAGAGATATGATTCATTTTTACATGAGAATAGCATTGTCATTGGGGTTTCATCTTGCTGGGTGTAATGATGTTGAAGTGGTTTACATCATAAGGTGAGCACTCCCAACAAATCTTAATCTTTTGCATCTTTATCTTGATTTCTTAAAACTTGAAAAAATGGCCTTACCTGAGAAGATATTAAGAGATGTACTTAAATGTGTCATCCACTGATTTTTATTCACTTTCTACATGTAATAGAAAAAATAAAATTAATAACATATTTTTAAAAATAAACAAATGTACTCAGCTAATATACATTCTGAGAAAACAACTATGAAGCAGGGTTGTTATAGTTAAAGGAACACTCCACTTTTTTTGGAAATAGGCTCATTTTCCAACTTCAGAGTTAAACAGTTGAGTTTTACCGTTTTCGAATCCATTCAGCCGATCTCCGGGTCTGGCGGTAGCACTTTTAGCATAGCTTAGCATAGATCATTGAATCTGATTAGACCGTTAGCATCTCTCTCAACAAAATGAACAAAGAGTTTCGATATTTTTCCTATTTAAAACTTGACTCTTTTGTGGTTTTCTAGGTCAATATGACTAGGAATACTCTCATTCCTGCGTAATAATCAAGTAACTGTGCTGCCGTACCATGTACCAAATCCGGGATAGGCGCAATGATATTACAAACTTGCCGGTCACGTTTGAAGTTACCGAGCTGGGGACTATTTTCAGGCGCTGCGTAATATCATTGCTCCTGCTGCACCCATGGTACCATATATATATATATATACAAACACACACACACATATTTTTTTTTTATTATACCTTTATTTAACCAGGTCCCATTGAGATTCAAAATCTCTTTTACAAGAGAGACCTGGAGACCTATATATATATACTGTATATATTCCATGATTATAATAAAAATAAATAAATGGTGTTTCAGTATACTGATTTTATTTGTGTAAAAAATGCATCACAATACAAACACAAAAATCATTTTATTATTTACAATCATGGCCAAACCAAGTATATTAGTCTATTTCATTTATTTCTAATGTTTGCTGTCCAAATTTACACTTGCAACTCAATCCAAGTACTGTATTTTAAGATTGAGACTGTGAACAAACTTTAGGTCTTCCTGTGGCGGCGATGAGGTCATGTACACGCCAATGTGAACTTAAAATCTTTCTCCTCTGAACATCAAGGGAAATATCTTAAAATATACCCTCAAAGAACATAAAACTTGCTGTAAAGTGTAAAGCCAGCCAGGCTGTTGGACACATCAGTTTGGGCCTGTGGGACATTTGGGTTAATCTAATGCAGATCTAACTGTACTGAACATCAAAGGCACTGAATCGTAAATGAGAAAACCCAGCGACTTTGAGGAAGGAGAGATGGACTGCGTTTCAAAAGTCTGAGGAAAATCGCCTGATTACAAATGTATTGCTTTGAAGCTGGACTGATCGTGGCACATGTATGTTAATGTTATTGTCCCGAATAGATTGTGCGCCGCCTCCCCCTGGTGGATGGATCATGCCATTACATCCCAGCTCTTGTTCAAATGTCACATATAAAGCATCAAACCTCATCCAGTCCTTTATTTTGCTTTCTAATCTTGCCTACGACGTCCTGCAGTTGGCCCACAGTCTCCATCATGTGTCGGACGCTGTCTTGCACACTTCCCATTCCCTCTCGCCTCCACGAAAGACGCAGTTCCTCGATCCATCTCAGCACTTCGTCGATCTGTTTCTGCGTTTCTTTCTGCTCCTCAAGCTCAGCGAGAAGCGCTTGCTTGGCGCACACCTCGGCTTCATAAGCCTGGAGCAGTTTGGCAACGGAGTCCTGCAGTTTAGTGAGCTCTTCTTTGCCTTCTGGGTGCTTCTGGTGCAGCTGGTCATCGGGCAGAAGGACGTTTTGAGGAACGGAGAGGACGCGGTCCACCAGCATCCCCTTCATGCGCTGAAACATGACTTCGAAGCGCTCCTGTAAAAACTGTCGCAGTTTTTGGGTGCTCTCTCGAGCTGTCAGTCGGAGCTCTGCTGGCGGGTCACCGCCTGGACACAATCTTTTCACAAACACGGACTCAACTGCGACCAATATGTGATTAAGAGAGTCTCGAAAGGCATCACGAACTCGTAGTGTGCAGGTCTCCGGGGTGAAGCCGAAGAACTGTGCTTCATACAGCTGGAGGGATTCAGATCCCACTGAAACTACAGTGATAAGAGAGACAAGTTACCGAAGGCCACAAATATACACAGTTTTTTATATGTACACAATACAGTACCGGTCAAAAGTTTGGAAGCATTATTATTTTTTATGTTTTTGAGTCTCTTATGCTCATCAAGCCTGCATTCAAAAATACAGAAAAAAACCCTGTAATATTGTTCTCTATTTATGCAAAGCTGATTTTCATCAGCATTATTACTCCAGTCTAAGTGTCACATGATCCTTCAGAAATCATTCTAACATGCGGATTCAATACTCAGTTGTTATCAATGTTGGAAACAGTTGTGCTGCTTAATATTTTTTATAACCTATGATACTTTTTTTAGGATTCTTTGATGAATTTTTTTTTTTTAAAGAACAGCATTTATTTAAAATAGGAGCCTTTTGTAACCATATATACACTACTGTTCAAAAGTTTGGGGTCTGTCATTTTTTTTTTTTCTCTTTTTTTTGTTAAAGAAATGAATACTTTCATTATTTTTGCATCAAATAAATTAACTATATGTTTAAAGTATATTAAAATTCAAACCATTATTTTAAATTGTAATAATATTTTTGATTAAATAAAAACAGCCTTGGTGAACATAGGAGACTTCTTTCAAAAAACTTTATAAATAGTAGTAATGTTTCCAAACTTTTGACTGGTACTGTACACACACATACATACATACATAACATTACATACATACAATATGATAGATAGATATAGACACATACACACACACACATATGTATACACACACACACACACACACACACACACACACACACACACACACACACACACACACACACACACACACACACACACACACATATATATATGAAAGATTGCTTGTTAGCATTGTCGTAGTTTCAAAGGGCTAAATTACTGCTGTTTCTCAGAATATTAAAGAACTAAGTTAGCCGTATGAAACTATAACAATAACATATATCTACTTGTAAAATGTACTAAATATTTTCTAACATCCTAGAGTTACATATAAAATAACGTAAATAAGCTTTTCCGTTTTACCTCCGCTCTCTGCCATCTCTTCAGCCCGCGCTCAGTTCAACCTTCTTCATGCGTCACTCAGCGAAAGTGCGTTTGAAAGCGCAGTGTCGCCCCCTGCTGATTGGGAGCACAATGGTGTGAACATAGACACGTAGAAGATTTTACCATACGGTCTACGGATTTTACGAATTAAACTGTGCATAGTTAATCGACTTGACCTTTTTACGATACAAACGCACGAGTCATTGGTTCGTGACGCATTTTACTCACAGGGATTTAAAAAAAGTCTTCGATAAACATTACAAACTTTGATTTGAAGCAAAAAGTATTTGAAAATCAAACAAAAAGACAAATATAAAAGACTGTGTAGTTAATGGCTTTAATGAGGGAAAGAACCGCAATCCCATCAATCATTGTGAATTATAAAATGACTTAAAAACAATGGATAAATAAACACATATTGATTTAAATATATATTGTAGAAACCGTATATGCTATTTAGGTTTAGGCCTACTAATGCATATACAAATAGATGCAGTGAGATCCATTCAGACGAAGAAGAAGAAAAATAATAAATAATAATAAAAAACAATGAATATTTAAGATACATTATAGCCTAATAATGATTAGCTTTTATTATAGTAACAATAAGAAAGTATTTTACTAAATATCTAAAATAATGTTGCCAGGAGAGTAAAGGAAGAGAGAAATGAGCTAGATGCAAGAGCAGAGCAATAAATGCGCTTTGCCTTTGCCAATATTTATATATAATTTCAGGAACAGTGTTAAACATGCCAAAAAAAATACATTTTCTAAAAATCAGCTCTGATTACCTGTAAGCAAAACTAAACATTCTGGTTTTAACACTATAGAAGCAGAACGCCCAATAAGCATTTTCAACAAGTCTGGACTTTATATGCTAATACTTTCTTTATACCTTACTTTAAAAAAAAACACAAACTCGTGTAACATTTTATACATTAGACCAGATAACAGACTTTTAGAGAAGTGACACCATGTACTTTTTCAGAGCGGAGGTGAACCAAATGTCTGGGTTTGAATATGCCTAATATGAATAGGCTACATATGATATCAAAAGATATAATAGACAAAAAGTACATTAATTAGTTAATTTTAAAAATATATGTTTGATTATATAAATAACCATAAAAGAATAATCATAATAATAAGCATAACTTTTTATTTTTCTTATAGCCTACACCACAAATCTTATAGCCTAATCTTATATCAAAAGTCAGTCATACATCTATTAGGCCTATATCTTTTTAAGCAGCAGAGATGTCTTAACAGCGATGGTTCTTTCTCGATATTGAAGTGTCAAAACAGTAGAAAACAGTCATTTTGGATTTTGACATTAATTTTGCTGTGTATATGATATTTCCCAAATAAAATAAGAATTTTAATTATATTGTTCATCTCATCATCAGTATCACATTTCAAACAAGAACATTGTATCAGTTATTGTAACAAACTTGTAACAAATCAGTTATTCCAACATACATTTGTATAGGCCTAAGTGCAACTGACAATAAATGTAAGATATTTTCTGACTCATCTGTACAGAAACATGGCTGAAAACCCTTCTTTAAATTTACTAATAAAGTCAGGGATAATATAAATTAATTATAAAGTGAGTTTCTTTGACTTTATTTGAAATGATATAGTCTATATTAATATATGACCACGTTTCTGAAAAAGAGAGAAGGATATCATGTTTCACTTCATGACAGCATGGGGAGAAATACTTTTTTTTTTTTATTGAGATCTTTCTAATAAGTTATTAAAACAATAATAACAATATCCCTGAAGTCAGTGCCACCAATTACAGGTTTATACATATTTTTATTTCAATATGAACAACGAACGGATTTTAAATATTATTTTTGAGACGCTACATTTATACCAATAATTTCATCAAATGCACTGTAGTTATATAGATCACCTGATTTATTTAATGTCTGTAACAAACTTTAAACCTTTGTTAAAACAGTCGATCCTAAAAATATAGTCTTGTTTATTAATAATATTTGTTTATTCATAATATTTGTTTCCATATAACGCATGGCATGAGGAGTCCAAAGGTGAAACTTGCATACGTTTATTGACAATCTTTACCAGCCAATCAAAAAATGCCATTCTTCAAATGACCGGGATAACGCAATGATCGACACTTTAGACGACCAATCCGAGCAGTGTATTCACAAAGCACTGACCAATTGGAAACATCACAAACTAAAACCGCCTCCTTCATTTGCTTGCCCAGGTGATGACGTGTCAAGAAGGTGCCGGAAGCCGCGTTGTTCCTCCAAAAAATGGCATACCAGACAATCCGACAGGAATATTTACAGATTCCTGTAGTTACTAGAGCTTATACCACCGCCTGCGTACTCACTACAGCAGCCGTGGTAAGTAAATTGGACGAATATTAGGGTCTTAAGCGCTATTGTCATCCGTGGCCTCGTCCCTATGCAGTTGAAACACAGCTGGTATCCTGTGGCAGACTGGCTGTGGTCTTATTAGGACACGTTTACGTAAAACCCGCCTGTAAAATGTGTATTTATGTAAAGTCCTGTTAAGTGTAATGGGTCTAGGTTTACATCATGTCACTTAGTTTGATTTCCAGTTTGAGGAGGTTTACTTTCTGCATTTTCATATCTTAATTCCTGTGTTTAACGTTATATTCATTTAGCTGACTTAACGTTACCTCAAACGAGCTGTTAAAAGTAACTTTACTTTTGATTTCAGTTATTATTTGAGTGTATTATCACTGTTTGTTCACCTACAACATGTCATTCGTATCTGACTGTGATGTTTACTTTGTGTTTGCAGCAATTAGAACTCATCACACCTTTCCAGCTTTACTTCAACCCAGATTTAATATTGAGGAATTATCAGGCAAGTGTCATTGTGTTTCTTTGAAGAGTTTTGTGCCTCATTTTGTTTGTATCCACGTAAAGCCTGACATATACAATAATAGTCAGAAAAGTGGAACAGTTTATTGAACCTTAAAATAAAAAATAAAAAAAGTTTCCATGTCTGTTTTATATTTAGTGTACTCTTTGATACATCTGGCTTTTATGGTCCGTGTAGTATGATATACTGAGAGAATATCATACTTTTATTCAGAGGCCCACACTGAACAAAAATATGCAATTTCTCTTGTTGTAAAGGAATGTAAATAGATCAGTGAGATTTTTATAACAGATTCCTTATAAATATGATACATTTTCACTCTTAGTTGCATGATATGTAAACGCTTAGATTTATGATAAAAGCTCTGTAGATTGTATTGTGGATATGAGGATGGCAAAACAATGCAATACAACGATGAACAAATTCCTCAAAAAGCCTGTTGCATCAAGTTTGATACTCATGTTTTTTTACGTGATAAAAAAAAAAAACAGTCCAGTAGAGGTTCATCTTGATAGTTATTCTTATAAAAGGCATTAAGGATGTCACAGCGACACATATATCACGACCTGACGGGGTGTTTTTAGAATTATACTAAAAGGCCTTTTACTTACTGAAAAAGTATTAACCATCAATCAGATGACAAGGCATGTAGGCCTAGTTGATTGTGAGTGTTGATCATATGGATTTAGAGGCCTTGGAAATTCATGTTTTAAATATGATCCAGTATGGGTTTGTATTTATAGTGTTAATATTGCAGCATGTAATAACATTTCTTATTATTATTATTATCGTTGTGCTGCTTTACATTTTTGTGGAAATGGTGATACTTTTGTTGATAATGTTGATAATTTAGAGGCCTTGGAAATGTATATATCAAATATGATACAGTTGGGTTAATAATTATAAGGTTAATATTACAGTAGCCTATGTGATTCTAATTTATTTGTGTGTGTGTGTGTGTGTGTGTGTGTGTGTGTGTGTGTCCATAGGTATGGCGGCTAATAACCAACTTTTTGTTTTTTGGTCCGGTTGGGTTCAACTTCTTATTCAACATGATATTTTTGTATCCTTTTTAAAACATAATATATTGATAGTAAATCAGTTGATTGTGAAGGTGGCAGTGTGTGTAAGGGATAGAGTCTGAAGTTCCTTAACTGGAGTCTCACAGGTACCGGTACTGTCGGATGCTGGAGGAGGGATCCTTCAGAGGGAGAACCGCTGACTTTGTCTTTATGTTCCTCTTCGGTGGCCTTCTCATGACTGTATCCTTCACGTTTTCATATAGTTTATGTATTTACAGTAATGAGCACATTTTATTCACAATGATCATTCGAAATGCTCTACACAGGCATAAATAATGTTTCTTGGTAAGCTCTTGTTTGATAAGAACTTACCAGAAAAAGCTTAAATTTGTAGTGTACAATATTTTGAATCATTTTATTCATACAATTCGTAGAAAATGTCATTTCTGGTAAAGTAACTCGCTTTAAACAGTACTGCGTGCGCTTAGAATAAACAGAACAATATCAACCGCTGGTGTGGACGCTATTATAGTTATCATTATCTTTATAGTTATCGGTCTTGGTGGGAACAGGCCTTAAGATTAGCCTTAGCTGCTGCCATTCAAGTCGAAGATTATTGGAGTGCATTTTACAAGAAAATTAAAGGTGTTTCAAGTCAAGTCACCTTTATTTATATAGAGCTATTTATATAGCTACAGTACAGTTTGTTTCAAAGCAGCTTTACAGAGATAAATAATGCAACAAAGTTTGTTTACAGAAGAAAATAGTGTCACAGTCCAACTTAAGTTCAGTCTTTATACTTAAAAAAAGGTCAATGTTTTACTTGCCATTTCTTTGAAAGTGTAAATAAAAGGACATGTATTGGTAATAAAATAAGTGTAAAAAACGGTAATAGTTGAGCATACATATTGCATTGAAGGCAAAGTTCCAATCTAGATGATTTTTATTGCCATATAGTCTAATATGCTTTGATTATATATAAAAAGGTTGCAAGTCTGCTGAATGCAAAAAGCAAAATTACTTTTATCTTACTCTAACCTTGACACTTAGACAAATATAGAAACAACCATGAAAGATGATCTGTTTGACCTCATTTTGCGTTTAATAAAATCATGTGAAGAACCAACATCTAAAACTTGTCAAATATGCATACAATATTCCCTTATTTCAAGACTTCTAAACATAAACATTGCCTTTGTGTTACATTTTGCTCAAATACATAGTGGTTTTCTTAATAGTTGTGCAGATATTTGGCACGTTTGTGAATCTTGTGTTCTTAGGTCAGGCTTTTACCATCATGCTGGTGTATATCTGGAGCAGGAGGAACCCAAACGTGCGCATGAATTTCTTTGGCCTTTTGAATTTCCAGGCGCCCTTCCTCCCATGGGTGCTCATGGGATTCTCTCTGCTGCTGGGAAACTCCATCATTGTGGACCTTTTAGGTAGACACTTATAGTGATTTGTTAGATGTATTCACTTTTCTTTTACTGACACGCTTTGACAACAAATGGGTCAAATTTTATTCATTATCAATTCAGAATTTAATATGATATGATTTTTTTTTTTTTTATACATCACTGTAAGTTTATATGTTCTGTCATTTTAATATAAGGCATCGCAGTGGGACACGTGTACTACTTTCTAGAGGATGTGTTTCCCAACCAACCAGGTGGCAGCAGATGGCTGAGGACTCCCACTATCCTGTGAGTAATAATGTCTTCACAATGTCAAGGGGCTTTCAATATATCCTGTCAAAAGTTTTGGAACATGACATTTTTTTTTTCATGTTTTTGTTCAAGTCTCTTATACTCACCAAGGATGCATTTATTTAATCAGAATTTCACAATATTACTGTTTTTACTGTATTTTTATTACAAATTAAAATAACTGTTTTCTATTTGAATATATTTCATGCAAAGCTGAATTTTCAGCATCATTACTCCAGTCTTCAGTGTCACATGATTCTTTAGAAATCATTGTAAAATGCAGTTTTGGTACTCGGGTGACAGAAGTTCTTATTATTATCAATGTTGAGAACAGTTTTGCGGCTTAACATTATTGTGGAAAGTTTTTTTTATTTTTTCAGGATTCTTTGATGAATTGACAGTTCAATGAATATGAATCAATAAATTATTTGCATTTATGACATTTATTAATGCATTTATTAAATAGAAATCTTTTGTAATATTATCATTTTGTAACATTCTCTCTCTCTCTCTCTCTCTCTCTCTCTCTCTCTCTCTCTCTCTCTCTCTCTCTCTCTCTCTCTCTCTCTCTCTCTCTCTCTCTCTCTCTCTCTCTCTCTCTCTCTCTCTCTCTCTCTCTCTCTCTCTCTCTCTCTCTCTCTCTCTCTCTCTCTCTCTCTCTCTCTCTAATCTTACCTTAAATGTTTGAATGGTATCATTGTTCTCACAAAAATGTTTCTTAAGCATAAAATCAACATTTTTAGAGTGATTTCTGAAGGATCATGTGACAAAAATTCAGCTTTGGCATCACATACATAAATGACATTTAAAAATTTATTAAAATAGAAAACCGTCATCATTTTAAGGTGTAAATTCAAAATATTACAGTTTTTATTGTATTTTTTAAAATGAATAAATGCTGATTTGGTGAGCATAAGAGACTCTTCTCAAACTGTTGATTGGCGTGCCATCAATGTGCCATTTTTATCCTCTCAATCCCAAAAACAATCAAATAAAAACCTCTAGTTAACATTCTACTCTTTGCTTTGAAGTAAAACCCCTTTTTTTTTTTTTTCAACCTTTCCAGTAAGATGCTCTTTGATACACCTGAGGAAGATGCCAACTACAACCCTCTCCCTGAGGAGCGTCCAGGAGGCTTTGCCTGGGGTGAGGGTCAGCGACTAGGAGGCTAGTCTCAGCACCCCTGTGCCTGCCGATTAATGGACATCTCTGAGAGCAAGAGAAAGAAAATATCTTTTCTACTTGTTTCTCTAGTGTACAAAAGAACATGAGCTCTACTCACCGAGCAAAAGGGAGACTTGCAGTTTGTGTGCACAGAAATCATCTGCCTCGAAATGTCTGCAAGGCCCATAATGCTCCTCTGACTGTGGGCATGGGTAAAAAAAAAAAAAAAACTGACTTTTGCTGCCCTGCACAACAGCGATCACAAATCGAGCAGCTGTGAAAGAGAAATATCTATTGATCGTCACCATTTTACTTGTTTTCTTTTCTTTTTTTTTAAGAATAAATGTATGTAAAAAGTTTGAGTACTGCTTGATTGTGTGTTGTTGATGTCTTACAAAAAGCATTTAGTTCACAGATTTACAGGGATAAAAGAAAAATGCAGTGCAAATATAATTTATAGGCATTAAGACAGTTCTTATTATTTTAAGAAGTTTCATCAACATCTATACACAACCACTTCCAAACAATATGGTACACAATAACGTATTGCATTTCTAATAGGAAGTGAAAGATCGCTTTACATAAATGAAAGTAAACGCAGGTTACATGCTACTAGTACTTGCTTCTGTTTAAATAATATAGAATAGTACTTTGTAGGAAATAAGTTAGCTGGTTTCTAGGCCTTCTCGTGTCTCAGTTGTAGGTAGAGCCACTGTTGAGTTGCGTCTTTTACCCTACGTCATCATAATCATCACTGTCGCAGTTGGTGGGGATTTCAACGTCATCATATTCCTCGCTGTCTTGGTCTTGGCTTTTTTTCCGGACTGTGGTGTATTGGGGCGTGAAGACGGGTTGGTGGGGTCCAGGAGGGGGTGACTCCTCAACCACAACATAGTCCGGCACAGGCTCCACCTCCTCATAACTCTGATCCACTGGAAATTTGAACATGATATCAAACTGGTTACATTTCTTTTGCAGAGGGTTTTTGCTTATATGCTGAGAGAAAGAAGTATGAAGAGCAAAAGTTTTTTTTTTTCTTTTTCTGTTAACGTAGGAAAAAGTATGACAGAATGAAGAGTTCATTTATTTAATTTTGTCATGAAAAGCAAAAAAGGTCTGCACTCTAAAATACTTTATTGTAAACAGGAGGTCAAGTTAACAAACGTTTCGCCTCTTTGCCGTCATCAGCCGAAAAGTTTAAGTTATCACCTGTTTACAATGAAATATTTTTAGAGTGCAGACTTTTTTGCATTTTGGATTGATATATAGGTCTCAGCACCTAATTAGGTGGGAGAGCGTGGTGAGTGTGTTGATTATTTTTGTCATGGCCACGAACTGGCCGCAATAAACAATTGTTAGTCAGGGTGGTATTGAAGGAAGGCCATTCTCATTCTAGAAAGCATTTGATTGGACAAACATTTGGATGCACCCCTGAATGAAACATAAGTCATCAATATATATTTTTTTATCAATTTTCCTGGAAAAGAAAAACTGTCCATTTAAAATGTGTATATTAGCTAATATATATATATTTTTCCCCAACATGTAGGAGTACCCTAGCTTATAATACATGTGTATTTAAAGCCACAAAACTGGAGTTTTGATTCCCTGGGATGGGAAGAGAGCTTAGACACTTGCATGGAGCTAAAAACAAAATCCCTTTTCTGTTTGTACTGGAGTTTTTTTTTTATATGTTAAAATAAATCTTTAGAAAGTCATCTTGCCGAACCTGACTTCTCCTTCCCTTGAGTTCAAACAAATTAGGGCCAATTCGCTCTGCACTGACAGATGGCAACAGACACTTCGTCAGATTTTGTCAGATCAGTGTGTTGTTTTCACCAATTGAACATGCTGAATTGGCACTTGTCGGGTCGTGGAATGTCTGAGAAGTGACATACTGGAATCTGGTGATTGTCTGCGTTTGTCATCGTCTGTCGGTGCTGAAAACCTGAAAGGAGATCTTCATCAGGCCCTCTTGGACATGAGAATGGAGCAAGAGGAACGCTCCTGTCTGCTCCTCCGGGCCAAGGAGGAGGATCTGCAGATGTTGCGGAACTTGATGAGCCATGAGGGCTGGGCTCCAGACGCAGTGTCCATTGGTACCCATATGGCATGTGGGTGGCTGGGCACACAATGACCAGTGTGCATCATCCTGCTGTTGTCCAGGAAAGCCCAGTCGTCGCCCAAAAGCTTCTCATTCAGAACCTCCTGGTAAATGGTGACCTCAAGTAGCCCATCTTACAGGAAGTTGGCCCAGAGCAACATCTTCTGTGCTTTCAGTCCATTGAGCTGGGGGAGAGCGGCCAACCATTCGTGACAGCAGCCCCACAATGCTTGCCGATGGTGGTTACAAGCAGAGCCCCACAGCATTGATGAGATCATCGGTCTGATGGTCCTGGAACAGTTCATCACTAAGATTCTGAAAGGGACGAATGTGGCGAGCAGGACGAGGCAGAGGCCCGTGAGAGAACGGCGCGAGGCCGGTGACGTGATTGATAATGAGCGACACCTGCGCGATGCACCGGTCTCGTATCTTTCACGGAGGAGCGGAAGCATAAAAGGAGGAGCGACAACAGTGAAGGACGAGAGAGGAGCTTGGAGAGGCTTGGACTTTATGTTGTGTTTCTGTTTTATTATATGTGGCAGCAGTCGTCCGTGAGGGACTCCTGCCTTTACTTTCGTTTTGTATTCGTTTATTTATTTATTAAAATATCTTGAATATTCGCCGGTTCCTGCCTGGCTGAGGACCATGTGGCATCGTATCCAGGGGTCCAGTGCCACCACCTGATGTTGCTGACGCAGGCCATCAAGCAGGCTGAGGACCATGTGGCTGCGTATTATTTTTTCTCAAAATGCTTTTATTATAAAATAATGCTTTTATTGCAGCTTCCTGAGATGAGTGGGGAACAGATGTGATGTGGAGATGAAAGGGATGGAGGGAGGGAAGTACAAGGCTTCATTGGGGTCATCGGGTGGGCACCCTCTTTCCTTGGTGTTTCAATTATAAATGCCCATGACACCTCCAGAGGGCTCATCAGCGACATCTGGCATTCCAGTTGGGCCCCACTCTGCTTTTACCCCACTATGTGCCTCTGTTGTCACAGGGCCAAACCGATGTCCCTCCTCTTAATCCAGAGCCATCGACTCACTTGTTCAGCGGCACTGGAGTTGGCCTTAACAGCTTGCTGACATGCTTGGCCTAGGATTCCTAAGTCCTTAAGAATTTTGCTGACAGATCTACCAACAAAGTCTCGACAGCCATCTTCGACAGGGAAAACCTTTGCTTTTCAGCCACGTTGTTCAACGTTGACTGCTATTTCAACATACTTAAGGGTCTTGCGTTAGTAGGCCTCCTCCACAGCATCCTCCCAGGGCAGTGGAGTGTGAAGGAACAAAGCACAAGGTCTGGTTTGAGATTGGTAACTACAACTTCGGGTGGGAAACAAAGCCTCTGATTCAGGTCAACTAAAAGCTTCCAATCACAAGCTCCACCCAACTGGTCAGTATCTGTGGTCTTCACTTTGACCTCCCTTGCCCTTGCCCTTTCCCCCATAAACCCCTTTACTGGAGCACAACATCATAACGGGAGAGGTAAGGCATTGTTGGAGGTCTGTCTGGAATCCAATGACTCTGCAAGATACTTCAGCACCTGCTGTGCCTCCATGTACAGTATAGTGCCTTTGCATCAAGCTTACCTTGCAGCCAACCAAGATGTCCTTTAGGTTCACTGGAGATGAGGCACGTATAATCTTCTCCGTACCATTTGCTGAGGTTCACTGGAGATGGGAGGACATTATTGGTGGCTCGTAACAGGAAATTATTTTGCTTTCATGCCGCAGAGCTCCTTCCAAGAGAACTTCCACTCTACTCCCTTCCAACTCAGCCGCTGCTCTTGCTTTGCTTGGGAGATAGCCTTTTCACATCTCGTTGCTTGCTCTTGCTGACACACCTCCTCAACCACAAGTTTTCAACGCTGAGAAAGAGTTGCCTTGTGCCAGGATGGTCTACTATCTCCAAGGGTGAGGCCTCCTCTCACTTGCTGAACATGGCCAACGATGTCTCAGTGATTAAGGGCTGACTAACCCTGATGTACAGCTGTAGATGGAGTCCACTTCGTCCCAGTTTTGAGGGAAGTAACTCTTTGGGCTATGTATGGATCACAGGATTCCATCAGTGTTATTTTTAGACAGTTCCTACGGCTGTCTGGTTATTATAGGTTTGTGCTTAATTATTCAGACATCACCTGACTGATCTCATTAAAAAGGGAGCCCCAGATCCGGTCCAGTGAACGGAGCAATGTCAGCAGGCATTCACCCAGGCTGCTCTGTGTGACAGGCTGCTATTTCACTCTCCTGACTTTAATCTCCCTTTTGTGTTGCAGACAGACACATTGGACGTGGCGCTGGGAGCCATATTCTCGCAGGTGGTTGAGTGAAAGGAGCGCCCGGTGGTGTACCTCACCCGTAAGCTCTCAAAGAGGGAAGCAAGATAGAGGACCATCTAGAAAGTATGCATAGCGATCCGGTAGGTCAGGTCTGTCCAAACCTGCTCCTGAAGGGCCACTGTCCTGCAACTTGCCTCAACACACTTGCCTGTTTTAATTGGGGTTGGAGCTAACCCCTGCAGTATCAGCCTCCGTTACTGCCTCCTGGAACAAGCCTTCACTCTCTGTTCGGACCAAGCCTCTCTGCAGTGGCTCCATTGCATGAAAGATACCAACACGCTAGTCTCAGCTTCAAACGTCATGCCCATGGACCATTGGCTGAACATCTGATGCTCAAGGCACACAAAATGTGAAGTCATCATCCGACTGGTTGTATTCTACAGGATTTCTGGGAGATGTGCATGTTGTGGTCTTTAACAGTTTCTCTGGAAACAAAGCCATCGTGACACCAATCCCCCTCATGGAAGAAGGAAGTTGTTGTGTTTACAACTGTGACAATGAATGCTTATCAGGATCAACTATTTTTTATTTAAAAAAAATTGGAGACTGGTGTGCCATTGCTGCAGTAAATTTGCATTATATTCCTGAATGAAATTTTTTTTTTGGTCTGTTATTTTAGAAACACTGACTTTACATATTCATGCCCCCGAACATGATGTTGAATGAAATGTTGTTGCTTTTACATATCAGTCAGAGGACCTCTGGGTGGTCCTATAGCCTATGAAAAATCCAGACCTTCTGCCGTCAATCTGATGGACTGACATGAGACTACCAAATTACGGATCACCTGTGTAGAACTGAAAAGCTGCTTTTGTTTATTTTTTTGAAAGTTAAAATAAAGCTTTTGAAAGTCATCTCACCCACCCCTCATGAGACTTCTCATTCTCTTGAGTTCAGACATGTTACAAAAGCTATGTGTCATTGCAGGGCTATAGAATAAAGTAAATTAATGCATCTATTAAAACGAAACTGACCAGAATCCATGGACATGAACTGATCTCTGGGAGGTAAGGGTGGTTTCTCATTCTCAGAGTTTATGTGATAAACTTGGCAGTCCCTGTAATGGAAAAAGTCATTCATTTTAGTGTGAACACATTTTTGAGTATAATAAAAATCTGGACTTAAATGACCTTGACAAACTTACTGTTTTTTCAAATTTGTGCCATCGTAATGATTTGCCTTTGCTTGTGTACTGTACCAAGCAGCTAGAAAAAGAGCAAACAAAATTGAAGGATTGACATGAAAAATGTTAAATAAAATTAATCAAACAGTGGTACGTAACAGTCAAACTGTTATAATAAGGAAGTGGTCGCACAGCCTTTTTTTCAGTAACTATATAGGCCCTATGTGAAATTGTTGTTTCCTGTAGATGTATGTCGGTTTCAAACACCTACTTCAAAACCCCTTTTAAATTCGAATTATTTCCTTAAAACTAATATTGTATTATTAAATTCCTTTTCAGTAATATTATATAATGGAGTAAAAAGTGTAAAAACTAAAGCTTCTTACGTCAATATGGTTTTTGTCTATACACTGTATGTCCATATGTCTTTATATATATATATATATATATATATATATATATATATATATAGGTTGAGGTGGAGAAATTAATGCTTTTATTCAGCATGGATACATTCTACTGGGGGAAAAAACAATAGGTAAAAATTACTTGATTTTTCTTTTGCAAGTTTTTGCACGCATAGATAAAATTTCACATATGGAATTAAGTTAAATCTACTTATCTAAGTTAAAAAATTTAAAAACAACTTAATTTGGCCAGTTAAAGTTTGCATAGTAATTTTTTACTAGTTACTACTTGCCTACATTTTACTCAAACAATATAACACTGAATTAATTAACCCATGCTATTAAAGGTTAATTTTTACTTAGAAAATCTAAGTAAATAATAGGTAATAGACAATACAGAACACAGAGATCTCAATACTTGGTACACAATACACAAAACTGGTAACATTCGATTAATAATTTTTCAGTATGAATGTGTCATTTTGAGTAGAAAACTCCAGATGTCACAAAACAGCAAGTTACTAAACCTAACAACAACAGGAATTATATAACAGTGTAAATACATCAGCAATGAAAAATGCTATAATAATTATTCATGCCCCAGAGCATAATGGGAACACCAGTATCAAAAAGTTGAGTAGGCCTATAGGTTTTACTTAATTTTATAACGTTGATATATCTGCTGCATGCTTAAATTGAGTTCTAAAATAGAATTTAATTTGTTTTTTAAATTCTTGCCTGAACAAACTTATTCAGAGAGAAATTACTTTTTTTTGTGGTATTTATTTCACCACAGAATCATTTGTATCAGTGCAGTACAGCCATTTATAATGTTTCGAAAGATTTCTGTTTCAAATAAATGCTGTTCTTTTAAACATTCTATTCATCAAAGAATCCTAATATATTATGATTTCCACAAAATATTACGCAGCACAATCTTTTTCGACATTGACAATAATAAGAAATATTTCTTGAGCACCAAATCAGCATATTGGATTTTTTTTCTGAAGGATCATGTGACACTGAAGACAAGAGGGCTGCTAAAAATCAGCTTTACAATCACATGAATAATTTACATTTTAAAGTGCATTAAAATAGAAAACAGTTTTTTAAAATTGTAATATTTCACAATAATTTGGTTTTACTGTTTTATAGTATAATCTAGTTCTTCATTCACTCTTAGAAAAAAAGTTACACTGGGGCGGTATACCCTTTCAAAAGGTACTTTTGTACCTAAAGAGTGCATATTAGTACATTCAAAGGTATTGGTCCTAAATGTGCATTAGTACCTAAATGTTACATATACGAAACTTTTTACAGTGACAGCTTTTTTTTTCTGAGAGTGTTCTGCACAGTTTTCACAACATGTTTGTGGCTAATAAACAGAGTATACTCAATAAAATGAGTATACTCTCATTAAATGCTCTACATATTTACATTGTTGCGTGCCTGAACAAAACCTCTGTAGAGTTGCCAGATGTGATTTACCTCTTTTACCGATGCAAATATTGATGAAAATGAAAATTACTACTATCACCACAGACACCAGAATGATGACCATCAGTAATGCGGCCCAGAAGTATTGACGAAAGAAGTCCATCTGTGAAATGAAACAAAGAAAAATGTTCAGATTCAATGATATCACTAACAGATAAAGGGCATTTCGGGTTATATTAAAATGAATAACATACTTTAAACTCCAGCTACTTCTCCTTTTCAGCAGTGTACAGGCACATGCTTGAAGTTTCTTGTTTTCCAGTCAGCTGTGTTTCCTGGGTAGAGTGTTAACCTAGTTTTAATATGCTTGATTGCTTTTACAATCTATTTTTTAATGGCAGAAAACGAATCAAAATGTGGGAATGAATACAGTAATTGTCATTTGTAATATTTCAGATTTATCTCGATCTATGACATGAATACACCATTTTCCTCTAGCTCTATCATGCTCACAGCACTCATCCTGCAAAGGCACAAGTTTTACATATGATTAACCGACTTCCTGCATCATTCTTTTCTTAGCAATGGCTTAGTGAGTTTCACTTTACTGACCTCTTCTAAATTTAGAAATGACTTATATATAATATGCACAGTCTCTTGACAAACAAAAACTAACAGATAGACAGGTTTTCATAAATTGAATTATATTCATTTGGTGAAATACAGATTCACACAAGGGATCTTTAAGGTTTACATCAAACTATGCCAAAATGTTATATCAATAATTGTATTGTGAGGAAATAGAATGCAACATATGTTGACTTAATAGATCTCACAATGAAGCTATTAAAATAAACACAAACTTAACAATTGGCATATATTTCTGTATTCTAAATCACACTGATAATGCTATTAACTTGTATTTTACACTCTATTTGAATTTATGTTTTCATAATAAAATCGCCATAATGTACAATGGTTACACTTCACTTTTTTTTCTTTTTTTTTTGACGGTCCACTTTAGACATTCTATAACCATAAGTAACTTTGCAACTACATGACAACTAACTTTCATTATTAATAGTAGACGGTTAGGTTAGGGTTAGGTGGGGTTCGGGTTAGTTGACATAGTTGCAAAGATACTTATAGTCTTAATGTCTGTTGCTGGACCATCACAATAAAGTATTAGCAGATATTAAATAGACAGTCAACACTCTAATAACTGCCAGTTGACACAAGTTACTTATAATTAGTCGAATATCTAAAGTAGACTATCAAAACAAAGTGTTACATGCACAGCTATTCTATGTCTATTCACAATTTTTTGTGAAGATCAAAATAATAAGGTAAAACATAATTACCTTTGTCTGTTGTATCACATCAGTCACGCACATATTCTGTAAAGTGGGGATTACAGATGTGTCACAGACATCTGTAAATTTCAAATAGATTAAGTTCTTCAGAACTTCTTGCTTCTCTGTCCAGTGCCCACCCACCAACCCTTCTTCCACATAAGCTGTAGGTCTGCTGTGTGACTCAGAAGTGAGTTAGTCAGTTGTACATCGACTGTGGTTTGGGGAGTTGAACTAGAGAGAGACTGAGCTATGGTGTAAAACAGGAATAGTACTTCTGCTATTCTTCAGAGAACTGAATCCAGGCATATCATTCGCTGTCATCTTAAAGATGGGTTTCTATATGTCAATTAGAATGGTGTATAGCTGTGGCCTCTGTATCTGTAAGGGATTTATTTATTTTTATTTATTGTGGTATATAGACCTTTAGAGGTTCACTTTCAAAACGTTTACTAAGGGGAAACTCCCTTTTCTCAGATTATGAAGCATAAAATAATGCAGTGCTACTGCACAGCCATAACAGTGCATTGATCTGCGTGCACTTATTGGCTGAGCAGTGGGAACTGCACGAGCCTATGGCGATGTGGTGTATCTGTGCGAACCAATGGGGGCACCTCCCGCCAAGCCGAGCACAGAGCCCGCCAAAGGGGGCGGGGCATCTGCCCATATAAGCAGCCCATGCACCATAGGATTCAGATTTATTCTCCTTCAGCGACGATTTTCACACATCGCGTTGACTCTTCTGCAAGAAAGCCTTCACGTTCCCCTGCGGCCATCCGGCGACAATTAAAAGAGCAAATTTCTGCAAAATTATGATGTCGATACAAATGCCGTGCCGTGATTGTGGCCCTCTAGAGCTCTCCCGTTTCTCTCCTCCCAGGAACCTCGGAACAAGAATTGGATATGAGTGAGCTCACGCCGGCGCAAATCCCGCGTGCCTCACTCTCTCCTCAAAGAGAGATTTCTCCCGTGCTCTTCACCCGCGCAGAATAACGTCTCTTGTGTGATGCGAGCGGCCTTGTCTCGTTTGGAGATTCTGAAGAGGTCCTTTATGATGACACCATGTCATTGGCCGCTTTTTACCTGGAGGATTGGTCCCCCCCCTTACCGTCTAGAGACCAGAGCGACAACAGAGCTGGACTGGACACCGAGTTATGCCGCATCCTTTCTAAAGCCGCCGAGGAGCTCGGACTCGAGTGGTCTGCCCCAGAGAACCCCACACGCAGTCCTCTGGATGAATGGTGCCTGCAGGGGCGCCAGCAAAAGGCCCCTTGTCAGCGAGCAGCGCTTTTCTTCCCAGAAGTTCACAACGAGCTCACCAAGTAGTGGCACACCCCCTACTCGGACCGCATACGCACTTCCACATTCACCTCTCTCACCACTATCAACGGTGTCCCTCTCAAGGAATCCGTGGCTGGGCACCTCTGTCAGCGCACTGCTATTAGATGGAAATGCAAGGTAGCTCATCCGTCACTGCAGGACCACTTCAGCGCTCGCTGGCAGGGCCTACGCGTCCTCTGGCCAAGCGGGCTCCGCCCTTCACAACATGGGAGTCCTCCAGGTGTTTTAAGCCAAACTCCTCCGGTCCTGACTCAGTCTGGATCTGACCCAGCCGCATTCCGTGACCTACTGGACCTGCTGGAGCGCCACTTGTGGCTGAATCTGACAGAGATCAAGGGTGCAGACAGAACTACCTTCCTCGATTCACCAGTCTCCACCACCGGTGTTGATGGCTTCGCCGAGCGCTTCATGGCGACACAGAAGTCTTCGCAGGCAATGCGCCACTTCCTGCCCAAGCACTCCAGCTCTGCAGCATCGAGTCTCCAAAAAGCAATGCCAACTCAGCAGCCAGCCAATCCAGTGCCTGTCATGGCTCAGCCCCAGCTAGTGCCTGAGCATCGACAGTGCCCTCGCGGCGGCCTCACCAGCCTAAACTCTTCCCTCCTAAGCGCCAGGAAGAGGGGAGGGTTAACTCACGCTGCGGCTGGACCACCCTCCAAAAAGTGTTCCTCCCAACACCCTGTTCAGTTCTGGTTGTTGGAGTAAATGCCACAATTGCAGACAATGGGCCCATTCAAGTTCACACACCCATACAATTGAACGCTGTTATAGCGAAAAAAAAAAAAAAAAAAAAATACTCAAAGCTGTGGGCCCTCCATGTATGGCCCCTCAACGGGAACTTATGGACCTCCAAGCAAGAGTCCTGAATACTATCTCTGAGGCTACGAGAATCCCTGTCCCCGAGACGCCTTTCCACCCTTAAATTGTCTGTTTTTTCTGTTGTTCAGCCTAGAACCAAGAGCTATTTCATGTGAAGTACCGCTAGTACTCTCCTTACAGGAGCTAATGGAGCCCCTCCACGCTCCAAATCTATGTGGCAGCCATAGCAGCATACCACGCTCCTGTGGCCGGCCAATCACTGGGTAGAAGCAACCTGGTTGTTCGTTTACTGAAAGGGTCAAGGAGGCTCAACCTGCCTCGACTTGGTACCATACCCTCTTGGTACCTATCGACGGTCCTTAGGGCCCTCAAAGGGCCCCCCTTCGTGCCGCTTCAGTCGGCTGAGCTGCGGCCACTTTCGCTTAAGACTGTACTAGCTAGCGTTAGCATCGGTCAAGTGAGTGGGCGATTTGCAAGCACTCTCCGTCAGCGCTTCCTGCCTTGAGTTTGGGCCTAACGACTCTAAAGTCGTCCTCAAGCCAAGGCACGGGTACGTGCCCAAAGTGCTCTCTACTCCATTCAGAGCACAAGTTATTGCGTACACAGCCGTGCTATGGCGCTACACGACTTGGAGTAGGTCGCTTCAGTCGAATGAACCTGAATCCTATGGCGAGACCATAGGATTCATAGGATTTATTTTCGCTGCCGTTTTATGATTTTACTTTTAATGCGTTACATATTTTACAGCTTGTGTTGTATTGTTAGAAAATCTTTTTTTTCTAATTTTCTTGTACAGCACTTTGGTCAACTTATTGTATTGAGTCGGGCTGCTTATATAGGCAGATGCCCCCCACCGTTTTTGGCGGACTCTCAATGAAGCTGCTGGACCTTTTCACTTTCTAACTCGATAAGTACCTCACATGTCCCTTGTGAATATTTTATTATTGATTGCATTTTATGTTGCAGACATAAATGTTTATGTTTAAATGTGCAGTCACATTTGTGAATTTCGTGAAATTAAACAGGCAAAAAGGTCTATTGACCATTGTCAGCAGTGTAGCGACGTAATGTTTAAAATTAAAATTTTATTTGTGGTTAATGAGGGATATATATCAATATTTGGGAGGGTATTAATATCAGGGATGGAAGGTATCTATCTGTATTTATATCTTTATCATTAGATGTGCCATCATTAGGTGATTAAGGATTTAGATAAGATATTTTATGACTTTATATGAAAGAAAAAAAGCCATATTATTTTAAAAAGTAGGTAATATGTAACACAAAAGAACAAGGGGTTGAGGTCTTAGATTATACAATGAATGACACCTTGGCTTAAATGGTTGGTAAGAAAGTCTTTGTAACGTATTTCCTAATTATATATTTAATACTCTTGGAGGCATAGACTTTTTGTTGAAATGCAATTTTTCTGTTGACAAATTCCTGTTAAAGTGGCGCAGTTTTCACAGACAAGCCCTGCTAGCATGGAAATTGGTATAAGCACAATTTTTCACAGCACAATTATTTAATATGGAATAACAAAGACATAAAAACAAAACACTATTCTACTTCTATATTTGTTATTATATACTGAGTTTCTACAAAAAATTACCAGTCAAACCAAGAGAGTTTGCTATAATGTTTTTGACACGATTCCAAAGAGTGTGATGTTACTCTTAAAGAACTCTAATTCAGTGGAGATCAATATGGACAATCTTTGTGGAAACATTTTCATTGATAATGTTAATGTTTTAAAACAAAAATTTAGCCTACAAGGATAATAAATGCTCTTTGTTCTGTGTCTTTTTTCCTGCAGCAAGATTCTTTTGGTCTTCTTTATTTGGTAATATCTCTTGGGTCAAAGCATGGAAATTGCCAAATAAGTTTTGTGTAAATAACAAAATTAAGGAAGTGTTGAAAGATTTTAGCTTATTTCATATACCTGTGAATTGTGTGCACCAGAAAAAAAGAAACTATTTTGCATCTGTTTATTCACTTTATCTACTCAATATTATTTTGTAAAGATGTTGAAAACCTTTATTAGTAAAAAACAACAACAACAACAACAACAAAAAAGAGAGAGAGAGAGAGAGAGCATATTAAATGCTTGATTCAGTTCTATGCAGAATAGCAGAAGTATATAATGTTTTTATTACACCCCAGAGGTTTTAAGTGCGGGTGTGGCCTCTGCATTGAGGTATTTATTTATTTATTTTTATTTTGGGGTTTTTGCTGTGGCCACTAGATTTTTTTGGTGAATAGTACACACCCACACAGAAACACACACGCACACACACACACACACACACACACACACACACACACACACACACACACACACACACACACACACACACACACACACACACACACACACACACACACACACACACACACACACACACACACACACACACACACACACACACACGTTTGTTTTGCTATACTTGTTGTGAGGACATTTCATAGGTGTAATGGTTTTATACTGTACAAACTGTATATTCTGTCCCCTTACACTGCCCATATCCCTAAACCTACCCATCACAAGAACCATTCTGCATTTTTACATTTTTAATAAAACATTGTTTTTAATGTTTTTTAAGCTATTTGAATTATGAGGACTCATGAAATCTATCTATCTATCTATCTATCTATCTATCTATCTATCTATCTATCTATCTATCTATCTATCTATCTATCTATCTATCTATCTATCTATCTATCTATCTATCTATCTATCTATCTATCTATCTATCGTTCCTTCGTTCGTGGTATAGTGGCAATTCCAGCAGTACATTCAGTATTTATTTATTTTTTCAGGTTGTTTGGTTGTTTTTATTGGGGCTGTGTGGAGTAAAATTTGATTACTTGTTATTTATTTATTATTGATATAAAAAAAATTAAGTGCACGCTTTGGTGCATTTCTCAAATCATCCTTACAGTAATATTTGCAAAGAAGTGTGCATTCTCAAAACAATTCGTATACAGCACCACATATCGGATTACCTGCAAAAGCCTGTAACTTACTCAAAATCTTTAGTTCTCAAAAGTAAGTATTTATTTCAATAAACATATAAGTGCCACCAGAATGAAAAGTCCTTTATTGTTCACAAGTCAAAATGCTTAGTCATGTTGTCAATAAAACACTGCACTCTGTTAGTATTATTACCTGATGTAAACTATGGCAACAGTTTGGATGACAGTTACAGTAATGTTGAAATGTACAACGCTGCACTTCTTCTGCCATATGTCCATTTCAAAAGTACAAATTGACACACTACTGTATGTGAGTTATTGATTGAAAGAGACTGGATAGGATTCACAGTTACACTTTTACTAGTGGTCTGACAAACAAAACAAAGAAATACAATATTATTGTGATATAGAAAAGAAAAAATAAATAGGGGCACAAAGGCGAAAATACAACATTAGAAAGGCAAACTCAGAAAAGACCCCTTTACTTTTGCATACTGCGCTGAATGAGGAATTGCAGTGCAGTCTGTCTACACCTCTTGACCTGCCAGTCTGTCAGGCAACAGATTCTCATACATCACAATGAATATCTTCCCTTGCAATGCAACGTGGAATGTCTTATCCAACCTCTGCAGGCGTCTACTGTGAAGTCCTCTAGGCTACATCCATGGCAGCCAGCAGAGTCATCTGAGTCATGTGGCGATCATAGACCTTCCACCTCCATGCTGAGAAGAACTCCTCAATTGGGTTGAGGAATGGAGAATAAGGTGGGAGGAATTCCATCAGCATAGTGGGTCACAAACCATTGCCTGGGGGCGTTTGAGTGATGGAATCTCACATTATCCCAAATTACCACATACGTTGGTTAAATTATCTCGAAATGGACCCCTCTCATCATCAGGAATGAGAGTCCTGTCCTGTAGATGGTTTCTAAGAAGGTGAGGAGATGCTGTGCGTTGTATGGCCCTATAAGGGGAATATGAGTTAGCACGCCGTGCTCTGAAATAGCAGCACACATTTCCCCGTTGGGCTGGCAAATCAACAGTATCTGTGGCCGATGACATTTCGACCACGCCTTCTGCTTTTGGTCGGGGTGAAGCCCGCCTCATCCACATATATGAAGCCGTGAGATGGTTCACTTGATTCCAGTTCCATTATACGCTGTATCCCAGAACACACAAAATTAGTTTCATGAATTACATCCATTTTCATTTTGGACAAGATACCGTTATCTCAAATGTGTCATATTGGCATTGTATGTGCTTTTGTTCTTCTACAGAAAATTTGTACAGGTCATACTTACTGTATTAGATATCAAATGTTACTATAGTTACTGTATGTACATAGATATTTTACCTGTTCACATACTGGTACCGTAGCTCCTTTACTCTGTCATTATTCCTTTCGAATGGCACACGGTAACACTGCTGTTTCATGCTCATGCGGTGTCTTTTCAGCACGCTGTCGATAGTTGAGATGCAAACAGATTGGATGTTTTCAAATACATTGTTGTCTTCTATAATGGCACTCTGTATCTCCCTTACTCGAATGCCATTGTTTGCTCTGACCATGGTGTAGCCTCCTCCTGTTGAGGTGTGAAAAGAGGTCCTCTGCCACCCCTTGTGAGGTAATCTTGCAGTCCTGGAGGAAAAATTCAGAAATGCAAAACACATGATTTTTCACATAAAATAGGAAAAAAAATTGCACACACACAAATACATTAAAAAAAATACACATGTGAGTGTTTGTGTTTTCCAGTTTGTATCGGTATAAAGTATATTTGCTGTATGTGGCAAAATATAAATGGACTACTGTGAATCATAAGTAAACAGTACAGTACATTGCACATTGGTTGACATACCTGTTCTCTCTGCAAAATGATTGAACTATTGAGGATACGGTCGATCTCCCAATGTTTGGCTATACCCTTCGATCCGCCTCCAATTTAAGCCCATGATTGACAACATGGTCCACAATGGTGTCCCTTATTTCATTCAATTCAATTCAAATTTATTTGTATAGCGCTTTTCACAATACATATTGTTTCAAAGCAGCTTTACAGAAAATGCATTTCAGAAATGTACATACAAAAATACAGTTAGTTAATCATAAATTTAGGGCATAACATATCGCCGGCGTTGGGTCGTCTCTTCACAGGCGTCGAGTCGTCTCTTCACAGGCGTTGGGGCATCTGAAGTCTCCATGAGAGGCTGGATACATAACTGGAGCTGACGAACTCTATTTGAGTAAAAAAAAAAAAAAAAAAAAAGGGCAGATGGGAAATAATTAGCGTAGCTGCTGTTCATAATATGAATGCATTTGATCTGATTTAACTGTAGTATAAAAGGTATGAGATGCATTATATGATAGCTTGGCTAAAAAATCCATTGTATGTAAAGTACAATGACAATAAAGGAATCATCATCATCATAAAGAGATGCGTCTTTAATCTAGTTTTAAATTGGGAGAGCGAGTCTGAGCCTCGGACTATCAGGAAGGCTATTCCAGAGTTTAGGAGCTAGATGTGAAAACGCCCTCCCTCCTTTAGTGGACTTAGATATCCTAGGTACGACCAGAAGCCTCGAATTTAGCGATCTTAAAGAGCACGATGGATTGTAGGGCGATAGAAGATTACTTTGTAATTGATACAGAACTTAATAGGTAACCAGTGAAGAGATGATAAAATTGGTGTTATATGATCATATTTTCTTGATCTAGTAAGAACTCTAGCAGCTGCATTTTGGACTAACTGTAGCTTGTTTACTGAGGATGCAGGACAACCAGCTAATAAAGCATTACAGTAATCTAGTCTCGAGGTCATGAATGCATGAACTAACTTTTCTGCATCAGAAACAGAGAGCATGTTACGTAGCTTAGCAATGTTTCTAAGGTGGAAAAAGGCAGTTCTTGTGACATATGAAATATGATTTTCAAAAGAGCGAAAAAGACAAAAGCGGTCTAGTATAACACCCAGATCTTTTACTGTAGAGGATAAAGTAACAGGACGTCCTTCTAGATTAAGGTTGTATTGTAAGAGGTTTTGTGGGCAGTTTTTTGGACCAATCAGTAATACCTCCGTTTTATCTGAATTTAATAGAAGAAAATTACACGTCATCCAATATTTTATATCTTTAACACATTTAGTCATTTTAGATAATTTAGTGTTATCATCTGGTCGTGATGAAATATATAATTGAGTGTCATCAGCATAACAGTGGAAACTTATTCCATGTTTCCTTATAATATTACCAAGTGGCAGCATATAAATTGAGAATAGCAGAGGGCCTAATACAGATCCTTGCGGCACTCCATAATTTACTGACATTATCTTTGATTTTTCCCCATTTAAATGGACAAAATGGTAACGGTCTGATAGGTACGATCTAAACCAGCTTAATGGACAGACTGGTAAGGAGAGCTGGCTCAGTAGTGGGCTCAGAGCTGGACTCTCTGGTGACAGTGGAAGAAAGAAGGACCCTGGACAAACTGCTGTCCATACTGGACAACGCCTACCACCCTCTGCACAACACCTTCATCGGGCAGAGGAGTGTGTTCAGTGGCAGACTGCTGTCCCAGCCCAGCTCAACCAACAGACTTAAAAACTCTTTCGTCCCACTGGCCAGACTGTACAACAGCTCCTAGTCATGGCAAGGAGGACAATAGACAATTGGATAATTTCTACCTCCCTCTGCACTCTTTATCTCAATTTGCACTACATCTGTACCGTTGACCTGTTTACCTCTATCTGCACTCCATTTGTACTGTTTGCTGTTTTGCACTGTTTACTGTGGCTACTGTGTTATAAGTTCATTTTATTTTAATTTTATTTTCATGTAGTTTTAATGTATGTTTAATGCATGTATGTTTTCGTATGCTACTGGATACTTTAATTTCCCTCGGGATAAATAAAGTATCAACCAATCAACCAATCAATCAATCAATCAATCAATCAATCAATCAATCAATCAATCAATCAATCAATCAATCAATCAATCAATCAATCAATCAATCAATCAATCAATCAATCAATCAATCAATCAATCAATCAGTGAAAGTCAAGATTCACCTCCACAATTCATCAATTCATGGCAAATTTAATAAAATTATAATATAAATGTGTAGAAAATAGGCCTATGCTTGACAGTTTATGACAACTAGATCAACCATTTTGCATTTAAAGGTCCCGTTTTTCCTGTGTTTTTGAAGCTTTGATTGTGTTTACAGTGTGCAATATAACATGTCATGTGTTCATGTTTCGTGTGTAAAAAAAACTGTATTTTTCACAAAATGTACCTGCATAAATTTGATCTGTATACCGCTGTTTTCACTGTCCTAAAAATGGACTGATGACTTCCTTGTTCTATGAAGTCCCTCCTTCAGAAATACGTAACGAGTTCTGATTGTGCCAGCGGTTCTTGTGTTGTGATTCGACAGCAGCTTAGCGCACGTTGCCCGGAAAGGTCACGCCTCTTACCATAACGTGGAGATGCATGCGCTCATTGTAAGGTGTTATTGTCAGGTGATTTGACTCCGGGATGAAAATAACAGCGTCTCGACGACATGGCCACAAACACACTCTACAAACGCAACTCTTCCTGCTCTCTGTAGGAGCGCAATAAGACCACGCCCCCTTTTTTGTGTATTCCTGTGGGCAGAGGTTAGTCAAAAAACTGTTCTAGTGACGTCATTAAAGCAGGAAGTAGAGGGATGTTGTCCAAACCGGCTGTTCGCTGTAGGCTTTGAAAGGGGACTTCTGTTAAAGCGGCACTCGGTAACTCTAGCCACCGCTTTGCTGATTTTCTCAACGAGCTCCCCCTACAGCTGCGGTGCGTATATTTTTCACATCACTGTCGTAAAGTCACTTGCAGCGCGCCGGCGCACTCCTGCCCCTTTCTACCGCTGCTCATGTGCTTTTGTTATGGTCGGAGCCGGCGTGGTGAACAAATGAGTCCCAGACGCACCAACTTTATCGTGTGGAGCTATGTCTACCGAGGTGGGTAATACATCATACACAGTATCATTTAACATTGACATGTACATTTTGTATTCCGTAAAGCAGTTCGTGTTTCTCGCTCTTTCTCGCTCGTTCTCGCTTCTCACGAGACTTCCTATTTTCAACTTACCGGGATGTTAGTCCCAATGTTGCAAGGGTTGGTTTTCCGCCTGGGAACGCTGGGGGGAGCGGGGAAAGTAACCATTCTCACCAGAACAGATTATTTAACCATCCAAATGATTTCTAAACGGATTTATTACGTTGAAAAAGTTACCAAGTGCACCTTTAAATAAAATATCTCGCTTGGCATTGAACTTTGATTTTTTATAATTTTACAGGTATTATATGCTCTAACAGCAACATTACACACTAGCTAAAGTAAAAAAAAAAATGGGATCACGAAGAACAGGACCTTTAATGACTTGTAGCCTACGATGAACTAATGACTAGATGTTTTGAGGGAAGACTATTGCACAGAGAACTATACATTTTGAGCAACATGGCATTAGCAAATGATAATGTAGGAAACCGCAGACAATCGTACATAATCAATTGCATGGATGTTTTTCTAAATACATATACAGTACGTATAGAATAAAATTGCATTTATAAAATAAATGAATCGAAATAACGCAGATGTAATGTCAAGACAGCTCCGCCCATTTGGTGTGCGCATGCGCGGTGCGTGTTATTTCTACAATGACGTTGCTCTGTCTCTATTAGCCTGTTCTGCTGGGCGCTTCTCACTTTCCGTTCAGAGAGCCGCTTTTCTAAACTCAGCCCCGGGAAACCATGGCCGAGCAGGCCTCGGGATCCACCCGGCCGCCTCAACATGACGGTAAGCGTCTTTCTCCACAAAGAGAGGTTTATTGTCTGATTTAGCTGTGCTCGTTGTAGGCCTGCGGCCTGTTCGTCCACGGATTAGCCAGCAACAGTCAACCGGCTGACAGATAGCCTACACCTCTATTTGCATATTTATTAAACGTTCTTAAATTATGCTTTAATGCTTGATATGTGTCGATGCTTCTGACAGAACTCTTCTTTTAAAAAACATTTGCTATGCTGATCTTTCGGTACACAGAAAAGTGTTTATATGGTCAACATCCAGTGATCAGCAGATGACAGCTGGACTGACAGTGTTTTTAGACTATCAGGACAAATTTTTTTTTTAATGTATTTAAAGTGATTTAATATCATGTCTACATCTTGTTTGCAATGTTGCTCAGTTGATTACATTGTTTGCGTGCATTTACTTTCATATAGTGTTTTGATGCACATATTTGATTTTATTCATGGATTGATATGCCACAAGCATCACCTTGCACTGACAAAAAGTGTTAAATGTTTTTTTTAGAACATACCATTATTGGGACATACTTCAAAATTTATGAAGTAGAATATGTTGCATTAGTCTACTTTAGCACTTTAACCACAACATTACACAAAAGTTTGTGATTAGATGGACTTATGGGAAAACATAATAATTTTGTCCATTATTTGTGCTCCATAACGTGCAGTTACTTTTTTCAAAATATGATAATCAGGTATAGCTCAAGTGAGATTGAGCTATCTCTCCCCCCCCCCCTAATTATTATGCAAATCTATGCATGCACTTGCTGCTTTGATCCAGTTCAGCTACATTTTTTTTGGTGTAGGTTAAGTTCAGATACAGATAGCAACCATCTGTCATCCCTAAAGGCTCGTGATTGGGTGTAGTCGTCTTTTACAAATCCAACAAAGACCTTTGCTGCAAATATGTTTTTGTAAAATCTTGTATTTGGGCCTAATAACAGTAAAACCCAATGATAGAGATGTGTGACCTGTCAGGACAGACTTGCGGTTGACTGACCTATGTGGCTGTACTGGCTTGGACTTGGCCCTGTGTGTCTGTGCTTGTTTACCTGGGTAATATACCGCTTGTCTGTCTACAATGATTTAAGGATCTTCACTGAAGAAAGTGGTTTTGGTTGTATAGGTTTCAGTTCTTTAAATTAATTTGCTTTATCCTTATCTCAGTGAGAGCGAACACTTGCATTATATCTATCCAAGCATGGTTGTCTCAGTCTTTTTTTTTTTGACATTGAAAATGTCCCATTATCATGCATTATACACAAATTTTACTCTTGGGTGCCATTCAGAGGTTGGAGGTGTAGATGTTTGTGAATGTGTGGCACCGATGGACGATGTGTTGTTTCGGCAGGAGTTCTGGAGCAGCGTGCGGCCGAGCAAGAGCAGGATCGAACCGACTTCCTGAAGCTCAAACAACAGCTGGAGATGGAGTTCAACCAGAAGCGGGCCAAGTTTAAGGAACTTTATCTGTCTAAAGAAGGTAATATATTGTTTACAATAACTGCTGATGAACCAGTAAGAGACAGAAAAAACAGAATCTGAAAGGGTCTGAATTTCTTAACATCAGTTGCATCTTCAAATAAATGCCACTAGAGTTTTTTTTTTTTTAACTAACTTCTCATATATATATATAATATATATATATTATTATTATTATAATTTTTTTGTTTGTTTGTTTATTTATTTATTTATTATTGTTTTGGTTATTTTATTTGCTTTTATTTTTATTATATATTTTTGTTTTACTTTTATTTGTTTATTTTTAGTATTTTTTTTATTTTATTTTTTTTATTTAAAAATTATTTTTTGGCTGTCTGAAGTTTACATAGGTGCTGTCCTTGCAGAGTAACCAGAGGTGTAGTTCATCATCCACTAACATTTGACAACCTCAAGGTCTCCAACGTGTTCACTTTATGCCTTCATTTTGTAGTATATCTGTATACTAAAAGTTGTTCTTGTTTAATCAATTAAACCTAACCTAGCATTTTGTGAAAAGTTCTCTAATTCAGTGACATTCACATATTTTGATGCGTAGCTTACGTGTCCTTTTTGGAGCCACTGTAATTCCAAGATATCTGAAGAACACTATTTCTAGGAAATATTTTTTTGCGTTATGTGTGGGTTTTTAAAGCTGCAGTAAGCGGTTTCTTAGAATCATTGTTGAACATTGTTGATATTTGAAATCAACCCAAACAAACACACCCCACCCTTCATTGCTCCACCCCCAAAATGCACGAACATGCAATGCAAGAGTAGATGTCTCTTTATCATAGCAGAAGCGAAGAAAAATAAAGTGAAGATGATGAGCGAATGACAAGGAACACTTTCAACCCTGTTTCTCAGAAATGTCTTACTGCACCTTTTAAAGGGGAAAAAATGGGGGTTTTACACTCGCTGACTTTATCTCAAACCAGTTCTTACCTTTTCTATAGACATGTACAGTAACCAAATCCATTACACATTGCGCCTGCATGCACACAGACTGAACAACTAGCAAACAGTTCAGCTGTCATGGATCATGGTTTCATCATTTCATTGTTAATCTGTTCTGGGGCAGGACGAAAGTACTAAACCATATAAGTTTCAAACAATGTCACCAGGGATCTGAACACAAGGCTCCTTTTACACCTGGTATAAATGTGTCAGGTGATCAGATCACAAGAGGAACCGCAATAAATATAGGTCCAAACAGGGTCCAGTTTAGTTAGTTAAAGATCATACATTTAGGAGGACACAGTGCAAGAGGGAAACAAATGCAAGGCTTTACAGAACTGAACCTGTCGGTTCCTCTTCATAAACCTTTGTGCTTGTCCTGTAAATCTCTCAGAGGAGCTGAAGAAGCAGACTGCTATACTGGAGAAGTCCCAGGCAGAGGTGAGCCAGATACTAGACCAGCTGGCCGAAGCTAGAGCAGAGATGGAGACCATTAAAGCGGTGGCCACCGTCTCTGAGAGCACGAAGCAGGAAGCCATCGACCAGGTCAAGCAGCAGTGGCAGGAGGAGGTGGACTCACTGCAGGCTATTATGAAAGGTAAAAGGATACTGATTATTTTTATGCTATAGTGTCTGATAATTGATACTCAGAACCAAAATTGTGCTATTTCTGCTATTTGAAACGATAACTAAATCATTCATCACCACCCTGAAGTTGACTGAACTGCTTTACGATACTAATATGGCTTTGAGGAATAATAAAAAGGGAAATCACTTTAGCAAGCAATACATAAATAGCAAAAAAAAATTGTTTTACCAATTTTTTTTTTTTTTTTTTTATTGTTTATGAAATGCTTTTATTCAGCAGACACATTAAATTGATCAAGAGACAGTAAAGCCATATATAATGTTACAATATATTTCTTTGAACAGTTATTTTTGTATTATTTGTATACTATTGTATTTTTTATTATTATTTTGAATTGGGTTTTATTTTAATATTTTCAGTTTTCATCTTAATTTTAATTTGTTTAGTAATTTTATCATGTGGATTTCTTTATTTTTAATATTACTATTTTGGTAATATTTCTTTTAGTTAAGTTTCAGTTATTTATTTCCAGTCAGAAATTTTAGTGTTTTTCAATTAATTGCCAAGACATTTAAATTTCGTTTTGCATTTTTTAAAATTTTAGTTGTTGGCGTTTCATCTAATATTTATATTTTATTTCAGCTTTACTTCAATTAATTTTTTTAAATAGTTTTAGTTGAAGATAATAACCCTGCTTTTAAACCTTCTAATTAAAGAACCTTAAACAATAATGCATCACAGGTTCCACACCAATAAAAAGCAGCACAACTGGTTTCAACAGTAATAAGGATCGTTTCTCAAGCAGCAAATCAGCATTTTAGAATGATTTTTGAAGGATCATGTGACTGAAGACCGGAGTAATGATTCTGAAAAATCAGCTTTGTTCACAAATTACAGTTTTACTGTGTTTTTGTTCAAATAAATGCAGCCTTGGTTTAAACTTACTGACTTACTTCTTAAAAATCTTACTGACCCAAACTTTTGTCCAGCAGTGTGTTTTTGTATTGTCATATTAGCCAATATACTTAAAGGGGTCATATGATGATATTTAAAAAATATTTTTTTGTTTTGTTTATTGGGTGTAATGGATCATGCTTTAATGCTCAAAACACATACTTTTTTACATACTGTACAATATTACAGCTTTTACCTGTCTGTCTGAAATACGCTGATTACTACTACAAAGCCTCAGAGTGCTCTGATTGGCCAGCTCACCAAGTGCGTTGTGATTGGCCAAACACATGAAGCGTGTGTGAAATGTAACGCCCCTTGCCATGCGAGCTTCAGCTTTCAAGGCTTCTAAAGCAAATATACCCACACCGTTACAGTTTTTTTCGATTGCTAAACGACAGTGAGCACAACTGGAGCTACATGTGCAAAACTCTAACTACAGTCTGCACTACCAACAGTCACCTGAGCTAAACAGTTCACATCACCTGCAAAACTCACTCCAAGCAACACAACTCTTAACACATGGCTCAAAACAGGCTCAGTGCAGCCAAACAATGTGCACAACCCTCACTGAGATAACACACACTGTCACTCAGAACACACTGAGAGTAAAAACACTAGCATCAAACACCAATACAGAAAATACAAAGTTTTCATCTTTACAGTTTGAACAATTTCAGTGACTTCATACAAAGTAATATTTTCTTCAAAGAAAAGAGTGACATTCTTTCACATGATTTATTTACAGTAAATTTTTAGAACATAACAATTCTTTAAGGTAAATGAAAATTAGCAGTTTGCTTCACAATAGTCTGTAGTAATTTACAGAATTACAGTAATGAGGAAAAAAAGGTAGAAACTAAAAGTACATGTAATTCAAACAAATAATTGAGGGGCTAATCCTGCGTCTCTCTAGCATCAGGCCACAGGTTTTCATCAACATCACATCTAATGTTCTCTCTTGCCATGCACCTGGGGAAGAACCTTCTGCAGTGCCTTATCCATCCCTGTCCTCTGGACTCGTGTCCTCACATCCGGCACACATGGCTTCCAAAAGAGACATTTGGTCATGTGGGTGGTGGTGACCAAACACTTTCCACCTCCAGGCAGAGAAAAACTCCTCTATAGGGTTGAGGAAGGGTGAATATGCAGGCAGGTACAAAACCTTAAATCTGCGACAATAGCATTTTCCTGCGCATCTGAAAATATGTTTCCTCTTCCTCCTGTTGGGGCCAGCCTTTGGGTTATGTTGTATATTACAGTATATACAGTAATACAGTAAAAATATATTTTACAGTCAAACTTACTGTAATATATATCTGTGTAAATATTCTATAATTGCAAAACAAAATATATTCCTGTAATGTTCTCATTTACTGTAAGGATGTAACTCTCTCCTGTTTCAGCTGAAGTTGCCATCAGCAGTGTTTGAAAGGCACAAGGCTGAAATCTGTTCTGTTTTGAATGTGTGGTTCACAGTTTTGACACCAGTGTGTTAGCATTTGAAAAAAGTGCTGTAAATCCACAGTGTTGTGCAGGTTGTGGTTAAAGTCATGGGATAAGTGTGTAGAGTTTTGAAAACTGTGTTCAAGCAATGAAAAACGAACTAGAGTTTGGTCCACATGAACTGCTGCTGTGCAGACTGTAGTTAGAGTTTTGCACATGTAGCTCCAGTTGTGCTCACTGTCGTTTAGCAATCGAAAAAAACTGTAATAACGTATAACCACATCAGTTCGAGCCAATGTCAGATTCTAAAAATAAGGATGATCAGGCATGGCTTGCAAATATTGACGTCTTACTGCTCTTACCTTTCAGATATGATGTTATAAGTTTAATTTGTCGTCTTCACTGTAACAAATTTTAGTCCTGAGGTGGCAAAAAATACAGTTAAAAATACATACTTCAGTGTACTCTCCCAGGTTCAGCTGTTTTCAGTGAAATGTGCTTTACACAAGTTAATTTGTGTTGAACTGCTCAGGAACAGCGTTCAAAATAAATCTTAACCACTGATTCCTATTTTCTTCTATTTTTGGATGGCCAAAGAAATGGGTTTTGCTTTTGCATCTACACAGCGTCTCCGCAATTCACTAAAGCCTAATCCTCTTTCTTTGCGTTGCCTTTGGACAGGAAGTAATATCTGGACTTCGATCAAGGCATTTTAGTGAGGTCTGGATGATAGTTCTCTGATTGAATAAATCCCTTTGTGGGAGACTGAGCTTTGTAACTTCACATATCGTGTACATGCACAAACAGATCCATTACACACTAAAGGAAAAGGAAAATATTAAAGGGCACCTATTATGACATTTAAAATGTTCCTAATGTTGTTTAGGGAGTCCCCAACAACAGTTTTACATGCATGCAATGACAAAAAACACTTTTGTTGTCGTATAATATGCATTTATTTTTACCTGATTTGCTCACCGACTCCCAAATGAATCGTTCAACGACTCATTTTTCAAACCCCTCCTTTGCGCGACGCTAATCTGTGATTGGTCAGATGACCCAGCAGTGTTTACATAGATAATACTTATTGTTTAACACGGAGTACAATGATGCTTTTATCAATTAAATTGTGTTATAATAATGATTATAGTCCACTGCTTTGTAGTTTGTAGTAAAAAACTAAAAATAAGATAAAGCATGTAATGTTATGTTAGCGAGCATAGCCCAGAGTTCATATTGTAAAAGCACAATCAGTCTTTGTTTGCGTTAGCCCGATGCATAAACATAACGTTTTTACAAAAATAAAAAAAATAAAATGTAGTTACGTTACTACGAGGTATTACTCTATTCTTTAAGACAACTCCGAAAACAACGACAAACACTTCACATAGGCTATCTCAATACAATTGTCATTGAAGACCTAGAAGCTAAACGGTGCTTACACAACAAACTAAATAATTATTAAGCATTTATTATGTGATACGGAGGAGGAAGCTGATGCAAATACACTTGGAACTGAACCTTCCTTCAATATCAGCCGGCTCGCGAATCCAAGTTTGATTGCATTTAAGTTGGTAAAGCAATCGTCTTGAAAATGGCGCGAGCAAAGCACAAGGCTCGGTATACTTCTGTGGTATAGTTGTATATATGAATTGTAGACACTTAGTCTTCAAATGCTCCTCCTTGGGCAGATGAAAAAAGTTGGCTTTTGAGTCGCACTTCAGAACACAGCGTCTCGTCGCCATGATATTTTCCCTGCTGGCCTTGGAGCGCAATAAGTGGGCGTATCGTATTCAAATAACTTGACAAGTTGACGTCATCTAGTCAGAGAAAAAGCTTCGGTCTTCTAACGATTCATAAAAATGACTCAGAGTCGACTCTTACTTTTGAAAGACAATAACTTTATATACGGTGCACTTTCATATTTCAAACTTTGCAGGATGTTTTTGTTCACTTAGATCTATGTTACACACTACATGAAAGGTCAATTTCAAAATTCCATAATAGGTGCCCTTTAAAATGCCTCAATAAATGAACATTCAAGAGACACATGATTTGTAGAGAGAGAAGTGCAGACAGAAAGCTGCAGTACCTCTGTGGGTTCAGATTCTTGCTAAAATCATAAACGTCATAAATAAACTATATTTGGACAAGGAAGGATTAGCAAGATCTGCTGTGAACATCGTTTTGATGGATTCATCCTTATCTTGGCGTGCGTGTTCAGATGCAGAGCGGGAAATTAAGTTGCAGTTCCAGCAGAAGTTGGAGCAGGACCGTGCTCAGTGGACACAGTACCGCGATGGGATGGAGCGAGAGGTGGCTGAGCTACGCCGCCGTCTTACTACGGGACAGGAGGAGGAGAATTTAGAGAACGACATGAAGAAGGTCTGGTTTGCTTTTTAATACGTAGGGCTGTAAACGATTAATCGCGATTAATCGAATCCAAAATAAAAGTTTGTGTTTACATAATATGTGTGTGTGTATTGTGTATAATTAATTATTTTGTATTTAAAAATACACACGCATGCATGTATATATTTGAGAAATATTTGCATTACTGTCTGCATATATATTTTTATATGATTTATATTATAAATAGAACGCTTTTATAAATAACAAATATTTCTTAAATGTATACATGGATGTGTGTATTTATATGTACAAAATAATTATACACAATACACACACATATATTATGTAAACACAAACTTTCATTTTTGATTCGATTAATCGTTTACAGCCCTATTAATACGTCTACTTTATGATTTCAGTTCCCTGTTTTTTTAGTCTCGGAATCGTGACTCAAAGCCAGTGTTTGCATTATGTTGGTCTGTTAATCAAGCTTGGATTTGTATCAATCTAGGCTCAGGAGGACGCAGAGAAGTTGCGTTCAGTGGTGATGCCAATGGAGAGCGAGATCGCAGCTCTGAAGGCCAAACTGTCAAGCTCAGAAGATCGAGTTAAGGAACTTGAGGCTGCCAAGGTTAGACGTGCATAGAAAAGTGGAACTGAGAGCAAGACTGTTTTGTTCACATTTATTATTAGACGTGATGCATTTCTTTGCAATTGCGTTCCTTTAATGTGGTTATGCCATGACCTCCTGAATAGGCAAATTCACACCTGGTCAAATAATTCAAGGTTGCATCTGCATTACAGCCTTTAGTTATAATTATGACTATTTGATGATGTTGTTTTGGCCTCAGGAATGAGTAATAAATCAGTTGAGTCTTGTAAAAGTTGGCGGAAGTCAACGAGCCGGTGTCCGTAAAGTCGAAAGGTTGTAGATCTGAAGTCTGCCCGTTTATTTTCGAACATGAAATGTTTATTTTAAGCCAGATTTTTGACTCTGAAATGTAAAGATTATACTTCTGTTAATGGGTGCTTTTACTTTTCATCACAAAAAAATGAAGTTTTAAACATGAGCTTGGTTATTTCCCAGGTGAAGGAGCTCAATCACGTCCTGGAGGCTGAGAAATCATGCCGTACAGACTTAGAGATGTATGTTGCTGTCCTCAACACCCAGAAATCTGTCCTTCAAGAGGATGCAGAGAAACTTCGGAAAGAACTCCATGAAGGTATGCGAACAAAATAATTTTTTTATACGCAAACATTTCTGAAAAGTTGTAATTCATAGAATATTGTATTTGTTTTTGTAATTCTACATTTTCTTCTTATTTTGCTTGATTGGTTGGCCATTTTATGTAGGTTGCATCGTGCTTTGTACAGTCTCTATTTACATTTTGGTTTAGGCTCTATCGGCCCAGTCGATTGATTGATTTACTGGTAGCACTTTATTTCACAGTCCTGTTTCACATGAACATACTATCTATGTCCTTATTGTAGTAATGACACTAACTAGGTTCTAACCCTGAATCTACCCCTAAAACTTAACTTAAAACATGTAGTTACCTTACACTACCCTGTACTTTTGTGTACATTGAAAGTGCACATACTGTAAAATAAAGTGCAACTGATTTACTTACTTCTACACATTTATACTTGAGATATAACAGTGGTTCTCAACTGGTTTAGCCATGTCACCCACATTTTCCCATGGTAATTTAAGCCGTGACCCACATTTTTTAGGAATTTGACCCAAGCTAATTTATTTCTCTAAAGTTTAGGATTTCTTTTTACAAACGGTTTACGTTCAATAATAAAGACATACCCGACTGTGTTTACGTGAATACTCGCTAGGACATGCATTTTTACATAGAATTTTGACTATTCAAACCTAATAATCTGCGAATTGCATGCTGTGTGAAAGGTGTGTGCACGCGCTTCAGGTCTGAGCCCTGCTGTTATTTTCTATTATTTTAGTTAACCTGAAAGGTGACTAAACACTACCTTTCAAAAAATGAGTAAGATCTTTTTTTATACATACATAATTTACTTTTTTTTTCTATTTTATTCAGCAAGCACACGTTAACCTAAGACATTGATTAATAGTGACAGTAAAGTAATTTATAATGCTACAAAAGATTTCTATTTAAAAAATGTTGTTCTTTTGAACTTCCTTTTCATCAAATATTCATGGTGGATAATGTTATAATGGTGTCCACAAAAATATTATGCATCACAGTTTTCAACATTGATAATAATTAGAAATGTTTCTTGAGCAACAAATCGGCATTTTTGAAGAATCATGTGACTGTCTGAAGACTTCTGAAAAGTCTGCTTTGCCACCAAATGAATAATTTATATTTAAAAAATATATTACAACAGAAACGGTTATTATAAATTGTAATGATATTTCACGCAATTACTGTTTTTGTAATTGGTACTGTCTATATAGTCATAACACTTAATAGCTTTGATTTTAGTTATTAGCAAGCACTATCTTGTATGCGCCTCCTAATATGACGTTAAAGGATTAGTTCACTTTCAAAAAAAAAATTTGCTGATAATTTACTCACCCCAATGTCATCCAAGATATCCATGTCTTACTTTCTTCAGTCGAACAGACATTTGGAGAAAAACATTCCAGGCTTTTTCTACACAGAATGGACTTCATTGGCAACCATCTATCCCAATGTTTAAAAGAAGGTTCAAATGTCCGTCTCAATTCAGCTTCAAAGTCTCTACACTTTCCCAGTCAAGAAATAAGGGTATTATCTAGCGAAACGATCGGCCATTAAAAAAAAAGAAAAAAAAATGTATTTACTTTTTAACCACAATTGTTCGTCTTGTGCTGGTCCGCGACGCGCCACGGATTACGGCATCACGTTGGAAAGGTCACGAAAAAATAAAAATAAATTAAAACAAAGATGTCGGACGATTTTGAAGTTGGAGGAGAAAATGAGATGGAGTTTTTCACCCTTCCCTTTTTTAACCGCAGTACACAGACAAATAACTTGGATAGATGACGTGAACGTGACCTTTCCAACGTGATTACGTAATGCGCAGCGCGTCGCGGACCAGCACAAGACGAACAATTGTGGTTAAAAAGTATATAATTTTTTATTTTATTTTTAAATGGCTGATCGTTTCGCTAGATAAGACCCTTGAAGTCCATTCTGTGTAGAAAAATCCTGGAATGTTTTCCTCAAAAACCTTGAAGACTGAAGAAAGAAAGACATGGATATCTTGGATGACATCGGGTGAGTAAATTATCAGCAACATTTTTTTTGAAAGTTAACTAATCCTTTAAGGTATAGTGTTTTATATAATACACTAACAGGTGCATGCCTTCTGTGCATTGTTCAAAACCAATGCAAGGTCACACAACTTGTTTTTAAGAGTTACACTTTTTAACATGACAAGCTGTCTTTTAAAAATCATCATTCTAAAAAAATGAAGTAAAATAAAATAAATAAATCATTCATGGTGTTATTTGCTCGTAAAACAGGGATATGAAACATTCGCGAGAACGAATGCATCCTGTGTGAATGCTCTTCTACATGCCAATAATCTTTTGCACACTTTCTTTGTTGACTTATGGTATTCAACTTCTGTTTATCACAGTGTGAAATGTAATGTACACTGTAAGGACAGATGCATGAGTTTGTGCTGATGGTGTTTTATAAAAATGTTTTGCTTACAATACACACAGTAATTTTCACTCATAAATGCTTGTACTGACAGGTCAGAGCTTTATATATTGATTTGAGCTGATTGAATTGGTTTCTTTCAGTGGTTCACCTGCTGGAGTTGGAGCGGCAGCAGCACAATCAGCTGAAACACACTTGGCAGCGTGCCAACGATCAGTTCCTGGAGTCACAGCGGCTGCTGATGCAAGACATGCAGCGCATTGAGAGCGTGCTGTCCTCCGAGCAGCTGCGGCAGGTGGAGGAGATGAAGAAGAGGGACCAGGTACTTTTTTTTTTTTTTAATGAACTGGAAGCATTAAATAAATCCGTTATTAAAAACGCAGACTCAAAGCAATTCTCAAGTGAAGTATAGAAGCATGCATGAAGAATTTTTCTGGACTCACTAAAACCTAAAATGTTACACGAAGCAACAGTTCTGACAATCAGAACATATATCATGTTTAACTTGGGTCAGTGGGATTTCATAGTAGGCAGAACTACTCAGCAGAAATGAAAAACTATTTTTATTAAAAGGAGAAATGAAGATTGTCACCATTTACTCATTTAGATCTTCTTTTTTTTCTTCCCGTACATTGAAAATCAATGGTGGCCATGATGTTTTTGGACACCAGCATTCTTTATAAATTCTTATTTTGTGTTCTGTCACTGCATACACATTTAAAACCAAATTACGCTTGAGTAAATTCATTTACTTGGGAGAACCATACAAAATGTAAAGTGAGGGGATTTATCTTGGTGCTATATTGGGTTGCATCTGGATAGTTTAGTGTTATTCTAACATTTATGCCAACATTTATACATTTTACCAGGAGGAGGATGAAAAAGAGCGATTGAGTCAGGCTAAAGAGGCAAGTGAGGATGATGCGTCCCATGCAGACGCAGTGGAGGACTCTCTGCTCGGACTCTCTATAGAAGAGGTATCCATGTCACTTCTGTAAACCTCACTAAAGCTAGAACTGAAACTGCCTTTAATTCATTTAAAGGAAATACTGTAGTTACTAATTATGTAAGGGAAAACTTTACCGCTCTGATTACAGTTATGTATATATATGGTATGATTTCACTTTCCTGCTGGGCCACGCACCCTCAGCTCGACTGAGTGGCAATACATCCTACATCATGACTGGCTCTCAAGCTTACTGAAGACTAGTAAACAGTGATCAAATAAGAACAAAGAAACTAATGAAAAGCATATAGGAAAACAAACTATAATGGAGTAAATGAAATAGACCTACCTGAAAAACTTAAAGAACTAGAAATAAGAAATACTATTATATAATAACTAATTATATAAAGTAATTAAGTGTTCACTTAAGACATGAACAACGATGCTTAAGTATGGAAGCATGTGGGTAGCTATATTCAATTTGAAATGTAATATGCAATATGTAAAATGGCAATGCATTTCTGTATTTAAATTAACATTTGCCATACATTTTTTGCAACTTTTGATGCACAATGTTCCGCAAATGAATGTAGCTAAATTCAATGTGCAAATTGAAAATGCATTCCGAGTTGGCCCCGCCCAAAAAAAATAGTGAAAAAAATAAAGTTTTGAAAAAAATTGTTTTTAAACAGCAATGTTTAAAAACGCATGCAAATGATAAACTTTTGCGACCGCGCAGCACAGTGTCCACAATAGTGTCTTCTTAACATAGCAAACAACACAAACTAAACTTTCAGGCTTTAGCTACAACTACAGTGATTGAGAATTAAAGTAGACATTGGCATTATGCAAATTTTTTTTACAAACTGAATTAGGTTTGTGCAGGTAAGTAAGACTGGAATTACTGATGACTCGTTTCAGGCAATTTGTTTCTGAATCGGTTCTTTCTTTGGAAGACAACAAATGCATTTATTGTGCACTTTGATCTTAGACATTTTACATTCACAAACAGCCATTCACAACATTACATGAAAGGTAATATCACTAAAATGAAGATTAACTAAAATTGAGAAAATTATATTGTCGACAGCCCTAGTGTCCTAGCGTATTTACCTATTATAGCTTATCCACGTTGTGCGCACAAAACAGACTCTGACAAAACGTGCCATCGGAGAAGCATTAATTAAATCCGTTTCTGTTAATGATTTCGGCCTTCCAAAACTTTTCAAATTCGTTTTCACTCACCAAAATTTTGATGCATCACTACTATGAACTGTTCTTTATCTTAACTTGTTAAAGCATCTTTCAGGACAGTTGAGTCAGGGCATCTTGTTTTCTCTTTCTCTTTTTGATCTCAGTCCCACCTCAGCCACAGTATCCACAGCTCTTTGCACTCTCTGGACGCAGACACCCCGGGCCGTCCGGACGGCTCTGACCCTTATAAAGACGGGCTTCGGAGGGTTCAGTCCACAGACAGCCTGGGTTCTTCAGGAGGGACCTTACAGCCTCACGGTCTGGGCGGACACAACAACAAGGCCAAGTCCGCCAGCCAGCTGGACGAGTCAGACTTTGGTCCTCTAGTGGGGGCAGACTGTGTGGGCTTTGACAGCATTGACACCTCCTCCATATCATCCCTCCAGCCGGGACACTTTCTCCTCACCAAGGACCAGGAGAAGGCCATTAAGGCCATGACTCCAGAGCAGGAGGAGACCGCATCACTCCTGTCCAGCATCTCTCATATGACCGACACGGCTTACCTGCCCCCGACTGGCTACCGAATGGTCAGCGAGAGCGAGTGGAATCTGCTGCAGCAAGAGGTTAGATAGTAAATGCTTTGAATTGCTGTTTTTGTTTATTTCTTCATATTCAACGAGCTGAGCTTCTGTACACCTTATTAGTGAAAATATGTTGTGATCTAAAATAAGACTTAAGGTTGTTTGGAATAGCAAACAAAAAACATCCATATTGCTTGTAATATTTTTTTGAATTACACAGTTTTTATACAATGTATGTAGGACCTACTTGTGCTACATATGCTTTTATATGGCCATCAGAAACCTACACTCTTTTAAACCAGTTATATAATCAGTTTAGTTAATCAGAAACAAAGCGCATACAAATGACTATTTTTGGCCAGTCCTTTTTGGTAAATCAGAAGCAAAGCGTAACCAGTATGTGGGTTGTTTAATTCACCAACAAACAAGCTGGTTATTTTGTGTGGTAATCAGAAATCCAACCCAGTGTAGTTCTGCCCTGTCCAAAATACCCACACTTGCGGTCTTTGCACTTGACCACTTGGCCAAATACAGAAAATTCGTCATGTAAGTAGACAAGTAGGCGTGAATACGGCAAATGTGTGTAGAACTTTTTTAGAACGTTTGTAGAACGATTACCCGATGGGACACACTTATAGTCTGCAAGTGTTTATAGAGCTTTATTTTTATTTTCAATACTCAGCTTTTTAAAATAAACTTCTAAATGTGTGTTCTGTAGTCACTGTGTAACTAACAGAAGACACAAATTTAAAATTGTGCTTCTAATTAAGTGATAAAAAGCAGTTGCAAATGTTGTACAAAATACACAATTTAGTAGTAAAACAAAGTGTTGCACATTTTATTGGAGCAAGGATGAGTAGGGTATATGCAATATCTAATTAATTTACCTTACAGTGGAATGTTTTCCTCAACATCTCGTGATTTCGGGGCACATGAGTCGCCGAACACAATGCATGATGGGATATGCTTAGCCTCAATAGTGTGGGTTTAGTGCGTATTAGGGGCACTGCACTTTGGCATTTTTAAGACGTGGGACAGTCTTGCGCACGCACTTCCTGTCGCATGCACACACTCTCAAGTGGCCAAGACCGCAAGTGTGGGTATTTGGACGGGGCATTCATTTCATAAACGTATTATATTTCGAGCTGGATATTTTTGGTGAATCAGAAACAAAGCACAACCAGTAGTATAGTTAAATTCAAATGACAAATGACTCTTGAGCTGGTTCTTGTAAGTTGTTAAATTTCACAAGTTCAGAAGTTAGCTATTTGTGTGAATCGGTGTGGTGAAGATTTGTGAACTTTAGTGTGAGAGGATAAGCCGACACTGCTTGCTGAATTAAACCTGCAATGTAACAAGTTCACGTGACAATGGAGCATACGATTGTTTTGAATGGATCAGCAAATATGCCAACCTTTCATAACACATTTTATGTTTGTTTTTGGTGTGGTTTGACCTCAGTTGAAGAACGCTGGAAGGAAGTTGGGGCGCCGATGTGATATGTGCTCTAATTATGAGAAACAGCTGCAGGTCATACAGGGACAAGAGGCCGAGACAAGAGAACAGGTTTGTCTGTTTGTGCCATTTAATTTTATTTATTTTTTTATTTATTGCACAAGTCATACATGCATAAATGTTTATTATACTACAGGGCCGTTGAATGCTTGAATCTGATTGGTTGACAAACGTTCTACGGTGTGCAATTATTTTCAGGGAACCGCATGGCTAAAGTAGTTCCGGCAGGTCTTGACCTCATTACAGTTTCATATCACTTCGCATAGTCAACTGTAATAACGGAAAATAGGATACAATTCATAACAAGAAAAACTACAGCCCCATGCGCTTGATCTGCAATTTTCAATGTTTAACTTCACAATCAATGGAAACATGCAGTTTAATTTTAATAAATAAAGTATACAGTCCTATACATAATCAATAGAAAATTAAACTGAATATTTAAATAAATTGATAGTCCTGTTGCACGGGTTTTCGTAATTATTGAAGATAATATAACAAATAAATAAAATTGATAGGCCTATACTTGTTAATAGGGCTTTGTGTTTCATTTATTAGTCTAGTCTACTGTCACTAATAGAAAAAAAGAATGAACGAATTAATTAAAACGAATTGAATTAATAAATAAATAATATTGACGCACATGCTTCTCTCTAAGGCCGGTTATGAATGTAATTTGATACTTATGACTGATCATGCACGCGTTTTCAGCGCGTTCAGTCTGTGTTCACAGCGGTGTTTAAAATCTGCTGCATTCACAGTCAAAGAAAGTTTAGTGGTTAAGTGTGTGTCCAGCATTAGTCTGCTATCAGCGGCTCAAACCTCCGTTACTAACTCTAAAATTACGTTTTGGAATTAGCAACGGAGCATGGGTTTAGATGCGCAAGGAATTAGTCCTACATACAAGAGCGTTTTGATTACAAAAACTTTACAAACGTCTTGAAATACATCATCTGAACAATATTTCGAGGTGTGGTAACTGTAGTATAAGCGGAATAATTGACTCCAGGCCGTTGAATTATTAGAAAAATAATGCACACCCGAGGTGTAACGGCCACTCCGCTTCGTGTCGTGACCGCATTACCACCTCGGGTGTGCATTATTTTTCTAATAATTCAACGGCCTGTCGTCAATTATTCCTTACATCTTTCATTCATTACGTGCATGACGTGCATGACGTGCATGAACGAACAAAAAATCACATACAAGACCCCTATTGAAATTATTCAAAAGGATTATCTGTAGTAATTATTACACAGTGAACTTCCTCTGCCTTCAGGTTAAAAAGCTTCAGGTCATGTTGCGGCAGGCGAACGATCAGCTGGAACGGACGATGAGTGAGAGGCAGGAGTTAGAGGACTCTATCAAACAGGCCAATGAGGAAACTACTGCCAAGGTACAGCTGATCTCTCTGATGGATTTAGAGAAGCACAAACCCATTGACATGGTAAACCTGAATGGGATCACATGTGCTAATTGGAGCATCATATACAGTGAGGAAACTGCTGTAATGTTACATCTTTAAAATAGTTCCTCACATCAAAAAGATAGAAAGTTCAAAAGAACAGCATTTATTCGTTAAAGAATCCTGAAAAAAAAGTGTGTCGCGATTGACGACAACCAATTTTAAGCAATACAAATCTTTCAAACATGAATATTAATAAGAAATGTGTGTTGAGCAGCAATTCAGACTGATTTCTGAAGGATCATGTGACACAAGTCTGGAGTAATGATGCTGAAAATATAGCTTTGCCATCACAGGACTAAATTACATTTAAAAAAACGTATTAAAATAGAAAACTTTTATTTAAAATTGTAGTAATATTTCACAACATTACTGTCTTTATTGTATTTGTGTTCAAATGAATGCAGCCTTGGTGAGCATAAGATTTTAAAAATGTTTTTAAAAGAAGACTCTTATCAACCCTTTTTTAACACTAGTGTATCTTAAAAGGCATTATTGCTTTGACTACTGTTTTAAACCAAGCCAGTGTTTAAATGGGAAGAATGCACAGACTGCTCTGAATGTTACTGTTCTTCCAAATCAAACGACTTCAGTCATTTTCATTTGTCTTGCTCACAGATCTTAGAGTTGAAGCAGAAGGTTCAGGAGTCTGAGTCTCTCGTAAGCGCTCTCCAACAGGCCTTCAGCCAGGCCAAGAGGAACACCCAGGAACAGATGGTATGACCAAATACACTCGCTTACACACTACACAAAAACATTCACTCGCTTTGCTTGAGGACTTGAGAGAGCATATGTTTAGTTTTTTCCATTGAAAAACATCTAATGCAGAACCTCTCGGTATAGATCTAGACCTATTTTCAATTTCTTCATGTACTAATGTTCTAAAGTTTCTTTTGGCATTCACTATTGGCTGCAATTTGTTCATGGTCTCTGCGCTTGCTTGAGGCACATCTGGTTGAAATCTGAAGTTGCACTATTAAAGTGATAAACTTAATGCTGGTGTGACATGATCCCCAGAATAAATCGCTCTGGAAAGGGTTCTGTCGGTTAGTTATTACCTGAGGAATGCGCATTGAATCTCTCAGGGTCACATTGATATTTTCATTGGCTGTTTTCTTTGAAAATCCTCTTTTATAATGGATCGTTTTCCACTTTAAATGGATATATGCCTTAGAAAACATTTGTGGCTTGCAGTGGGTTTTGTAGGTTAAGTGGTGTGTGTGTGTGTTTGTATCCAGGCTGTGCTGCTACAGTCCAGGGAGCAGGTGACTGAAGAGCTGAACAGACTGCAGAAAGATAATGAGAGTCTTCAGGGTAAACACAGACTTCACATGACGCTGCAGCAGCAAGAGGACTTTCACATGCCGACCACTGTACAGGTACTACAGCATGAATGAGAGGGTTCAACATTAAGGATTTTAAGATTGGGCCAGTGGTTAAATTTTACCTGCCCTGCCTAAATTTTCACTAGCCCCACCACACAGTCCATGTTGAGAAGAGGAAAAGTTGTTGTATAAGAGTACATTTGTGAGTCAGCTAAAACTTTAGCATCCATCTTTTCACATGCAATAGAAAGTCACTCTGTGTGCATCTCACAACCATTCCTATACGAGCGATTTATAGATTACCATGACAGAATATGCTAATTGAAGATAGTTAACTCCACATCAGCAACATAAATTCATCAACTAACCATTCAGAGACGTCCTGTTGCATTCTACGTGTTGTCACTTCTTCTTGAGTCTCTCCATTTTTGTCTGACTCCGTTTTAATATTAAAGGCAGAACAGTTTCTGTCATTTTAGTGTGTCTGCGTGAGGTAATCGCAGCTGCTAACACACAAGAGCGTTCGAAACCCCGCCCTCTGCAGCAGCTCATTTGCATTTAAAGGGACAGGCACAAAACTGCATTTTTGCAAACCCTCAAAAAGTGACAACTTTAACATGCTATATATAAATATCTGTGGGGTATTTTGTTCTAACTTTACACACACTCTCGGGACATCAGAGATTTATTTTACATCTTGTGAAAATGGCTTTTTACCATTTTGGCTAAATGGCTTTAATAAATAAGGTTATAACACCAAATTTCAGATAGCAGTGAAATTTCACAGTTCTCGATTCCAATTTTGATACCACAGCAAAAACTAGCCTATATAAAATTTAAATATTTTTAAGGACTAGCCTATATAAAATTAAGTTATTATTAAGGACTATTAAGATTATTAAGTAAACAGTCATTTAAAAAAAATAAGAACAAATAATCAAATTATAAGCAATAACACAAATAAATACAATGGAACAAATTTTCAAATGAAATAAACTTCTTTTCAGGTTGGTCTGGTTTATCAGGTACATAATTGAAGAAAGTAATCAAATGTAAAATAAAAATGAATATTCTTCACTGACTGTTTAAATTAAATATAGAATAATCCTTAAAAGTTATAAAAATGATTTAAAATATATATTTTTTCCTTAACGTTTGTTGTTTGATTAATATTAATGACACAGACCGCAGCAGTATATTTGACTGCTGTCACTTTAAGACAGGAATCCAATAATGCACGAATCCAATATACTGTTAAACATTTGTTTTATTTCTCAACTGTTTACGTTCACTTAAGACGTAACCGACTATGTTTACTAGGATACTCGCCAAGTTGGGCATTTTGGCAATTTTGTGTGAATATGTCCGTTCAAGTGCAAGAAGAGAAGACACGAATACTGAATTGAGTTCTATTTTTGAGACGTAGCTTTCAGGGCACACGCTTCGGATGTGTGCGCACAAAACCTCTTACAGTGCACGAGTACTGAATTGAGTTCTTGTTCGCGTCTTCTTGCGCTTAAATATTTACATTGGCATGGCTTAAAAAAAAACATGCAATTGATTAATTTTCATGACTGCTGCAATGGCCCTATACTCTTGAGTTTCGGTTTATTTTTTTGACGTGCTTGAGCAGCAAGCGCGCTCTCCACATAAACACACATGCGGCTAATAATAGCACACATTTATCTAGATCAACATTAGTGCGAGCGGACTTGCATGTTTCAAGTGATAAGCATTATTTGAGGTCGAGGAATGATAGACGAATCTTTAGATTTCATGGCGTTAACGATCTGTCCGTCACAGCCTGCGTGAATTCGTCACTTCCTGTGGAGTTTTTTTATGCGACTAACGACTAATACAATTTTGATCGACCAAGCCTCCTCTAGTTGATTTTTAGGGGGCAGCCCTAATAAAATCTTACATGAAAAATAGGGAAAGGAATAATAAAACCTTAAATGATGGGAAATCTTAGAAAGATATGTAAAAATGTTGTTTTGTCAGAGCCAACACTTTAAAAAACTCAAATGCTTATCCAGTAAACAATATTATAGAGTATTTTTTATAGAGTATTTTTTTATGTAATTTTTCCACACAGGAACTTCAGAAGCTGGTGTTGCAGTACAGGGAGGACATTGTTTCTGCATGCACAGCGGCGGAGCATTTGGAGGAGAAGCTGAAGGCTGAAATTCTGTTCCTGAAGGAGCAGATTCAGGCAGAGCAGTGTCTGAAAGAAAACCTAGAGGACACACTACAGCTGGAGATAGAGGGCTGTAAAGAAGAGATCGGTGAGTGGTTTGGACATGTCAGTTATGGAAATCTTACGTCTGGGCGCTATAATTGTGTATATGAGCAAAAGTATTGGGAATTCAAGTGTTTCAATTGGACCAATTGACCGTTCGCAAAGACCCGCCCCCCTTAGTTACTGTCGCTATGCCCGACAAGCTACGCCACTCTCATGCCACACCATGTTCTCATGCAGTGAGAAATACATCGTGGAGCAGAGAGGACACTGACAACACACTGACAGAAAGGACAGACCAGGTTACTTTTCGGTTATAAACATATATTAAACGTATTAAACAAAGTCTCACCTTTCAAATTTGGTCATTTAAAAAAAAAGAAATTTAAACAATAAATACCGTTTTGTGGCTCTTTAATGTGTCTGACAGATCGCTGTAGAGCATCAGTTAAAGCTGCTCGTGAACCGATCATCTCTTCCTTCTAGCTCATTTATAGCATCAAATAAACATGAATGAACATCAAGAATGTTGTTTTAACCGTGGAAAGGCGTCAGTACACTCCGTTTTTCGAGTTAAAATTCTCCCATGTTAATCTACTAACTCTCCTGACTGCTTTGTCGGACAAAATGGTGGATGGCGAAGTATGATTGGTCAGATCACCTGTCAATCAAGCTCCCTGCGAAGGGTCATTTGCACCTGCCATGCAGTCTGCTTTTATAAACATTTGTGGAAAAAAAAATGGGTTCTGAGGAGCTCAGTGGATTCAACTCTTAGTGTCTCAGCATACCAAGACATTTTGGACACTGCTATGCTTCCAACTTTGTGGAAACAGTTTGAGGAAGGCCCTCTTCTATTCCTGCCTGACTGTTCCCCAGTGCTCAAAACAACACTTTTTCAATATATATATATATATATATATATATATTAGTCATGTACTTTACAATTTGAATTTCAAGCCAAAATAAGTACATTATGAAATGTACAACTACTGTGATATCGAATAACTCATACCGTGCTATAAGATTGTTCATAGCGCCCACCCTTAACTTGAATGATTCAACCGCACTGAAGGTTTACACTGGCTTACATTGAGGCTTTGAAATGTGAGGCTTTTAGCGGTTTGGAAAAATGTTACTAAATCCAAATTCTCTTTTTAAAGGAATTACTCCTTCATTCTTTTGTTTAGCTTCCAATAACTTATTAAAATCATTGAAGGGTTGTGAAACTCCATTTATCTACTTATTTACCTCTCATGTTTTGCATTTCAATACTGTCTTTTTCTCCTCCACTTCTCCCTGCATTGGTGACTTGTGTTCAGACATCCTGGAAGGTATGAATCTTTGCCCGACTGTATGTTTGTCTAGGTCGTGTCTGTCTATAGTGGACCCACCGATGCCATTCTAACACACACCCCTAAACCCATCAGCACTGTGTGTGTGTGCGTGCGCTACGTCACATCCATATCACTTCATACTACTTAACTTAGCTATGTAGTGTACTGTACTAATACAAATATAACTTCATGTGACCTCTGGTTAGTCTCTGCATTTGGAAGAGAAATTAAACTTGAATGTGGTCGTGGTCTACAAATGTGCATAACTTGATAGAAATGCATCATCTAACACTTCTATGTGCATTTGAAATGTTATCTGCATACTCATGTCAACTTCTCTGTTGTGGAAGCTACTCTGAAACTTGTCTAGTTGCTTAGGATTTTAAGCAAGTTTATTTATGGTCAAGTTAGACGGTAAGTAAGTAATTGAGTCAGGTTAAGGGTGAAGTCGACATGAAGCATACAGTACCGGCAACATACCGTACCATTCAAAAGGCAAAGTAAATCTTCAGTGTCACATCGTCATCCTAGCGTTTGTCCCGCGCAGGTGTAGGGTCCGCTTTTTGGCAGGCCGCTCTCCATTTATTGCGGTCCGTAGTGTCCTCCGGAGCGACTTGCACGTCCTTCATATCTTGCTTGATCCGGTCCATCCATCTCATCTTTGGGCGGCCACGTGCCCGGTTACCGGGTGGGTCAAGGCTATTTGCTGTCTTCGCCACTGGCTGCGTGTTACATGGCAGTACCAGCGGAGACGAGCCTCGAGCATCTTCTCTGTAATCGGCGCTATTCCCATCCGCTTCCTGACGTCGATGTTCATGACGTGGTCTAGCCTTGTCAGCCCGAGTGACCAGCGGAGCTTTTTTTCTTAATATTAATATTTCTTAATATTATTAATGTTGAAAACAGTTGCTTGATATTTTGTGGACACTGTGATATTTTTTTTTCAGGATTCATTGAAAGTTCAAAATAACAGCATTTATTAAAAAAAAAAAAAAATCTGACTGATTTTCAAAATAAATTAGAGGAGCCGTAATTTATCAATATGCAACAGGAATATTTCCATACTCCTAAGGCGTGTTCAGACCTTTATTTTGAAATGGTGATGAACATGAAAAATCATGAAAGAATGGTAGAAACCTCAGTTTGTTTTCATGCCAAGAGTTCAAAAGATAGCATCCATTCAATTCTTTTAGACAAAAAGGTCTGAAAATGTTTTAAATATAAAGAAAAAAATAATAGATTCACCATTTGTGATGTAGCAGCGAGCTATAATGCACATACATGTTCTTTTTGTGTTTCTTAGAGGTTGAATTCATTTCAAAATCTGCCAAACTTCCAATACTACTTCTGAATAGGATGTCTACTTCATAAATTGTATGAAAATTGTAAAAAATAATGGTTCAGATCACACAACATATGGAAATGGAGGTGCCCTTATATGGGCAGTAATGTCAACTAGTGAAAAAGTTTGGTACTGCGCCTAAACTAAAGCTTTTTTATATCAACCTAAACATTTTTGTTGTTGCAATTTTTTTGAGTCCACAAGGTTTTGAAAATATATATTTTATATAAAATATGAATAATTACATTTTTAACATATAACTTTCTTAATTTATTTCACTTTTACAAAAGTGTATTTTCTACTTCTGCCAAATGTCTTCTTTAAAACAAGATCAATCTTACATCTATATTCCAAAGCATTCTTGAATTACAACCATTTAAGTTCGGACTGTGCATTTTCATGTCCATTTAAAAAAAAGGGAGTGCCGCTTAAGGGGTTAAAGTGGGATGTAAATGTATCTATCATAACAAGAACATTTGGTGATGTACTGTAATCCAAAAACATAAATGTATTTTTAGTCATTTTATTTTTAAATTTAAATTTTGAAAATAAATAGCCTATTAAAAGTAATAAAAAAAACACACAAAAAAACCACCATTGCAAATACAAACATCTGAATGGGTGTTTGAAACATTACGGTTCAGAAACAGAAAGTAGCACAGCTGCTTTGTTTACGGGGGTTACCGGGGTAACATCTGCATTTCTGCTGTTTTATCATCTCCATCTACTGTCAGAGAGTGAGTGTGCGTTTTCATTCAGCACATCTCCTTCACTCGTTCCTTCATCCTTCTCATCCGTGTTGTTGTCTCGTGACCGTGTTGACGCAGCAAAACAATCGAAATAAATCATAAGAAATTATACACAGTATTTTACAGTGCCCACAATAACAATATTGTGCATGTTCATTAATATTGTATTACCGTATATCGGCACATGTCTACTAAACAGTATTTAAGTATAAGACATTTGAGTATTTTACTAAATCTTTGACTAGAAGAAAATACAGTGCAACAACTTCAAAGTTGTGGTTTAAAATATATATAGATATTTTTCTTTTCTATACAAGCTCAATTCAACAGAACTTAAGAGAGTGAGGGCATTTTGGAGAGCGTGCTCAATTGTTACCTCAACCATAGATGGTGTTGTAGTGCTTTGTTACTTGTTAAAGTGCTTGGAAATGCTACATTGTATTGAAACAGTACCTCAGCTGTTTTTCCTACTGAAAAATGTTGTATTGGCCCTGTTCAGTGGCAACCTTATTACTGCTTGTGACAGTGCAGAATACAGTACGCCATGCTTGATGTAGTATTTGTCATTTTTTTAAGAGTCATGCTTAATTCATTGAGAAGTCACAGTTTTTCAATTTTCATTCTGGCTCAAGCAGCGCTAACACACGGATCTCTGAGCAAATTATTCCTCTTGTTACTGAGGAGAACGCTCGCCTTGTCATAGGAGAACTTTGCATTGACTACATGTGTCTGACTAATGGAAAACACAGCAACAGCATGTGACACGGTTTCTTTTCTGTTCTTGTCTTCCTTCCATCCTATAGCATCTTTTTCCAGCTTGAAAACGGAACTGGAACGAGTGAAGAGAGAGAAGGAACAGGTAGGGCAGAAGTTCAAGGCATACTAATGATTTTTAGTCTTTGGGCTTGAGTGTCACACAACCGGTTAAGAACATGTCATGTCCAAGATATAATTGATCCCAAAATCAAAAGGGAAAATTCCTCCCAAAATTCTCAATGTATTAAGTAATAATAAATTGTATTAATAAATGTAACAAATATTTTTAAAAATGATATTATTTAAACTTTGTGGTATGCATAATATTAGCATTTTTCTAACAATATTATAATAGGAGCTTTTTCATATTTTTATTTTATTTTTTATACAATTTTATTATAGAAAAAAATGAGTGGCTCTTTTTTGCAGTAATTAGAATGGGATTTTGTTGTTGTTTTTCTTTCTTTGCATAATATTAACCAAAATTGGGGGCCAGTTTTATTTTAGTTTTATTAATATTTTGACGTTTAGCTTTAGTTTAGTTTTTTAGTTTCTTGCGCATTATATTAACCAGAATTGGGGGCCAGTTTTAGTTGGCTTTCTTTTTTTCTTTTCTTTTTTTTGTTGATTTTTTAAATTATATATATATATATATTTGTGCTTTTGTCTAAAAATAAAAAAGTTTTTTTACAGTAGGGCTGTAAACGATTAATCACATTCAAAATAAAAGTTTGTTTACATAATATATGTGTGTGTATTGTGTATAATTATTTTGTATATAAATACGCACACATGCATGTATATATTTAAGAAAAATATGTTATTTATATATATAATAGTTCTATTTATATATAATATACATGACATAAAAATATATATGCAGTATATAAATGCAAATATTTCTCAAATATATGCATGTGTGTGTATATATATATATATATATATATACAAAATAATTATACACAATACACACACATATATTATGTAAACAGAAACTTTTAGTTTGGATGCGATTAATCGTTTACAGTAAGGTCTAATTTCTTACCATGAATTAACAATGAGCAATACATTTGTTACAGTATTTATTAATCTTGGTTAATGTTAGTTAATACAAATACAGTTGTTCATTGTTTGTTCATTTTGTTTCACAGTGCTGCAACTAACAAATACAACTTTTAAATATGACCTAAACCAGTTTTTTTGGACTGAAGTAGATTGAGTGTTTGTTGTGTTGCTTCTGTACTTGTTGACTGACTGTTGATCTTTACAACAGCTGGAGAGCAGCTTGGCAGAGAAGAGACGGATGCTGGAGAACGTCCAGGGCCTGAAGAACGGTCTGGAGGAACAGTTGAAGGATGCCCTCGGCAGCAAGGTGTGAAATCCACTGCGCTCTGCCAGAGTTTTGAGTTCTGTTTCTCATGAAAACTCATTGCAAAGTTCATAGTCTACTCAGCGCTTCCTGTGCATGTGATGAATCAGTCGATCAGATAAGCAGGATTCTCAGAAAGTCCATGCAAACAACAGTACTGTATTTGCATCAAAGTAACAACAGGAAGTGCATCGAACAAAAGATTGAATGTTTGTATGGATTAATATAACCATGAATTCTAAAGTAAACTTGAAAGAAATGTGTGTGTTGTAGAGTGCTTTGGAGACTCAGGCGTTTGAAGAGAAAGACAAAGCACAGAGACTTCAGACAGAGCTGGACGTCAGCGAGCAGGTCCAGAGAGATTTCGTCAAGCTGTCCCAGACCCTTCAGGTAAACACATTTCACCAGTAGAGCATGGAGTGCTAGAAGCACAACACTGTTTCTACACAGCAGGTTAAGACTGTTCTGGGACATGATGGCCAGAGCAACACATTTTCACATGACTTGAGGCAAAATATGGATGTATATCTAGGAATTTATTAAGTAAATGTTTCCTTCATAGTGAAGTACGTTGTCTTACTAAATAATAAAAAATCCTCAGTTGGGTGTATATGTTTTAAAGAGGCCATATTTTTTTTTTTTTTGAAGTCTTGATTTTGTTTTTAGTCTACTAGAATAGGTTTTGATGCTCAAGAACATCTTTACATATTTTACATGGTTGCTGCACCTCTCTTCCCAGTTTGTCAGTAACGCTCTGGGCTGCATTTCCCAAAATGCATTGTGAGACCAATGTTCACTATGATCTGCTTAGAATGCTTTTGGGAAACGGCAATGGAAATGTCGCACACCATAACTGCGAGTTTCAACACTACTAGTGCAACTTCGTGGCATTTCAGGGAGTTCAGAAACGGTGCGCACTGATATAGAGAATAACTTACTTTTTCGAGGGACTTTGTACTTTGCCGATTTTCAAACCTTTTTCATGCCCTAACTGCAAAATTACATACTTGAAAAAGTACAAGTAAAAAAAGTCCTCTTTAGTCCTCAAATTTGTCCATCAATTCCAGATTTTTTCATGCAATATCCCAAAATTAGTGTAAAACATTTTGTAGGATTCGGAGTGACAATGTGATTAGATTTCAAAGAGGAATTGATAAAAACATTTTTAAATAATAAATCGTTTTTATCTATTTACGGTATTTGTCCAATTCAAAAGTGGTTTATTAATTTGTTATTTTGTTAGTTTTAGCTGCAATTTTAAACATGAGTGACCCGTTTGGTCCCACTTTATATTAAGTGGCTTTAAGTACTATGTACTTACATTGAAATTAACAATTTGGTACAATGGACTTATTGTGTACATGCATCTTTTTACATTGTACTTCTATTTTTTAAATACCATCATGTAATTACAGCAGTAATTAATGTATGTAATTACATTTGTAATTACACTGTTGACCCTTCCCTAACACCTTAACCCACCCTTAAACCTAACCATACCAGCACACCTGTCTCTAACCTTACCCGTATCACATCTCAATAGCAGCAAAAGTGTTTTACAATACAACATGAACACAATAAGTACATAGTACTTATTTTTCTATGTAAGTACATAGTACTTAAAGCCACTTAATATAAAATGGGACCAAACGTTTTTTTAATGCGTGTTAATTTGGAAATTTGAAACGTGATTCATGTAATTACACTACTGCTAAAAATTTGAAGTCAGTAAGATATTTGTAGAGTTGATTATTTTCATTCAGCAAGGAAGCATTCACTTGAACAAAAGTGACAAAGACATTTTTAATGTTACAAAAAAAATTATATTTCTAATATACTGTTCTTTTTAACTTTCTATTTATCAAAGAATCCTAAAAACATTTGATCATGGTTTCCAAAAAAATATCCGGAATAAATAAGTTTCTTGAGCATCAAATCAGCATATTAGACTGATTTCTGAAGGATCATGTGACACTGAAGACTGGAGTAATAATACTGTGTAATAATATTTTAGTGTCACTGATTTTACTGTATTTCTGATAAAACAAATGCAGCGTTGATGAGCAGACGAGACCTTAACCCCTTAAGCTGCACCCCCCCTTTTCTTTAACAGACATGAAAATGCACATTCCGAACTTAAATGGTTCGAATATAGATGTAAAATTGATCTTGTTTTAAAGAAGACATTTGGCAGATTTTTGTAGAAGTGAAATAAATTAAGAAAGTTAAGTTTATGAAAATGTACAATGTTAAAATTTGTATTAATTTATATTTTATATAAAATAAATATATATTTTCAAAACCTGGTGGACTCTAAAAATGCAACAACAAAAAAAATCTAATCTGAACAAGTTGTTTCAAATTTTAGGTTGATATCTCAAAAAATAAGCTTTCAGTGAGATTTAGTTTAGTTTTCACTAGTTGACATTACTGCCCATATAAGGGCACCTCTATTTCCATGTTTTTTGAGTGATCTGAACCATTATTTTTTATAATTTTCATACAATTTATGAAGTATACATCCTATTCAGAAGTAGAATTGGAAGTTTGGCAGATTTTGAAATGAATTCAACCTCTAAGAAACACAAAAAGAACACGTATGTGCATTATAGCTCGCTGCTACATCACAAATGGTGAATCTATTATTTTTTTTCTTTATATTTTCAGACCTTTTTGTCTAAAAGAATTAAATGGATACTATCTTTTGAACTCTTGGCATGAAAACAAACTGAGGTTTCTACCATTCTTTCATGATTTTTCATGTTCATCACCATTTCAAAATAAAGGTCTGAACACGCCTTAGGAGTATGGAAATATTCTTGTTGCAAATTGATAAATTACGGCTCCTCTGTCATTTATTTTGAAAATCAGTCACCAAATATGTAAACTAGAGTTTGTAAGCTTTCAAATGATATATAGTTGGTCAAGATTAGTTTAGGTTTAGTATAGGATATTACCGTTTTAAATATGTAATGGCTGTGCAAATATATTAACCAACTAATAAAAACTTAAACGTCCCAAACATTTTGAACTGTAGTGTACTATTTTATTTTTAAATTGGAGAATTTTTTTTTATACACAAACTGCCTTTCCATGCACTTTTTTTAATTCTAAGCGCTGTAGTTACGGCACATCACACACACACACACACGCAGCTGCAAACACAATGCTTTTGTTCCCCTGCAGGTGCAACTGGAGCGTATCCGGCAAGCGGACTCATTAGAGCGGATCCGTGCCATTCTCAACGACACCAACTTTACAGACATCAGCCAGCTTCCCGAGACATGATGTCACTTCCTCCTGCACATATAAACACATGCCCTCTCCACACACTCCACCTGTACCTCAGATCTCCGGTTGAATCATGTGAGGAAGACTTGAGCTCGCAGGTCTTGGAGAAACACTACTGATACTGACCTACTACTGCTATCTGTCCGGCTCGCACATGCGTTCTCAAGAGCACAGCGAGATGCTTCGTGTCTTGTAACGCCGTGAGGAGCTCAGTTCAGGAAATGAGAAAACGGAGAATCAACTAATGTGACCGTCCCGTTCCCAGACCCTACCAAAGTTCCCGTCTTTCTTCCGACTCTACTTCTCTTCCGTCTGCTGAACTAAGCGAGCAGTGACCTATGAAGGAAACAGACGCTCCTGAAGTGTTTTGTACATACTTGTATACAGATTATGTGTATATTGCATTAGTTAAGTTAACTTTGATTCCCGCCTCACGCTTTCACAAGCGACGCTGTTTCTCTCCTCATCCACCCGTCATTTCACTGGCTCTGTCGTATCGTTTATCCTCAACGTCAGTCTTTAGGAGATCCTTCATATTCCCCAAATATTTCCTTTTACTTCCTAACAGTTTGACAACCGATGATTTTGCTTTTTTTTTTTTTCCTGTTTTCTTTCTTTCTGAAGGATATCGCGGACACATCTGATGATATTTACAGTTTACATTTGGTCTGATTTTTGACATTTGATTTATTCGCGTCAAGTATAAGGCAACAGCACTGTTTTAGAAGGTGGTTACCCATCATTCTGCTGTCTGTGTATTAATGAAAACACACTATGCTAATGATTTACTGTCACGGGCTAAGTGGCGTCGCAAACCGAATCCTGTGTTTTGTGTACCACATTAAGCGGTACAATAATATATGTATGTCTTGCGTGCAGCGTAAACAGAATTTCGTATAGAACCAAAGTTGATCATGTTGACCTTAAATATTCAAAGCGGCATATTTGGATGGTTAAAATCAAAAGAACATGGAAAGGGCTAATGGTTTTAAGTCATTTTCTGGCTGCTGTTTTTAAAAAAAAACAATTTAACTCAACTACAGGAAACAAGCGTGTGTGATTTATGTCCAGTTCAGTAATATCAATCTTTCTTTTCTTTTTCTTTTTTCTTTTACAAGACCAAATGTACCATGTGATTTTTGGCATGTTTAAAAAAAAAATATTACCATTTAATTATAATTAAGTTGTTTTAGTTCAAATTAGAGGATTAGTTCACCCAAAAATGTATATTCTGTCATTAATTACTCTCCCTCATGATGACCAAGCCTGATATTTGTTCATCTTCAGAACACAAATGAAGATCTTTTTTTATGTAATCTGAGCGATTTTTATTTATTTATTTTTATTCCTTCATTGACAGCTACACAACTACCACTTTGCACAAAAAAACTACATAATTTACCACTTAGATTAAATTTACTCGTGAATGCGAGTTGATTAATATTTTGTAAATACAGTGGTAAATTATTGGGGTTTTATTGCGTAAATAAAACACTCACGTTGCTTCATAAACATTGAGGTTAAACCACTGGAGTCGCGTGGATTACTTTAATGGTGTCTTTACTACTTTCTGGGGCTTGAAATGGTAGTTGTATATAGCTGTCAATGGAGGGACCGAAAGCTCTCAGATTTCATCAAAAAGTTATTGATTTGTGTTCCGAAGATGAACAAAACTCTTATGGGTTTGGAACGACATGAGGGAGAGTAATTACTGACAGAATCTTCAGTTTTGGGTGAACTATCCCTTTAACAAAGTCTGTTAATAAAAAATGGCCATTGGTTGAAAACAAAAATTGTCTGACAATGGGACGAAATCTGTCAAAAAAGCCTTGTACCTGCATGTTGAACATTGTCTGCTAATTTTGTCATTGAAAGACAGTTATCAGTGATATTTGACAATGGGAAAACTAATTCAGTCCACGTGTTCCAGGTATTAAAATATGCATCTTTTTTAATCAACAAATGCAATGAAGTAAATTTCCTGAGCAAAGCCGACCACTTTAACAACTCCATCTGATGAGTACACAGAACTTTACCAACGCTATTATGTGTGACCAGTGCTGCTGTTGTGATCTGTACATGGACTGATGATGATGATGATGAAGCTCTTCTGTGTGAATATGTGCATTATATTAAGACCATGTGTGTTGTGGTGGTGTTCATTTTATTACCTGTCAGTTTCACTTCATAACGCTCACACGTCCCGTGCCGTCATCACATTGCAAACACACGTAAAGAAGTTGCTACTTCAATAGTTTCATGTTTTACTAGAACAACAGAAACATACTTTTGACATCACAATATTTTAGGAACTACATTTCTCTTTAGAAGACACTGTTGGAACTCTAATAACAAAGGGGCTAGGAAACTACCATTATTATTAGGTTTTTTTTTTTTTTTTCAGTCAGTATCATTTATAATTCATGACAGTAATTTCTGCTGGGTTTGCGAAGAGTGGTAGTTAAGATTCAATCACCATAACAACATGTTTCTTTTTTGCATGCTGTGTTGCAAATGCAGAAGCCCTGGCAAATTTATATACTGTATTGTGTACATATCCCTGTATATATCTATATAATAAAACAAATTGAAACAAGTTTTATGTGGATTTTTAATCAGTAGCGGATCCAATTCGCTCGACTTGTCGTAATTATGATTTTTTTTTCTGTGGAGGAAATGAGCTTCCTTAGGTTTTCATCATAGACCTCCATTGTAAATGAAATTATTTTAAATTCCAAATATTACAAATTAAGGGACCAGTCAAAATTGATTTGGGTTGTAAACAGCAGATAACAGTTTAACTCCGCATGTATTGAACCCAGGACATTATTTCCCCTCCGGCTACAGTAAATATACAAGCTCCTTGTTCTTGACATGATATTTTCCCCTCGTCACATTCTGACCAGTGATTAGCGGAGGGAAGGAAAAGAGGGAGAAGTCTTCATATCCAGCTTGACCTCTTCAGATAAACCATTGTCTCAGTTCAGGAAATAACACTGAATGTCCAATGCTGCTGTCTGTCTCACAGCTGATAAACTCTCACCGCAACATACACAGGAAAGAGTCACTTCGATGTACAAAACTCTTTATTGTCGAGGAGATGTGTACATGTACATACCGCTTATAAAAATAGACAACCTAGTTTATACAAAAATGTCTGGTCAAATGCAATTCTTTAAGGAGCTCAGGCAGGGTCTATGGAGATGCTGTTTTACTGTCATTTCATTGCATGCTATATGATGATGATGATGATGATATATTGGCCTTTGAGGACTGTTGATTGCTGATGATCAGAAACTGAAATGGTTTTTGATGTCCTTGATCTGCTTCATCATTCCAGCGATGTGCTCTCCCCTACAGGATAGAAGAAAGAAATTCAGGATCACTGCACGAACAGTCAAAAGCTAGTGGCCTACGGGTGTAAACGGTTACTGTATGTACTGCAAGTATCTCACATTCACTATATGGAGGCAAAGTTTTTGGACACCTGATCATTACACCAACACGGACATCTCATTATAAGAACACTTTCCACAAGAGCTTGGAGTGTTTCTGTGGGTATTTTTGCCCATTGGTCCAGTAGAGCATTTGTGAGGTCAGGCTGTATTAAATGAGAAGTCCTGGATCGCAATCTCCACTCCAGTTCATCACAAAGGTGTTTGATGGGGTTGAGGTCAGGACTCTGTGCAGGCCAGTCAACTTCCTCCACACCAAACTCACCCATCCATGTCTTTATGGAGCTTCTTTTGTGCACTGGGGAACAGTCACGCAGGAATAGAAAAGGGCCTTCCCCAAACTGTTCCCACAAAGTTGGAAGCATAGCATTGTCCAAAATGTCTTGGTATGCTAAAAGCATTCAGATTTCCCTTCACTGGAAGTAAGGAGCCTAGCCCAACCCCTGAAAAGCAGCCCCACACCATTATCCCTCCTCCATCAAACCTTACATTTGACACAATGCAGTCAGGCAGGTGACATTCTCCAGGCATCCACCAAACCCAAAGCAGGATTCGTCACTCCAGAGAACACATTTCCACTACCACTCACCAGTGGCGAGGTGCTTTACATCACGCAGTCTGACGCTTGCCACTAAACTTGGTGATGTGAGGTTTGCATGCAGCTGATCGGCAATGGAAACCCATTCCATGAAGCTCCTGCCGCACAGGTTTTGTGCTGATATTAATGCCTGGGGAAGTTTGGAACCCTTTCAGCAGAGCGTTGCCGACTTATAATCACCATGCACCTCAGCACTCACTCTGTGACTTTACGTGGTCTTCTGCTTCGCGGCTGAATTGCTGCGGTTCCTAAACACTCCCATTTGAAAGTACCCCTTACAGTTGACCATGGGATATCTAACAGAGAAGAAATTTCACAAACTGACTTATAGCAAAGGTGGCATCCTATCACAGTACCACTCTTGAATACACATGAGCTCTTCAGAACTAAACATTTTTTTAAACAAATATTTGTAAATGTAGACTGCATGGCTAGATACTTCATTTTTATACACCAGTGACAATGGGTCCGATTGAAACGCCTGAATTCAATAATCAAGAGGTGTCCCAATACTTTTGTCCATACAGTGCATAATCTATATACATAATATATGTATATCACTTGATTTACGCAAAATAAAGAAATAAAAATGTAGGCAATTTTATATTTTCTTGTTGTTTCTACAGTTCTTACATAATAGGTAAAGGTGGAGTTTTTTGCACATTATGGTAATGGGAACACTTTTTTATTGTGTAACCGCTATGAGGATTAGGTGTTTTGTGTAACAGTAAATGGTGTGAGTTTACGGGCATCAGTAACATGGATGTGTTTTTTTGTGTAAGCAATTTTGTTACACTTTTTTTTAAGGTGTGTGTTACAGTGTAATTATATATTTAAGTACTGAGTAATATTAATTAACTACATGTACTTTAGGATTAGGGTAGGATTAGGTTGAGGATTAGTTACATGTAATTATGCATAATTTATTGCTATGGTAAGTACATGTAACAAGGACACTGTAAAATAAAGTGTTACCACATTTTCTTTACACACTTGTTTCATAACTGCTATGAGGATTACCGGTAACAGTAAGGGGTGAGTCAACAGGCAACGGTAACTGGGATGTGCAAGCATTTTTTTACACAATCGCAATGGATGGGTTTTTTGCGTAAAGCTATGAGGATTAGTTGCTTTGTGGTTATTTGGTTATTTAACATGTAACAGTAACAGACTTTTTTTTACACAATTGTAACAGATGAGTTTTTTGCATAACAATAATAGGGATGTACGTTACTGTAGTTGAAATACTTTTTGCGTGGTACACAAACATGGGTTTTCTGCGCAATGTGGAAACGGATACGTTTTTCTGCATTACAGTAACATGTTTTTTTCCACAACAATCAGTGTTGTATAAAGTACTAGAAAGCAATACTTGAGTAAAAGTACAAGTATGGTACTAGAAAAAGACTTTGGTAGAAGTAAAAGTTACCTTTTAGAATATTACTTAAGTAAAAGTCTTAAAGTATCTGATTTATTTTGTACTTAAGTATGAAAAGTAATTTTCTGATATTTAATATTCTTAAGTATTTTAAGTAAAAGTAAAAAGTTTTTTTTATTTTTATTAAAGCAAGCGGTTAACTTTGTTTGTGAACTTTATTGTGGATTTCTTATACTAGGCATACTATTAACTGGTACAACCTGCTGTTGTTTGTGTTTTGTAGCCTGTACTTGTGTTATCGTTTATCTCCCACTGCATGTACCTTAAGTTAGCTGCTCTACTAAGAAAAAAATCAGTCTGCAATAGTGCACTGTTCTGTACAGCCTTATAATTCATTGTATTTTTCAAAAATATAATTTTATATTCAATGCAATAGCCGTAGGCTATACGGGGTTTTATAAATACAGAGGTCCCAAAAGTGATCTTGCTAGGGGGTTCGGGGGCATATTATTTTTCCACTGTCATTGGCAAAAAACATATGTATATCTGTGTTAAATAGGAATCCATTGTAATAAAGTTATTCTCATTCTGGGCACAGTATGCAAAAGGCTATTGCTCTACCTGCTCCCCTCTCTCATCTCCATCTCTCGTTCTTCTTCTCTCAGTCTCTTTATCTTTACCTGTACATCTCCCCTTCCCGAAGATGAGCTTTGCAAACTGATTATTTATGTCGGTCGTTTAAAACTTCAATTGTAAATCAGCGGTTTAGTTTAGCCACTTGCATCTTATCTCGTGAAGCGTCGCGTTGGGATTCGCGCGCGGCCGCGGCTCGCGCTTCCATGGCAACAAACAAGCTTTACGCTGAAATAGAGCGTGCGTCATGCAATCTAGGAGCAGTGATTCGCCAAACCTCAAACCCACATTTCTTCTGATTTTATTTTGTAGTAACGAGTAACGAAGATGCTTAGTGGAAATGTAGCGGAGTAAAAGTATACATTTTATCTAGGAAATGTAGTGAAGTAAAAGTTGACATAAATTTAAATAGCGAAGTAAAGTACAGATACGTGAAATTTCTACTTAAGTACAGTAACGAAGTATTTGTACTCCGTTACATTACAACACTGACAACAATGCTAAACAAAGTAAACTTTAATGCTTCTAAAAATAAAAATTGTTTCTTTATGCTAAATATAATTTCTATTTTTATTTTGGTTTGGGGTGTAATATGACCCAATCACAACACTGAATAAGAGATGTGTCATGGACCAACAATAGACCTCGGCAAATGCCACAGATGTAAATGGTGCACACTCGCATTGATATTTGGTGCTTTAGTGTACGTGTGAAAGCAAAGCATGAGGCCACTCTGTACGTACTGTTCTTTCAGCACTCCCTGAACACACTTCCTCTGGTGGGCGTTGAGTGCGAGGCTGGAGCGAGCTGGAGATGCTCCTGTATTCATCTGCTTTTTCTGATATTCCTTCTTCATATTCACCTGATAACACATTACAGCAAACAATGACACTGGGGAAATGACGTACATCTGCTCCGCTCATGGCAACAGAGAAATGCAGCCAAAATAAACTAAGTTTTAACTAGGATACACGGTGAAGCAGTGGAAAAACAGAGACAGAACGAACCTGTTTAATGCCGTTGTCAAGGTGACGGAGCTGATCGTGGATGGTGTGCAGTTCCTTCCTCATATCCTTCTCACTGTCTGACAGCACAGGAAGTTGACTGCGCAGACTTCCCAAAACCTGTTTGACTCTACACACACGAACAAGTGCTTTTAGCAGCTTAGTTTCAACCATGTTTATTTTTTAACTGAGGAGGAAGTTTCGAGTTCAGAAATTTGAAACATTCCTATTATCAAAAAAAAAAGTTCTATTCAACTAAATTCACAGGGAAGTGAACCTGTTCATGATGGCTTCCTGACGGTACTTGGCATCTTCATATTTATCAGCCAGTCGCTCTGCAGCTTCCCTCAGGGTTTTCCTACAACACATTTGATAACTTTAGCCCAGTGCATCTACCGCAGTAAACCACAGCAGCAATGACTCTCCTGTTCTCAGCCCACTCATATATTTCAGCAGTTTACCACACTCAGTAATAACACGAGGTTGTGCTCGTATCTATGTAGTACTCGTATCTATGTAGTACTCATACATTTAGTTCTGTGTGACTCAACTGAGCTAAATGTTGTTCTGTACGTGTGGTTGTGCTTCGTGTGAAACGGGCAATGCTGTGGTCACCTCTCCTCTCTACAAAGAGCAAGATCCTCCAGCTGCTTATTCTTCTGTCCAGTCAGGAGCTTTACTCTAGCAAGGGAAGAATCATAAAATGAACTGTTAATACAACAGCTGTATTCAACTAAACGGATTACAGTCATACACTACTAAAGAAGAAATTGATTAATTTATGTGGAACAAAAAAAAGACTTATACACTACTATATAGTATAGAGTATATACTACTTCAGAATTAAACTAGAGCATTTTGGAAACACTACAGTGCTTAGAGTAACATTTGAAAGCTTGGGGTCGGTAGGATTTTGTTTTTATGTTTATCTTGAAAATGTTTATCTTGTACCTTCTCTGCATTTCTTCATGAGCCAGGCCCAGTTTGAGGATATACTCCTCTCTGAACACCTGTGTGGCTCGACTCAACAGCTGCAAACATTCTGGAGGAGGAGGAGACGAGTCCTTATCCCCCGCTCTGAAACACACACAAACATGTTAAGGTGGTTAAGCTGGTTTTTGGATAATGGTAGGTGGTTTATTGCTGGTTCAAGGTGGTCTACCAGCACTACTGGGGCAAGATCAGGATGGTCTACTAGGACTAGGTCAAAACCAGTTCTTCCAGCTGATAGTCCAGATAATCAATCATTTAGAACCATGTAAAAATATCTTAAGCTGGTTTGAATTTAACCCTCTATTGTACGCATTATGTTCCAACCATGAAATATTTTTTCAAATAAGTTATTATTACACAAAATAGCTTCAAACATACAAATCAAAAAAGATTCCTGAAAAAAGACATTCAATGTAGGTAAAAAAAAAAAAATTCTATAAAATTATGATTTTCTTTACTATTTAATTGCACATTTCTTTTAGACATTTATAATTGATATACTTGTAACTCATGCAAACCAAAAATAAGTATGGTAGATCCCTATCATTTAATCCTCATCATTCGGCTAACTCATCTGCTAACTCTTCCTATTGGCCTTTCTGTAAAATATTGCTGTATTAATTTTCTGAAAATAAAATTTATTTTCTTCAATTTGTTATTTATACATAAATACAACTATACTACAATCATATTGTTGATGCTACTATTTATAAAAAATCCCAATGGGGAAATGCATTACTGCAATTTCACTGTGGTACAGCGCTGCCATACAGCCTTATGGAAACTTTTTTTTTTCAATTTACAGTAAAACTATGTTAGACAAAGTTGATTTATGAATAAAAATATCTAATTTACTTATAAAAGATGCTGCAAAAAAATCCCCCTTGAGAAGAGATGTGTAGAAATGAGGTTAATAGAGTAATTTATTTGCTGAATAACAAGGAAATTACCGGTAGTAGAAATTAATTGTTGTCATATGGCAACGCCGTACCATAAAGAGTTAAGTTTTTTTTGTTTTTGGCAAGGTCTATAAAATTACACATTTTACCTTAGCATTAATGGATTGGTGGAGCTGCGTGCCAAGATGTTGCGAATATGCTGTTCAAAAGAGTCTTCAGCCAATCCACGCAGAGGAGAGCTGTCTGACCCCGCCCCCGGATGAGAGCAGAGCAACGGAGGGGACGGGGGACGAATAGAGCTTCTACGTGGAGATTGAAAAAGAAACTGTTGACTAACACAACAAAAATCCGATAGCAAGTAACTTACTTCCAATTCAAATATAACACAGGGGTTCCCAAACTTTTTTGTCAGCTGACCTGTTTAGTTGTAAAATATTTACTTAAAGTACACCAAGATTAGAAGTTAATATTTTACTAATTAAACAACAGATTTGCATATTCACAGTCCCTGATGTCAAATAACAATTCTTATTAGTAGTAAGTTTTAACTCGAATTATAAGAGGACAGAGATATATTATACTATCCTTCTGTAAACAGGGTTATTCTTATTCTTATTAACTAAAACCATACAAAACATTACTTGAAATAAAATTAATATTAACTGAAAATCAAATAGACTTAAACTTATTTTATTTCAACTTGTTGCCAAGGAATGACTTTATATTTTCATTTACTTTAACTTGACAGACTAAAATAACTAAAACATAAAATAAAAACTATATAGACATTCATAAAAAAGTCAAAACGTCGCTAAATGACTAAAACTTGAAAATATTAAAATGAAACTTGAAAATCTAAAAATTAATTCAAAATATTCATAAAAACTATAATAGCAACTCAATGATACTAAAATAACACTAGTTGTAAAGTACAATTGTACTGTAAAAAACAACAACAACTATACATTACAGGTTAAATTAAATTAAGCTATAATTGCGATTATCGTGTAGCCCCATTTCTTTATTTTAATTTGACAATAGAATTAATGATTAGCTTTTCAGCAACTCAAGAACCCTCTACAGTTGCCCTCACGAACCCTGTTTGGGAAAACCTGATCTAACAAATATGGAAAGAGGTAGAAAGTGCTCGTCACATACAGAAGAGGGAGCAGAAGACACTCGTAGGTACTCGTGATGCAGATCATGGTGGCTCCAAGGGACAGGTCTGACACGATCCAAAACCCACGAACAGGAGCCGGCAAACTGAGAGAAAGAGACATGGGACGAGCGGAGAATTGAAATAAGCACCAGTAATCTACAGCGCTTACTCTGCGTCTCTTAAGGTTTGCTCAAACGTTTCACAAGAGATCTGGGTGTTTAGCTTTAAATGCTGCTTCTGATACCACAGCACTGAAATGTTAATCGACCTGTTAGCGAGAGGTCTGGTACACAGGATGTGCTCCACTATGCAGCGCTGTTCTGCCGCCAGCTCCTGCAGGCTGTCTTTATCCTCCTCATCTGCACAAAATACAATAGAGAGTTCCTCAAACACATCACTTCGGTGTTGTGAACCGAAATAATTCAATGCAAGTAAATGCACTCACCAGACTCCAGAAACTTGTGTAGTTTTTTGAACCAGGTGAGTCCTACACTGTGCACACCGGCCTCATGGGTGCAGTGATACCTGTGCTGACACAGAGGATCTGACACAGAGGGTTTTGACAGAAATTAATACTATTAATTATTCAGCAAAGGATGCACTAAATTAATCAAAGATGACAGTAAAGATGTTTATTATGTTACAAAAGATAAATGCTGTTCTTTTGAATTTTCTATTCATCAAAGAAACCTGAAAATAATTGATCACAGTTTCCACAAAAGTATTAAGCTGGAAAACCATCTTTTTCATTTATGTAACATTGATAACAACCAAAAAAATGTATTTAGTACCAAATCAGCATACCGTATTACAATGATTTCTGAAGGAGCATGTGACACTAAAGACATGGCTGCTGAAAGTGTCATTAATTGTTTTACAAACATTGAAATTATCAATGGTTTATAGCTCGGAAATAAACGCTGATGTCTACGGAAGCGAAATAGAGAAAATAGAGTAAATCACCCTTTGGAAAAAAAGTAACGACGCTTCAAATACTGTATCAATTACATCGTTACACCAGTAGGTGGCGAGTGCGAGAAATGACTTTTAAAAAATGTGATCTCTATTTTAGACAAATATATATATTTAAATATTTTAAATGTTTGTATTACACATTGTAAAGCTAAACTTAAAGTTAACGAGTTGTTACATAATTTTTTACATAAAGAGGTTCTAAAATCTAATGTTTTGAGAAACCTTTCTTATAATTCACAGTTGAAAATGGTTGTGCAGCATAATAAAGTCATAACGTGAAATGGTAATCTGTAACTTTATATATGTCGTTACTGTAATTGTGATCAAGTTATGCATCCTTGGTGAATAATAGAACAATTTTTAATTAAAAAAATTAAAAAATCAAAAATAGTAGCTATGCCAAATGTTCCAGAATGGAATTTTCTTAACTATTTTTAGTGGATTTTGAAATTGACACAAAGGTTTGTGGTGCCAAGATGCAATTTTATAACATAGTATGACAATTTTATTCTCAGTACCAGAAAATTATGCATCTTTCCGGTGTAATATACGTTTTCAAATTGGGATGTAGCCTATATGTATGGTGAGTGCTTGTGTGACTCCTAACCTCGGTGTAATCTGATTGGACAGGTGAAGTCTGACTCCGTAATCTCCTCCTCCTCCCCAGCAGGCAGTTTGAGCGTCAGTTCCAGCTCCACACACTCGAACACATATAGTGAAGGCACAGTCTCTGAGCCTCTGGACCATCTCTCTAGAGCCTGAATGCACAAACGCAGGGGCTCAGCATCTCTCACACTGTAAAAGTTGCATTTGTAAGATGGTTGGACTGAATTCTGTCTTACTCGGCCATACTCTTCTTCCTCCGCCTCCAGCACCACACAGTGGTAAAGCATTCCTGATTCAGTGGCAATAACCAGGATATTGGGCACACAAGGCAGGCAGAGCACAGCACACGCATCGTAGCCGTAGTTATCTTCTGCCGCGGGGTACATGGGTAATGGGCCCATCGGCTTCCCTAAATTACTGATACTAGGAGAAAGACTGAAGATTAATGGAGCAAATCTCTCTGACAGGCTAGGCTACACATTAAGAAATCATTCATTGAGACAAAAAGATGTTTATATCAAAAAAATATACATGCAGAATCTTAAAAAAAAAATCTTAGGGAATGAAGGATCTGAGTGAATATCAGGAAAAATTTAAAAGGTGTATATAAATATATATACACCACTATTTACAGTAAGGTCCCATTAGTTAATGTTCGTTGTTAGTCCATGTTAGCAAGTACATTAAATAATAATAACAGATACAAATTTTGATTTAAATCATGTATAATAATGTAGTAAATATTGGAATTAACATTATAAATACACACACACATTTTTAAAAATTCAGTACTCATAAATACTATCATGATGTATATATTCAAAATAAATATTGCTTTTACTTTATTATTTTTCCACATCATGGTAATCCAAATTAGAGATACATTTTAGTATTATATTCAGTATTGCATTTTGAATTACCTTTTATTTTTATATTTTTGGTATTAAATTTAATTTTGTAATTTTATATTTCTATTCAGCTATAGTTTATATTTCAGTTTTAGCTTTAGTAATTTTAGTCTTTATACCTTATTTTATTTCAGTTCCCAAGACAACATTTCAATTTTTCAAAAAACATTTGAAAAAAAAAACAAGCTTTTTAAGTTAAAGTTTTTCATTTAATATTTATATATTTGTATTTATATTATAATTGTAGTACATATTAATGAAAATGTTTTTTAATCGGTATAGTTAGCAATAACAACACTGGAAAAAATTCAGAATGGTCTTAAAATGCACTCAAATTTCTTTAAGCATTTTTATTTCCTCTTGATTTTAAACCATGTTCTGATTATGAATAATTTTCTTGCTTATATTCTTGGTTTAATAATATATTCACCTACACATATCATTATACTGTACTCCAGTTGTATGGATCTACATACAATATACATTTTCACTTTGACAGGGTTCCTACATATTTTTCATTTAAAAATTCTATACTTTTCCAGAATCAAATTAAAAAAAATAAAAATATTTCCAGATGACCTTATATTATATCAAAATGCTGAAAATAATGCTGTATGAACCATTTATGTTAAATATGGTCTGAAAAATCTAGAGATGTTTTGCCATGAAAACACTCTGCTTGTATGAAAAAATATTGGTGATTAGTGTCGATAGTATGAAAAGACAAATGTGTTTCCATACTCGGTTATCTTTTTTTCCATCATTATCCAGACCTGGAAATGACTTAAATCAAATTCCACATTTTTCCAAACAGTGTAGTAACCCTGTATTTGCCAATGAGTATTTTTTGAGGGCATCATGGCACAGTTATAGACATGTGATTGTTACCTGTGTGTGAGAGAGATATAAGTCAGAAAAGTCTCTCCATTCCCGTACAGTATGTACAGTGGATACACCAGCAGCTCTGCCTTCATACGCAAACTGCTCAGACGAGGAGAATCCGCCAGCGGCCCGAAGTCGAACGCCACAGCCGTCTCTCCCAGAGACGCTGCATAGGAACGTCTGCACCAAAACAACACTTCAGTCATTTGCTCTTTATCAGTACATTTATATCTTAACGCCTCATTTTTAGATTTAAGCCAGTGTTATTACTATATCATTTTTCACATTATACATTTTATATTATTTTAATTTATATTATAGTTTTGGTAGCACTTTATTTTAAGGTGTCCATGTTACAGTGTAATTATACATTTAAGTACTGACTGAGTAATAATAATTAACTACATTTACTTACTTTAGGGTTAGGACTAGGAGTTGGTTTAGAGTTAGTTGCATGTAATTATGCAGAATTTATAGTTATTATTACAACAGTAACTACATGGAACATAACACTGTCAAATAAAGTGTTACCATAGTTTTTGTTAATATTTTGAATTAAATTTTATATTTGCCGAAATTGCCGTTTTCATTTTATTTTTAGTTAGGTTTAGTAATTTTGTTACGCATTTAGTCTTTTTATAGTTTTTTTTTTTTTTTCAAAATATGTCAGTAACACTTTACAATAATAACTAATTAACTAACTACATTAGTTAACATGGAAAAAAAATACTTCTATAGAATATATTCATTTTGCCATTTCCTAATACATTATTAAAATAAAGTTGCATCAGTTCATATTTAATGGATCTGAGCTAACATGAACTAACAATGAACAGTTGTATTTTTATTAACTAATGTTAACGAAGATTAAAAAAATACTGTAGCAGCGCATTTATTTATTAATTTCGAATGGTAAACAGGCAGTTTCACCAGAACTACTTTACTAGGCGTCCTCTATCACTTTTTAACGGACACCCTGCAGCCAATCAGAATCGAGTATTCACCCAGACCATGGTATAAGAACGAACAATGAACAGTTGTATTTTTATTAACTAATGTTAACGAAGATTTAAAAAATACTGTGACAAATGTTTTGCTCGCTGTTGGTTAATCCATTGACCAACATTAAATTTTGAAACATTATTATTAGTGTTACCAATATGTCTATATAGTTTTTAAGATTTAGTTTTAATTTAGTTCTTTTTAATGATTATAGTACTGCAACTAAACGAAAATGAGAAATGCTGCCTTGGCAACTAGCTGACAGATAAGTCAGACAATTTGTTTTTAACATTTTATTTCAGTTAATGTTTATTTGATGTCAAATGGCTTTAGTTTTAGCGTACAATAATCCAAGTAGAATACTCATAGCTTCTGGCAAAACCTTCAAATAAAATGAATAATATAGCAGCGAAATAGTCGTTTGGTAGAAAATTGACAATCTTACCCTCTTGTATGAACATTGCTGTCCTCATCCAACTGAGACACAGATAACACTTTGGCAGGGGACTGGGGTTCCTTAAGATTATAAAATCTGGAGGGAAAAACATCCTTTAAACAACCCCAGTGCAATAATACAGTAATTCTGTTGTTCAGAGACATCTTTAAAGGGATAGTTCAGCCATAAAATGCTAATGTTGTCATCATTTACTCACCCTCAAGTTGTTCCAAACCTGTATGAGTTTCTTTCTTCCGTTGAACACAAATTAATATATTTGAATGTTGGTAACCAGACAGTTGACGGCAAGACTTCCATTGTAGAAAAAACAACAACATGGAAGTCAATGGGTGCCGTCACCCGTTTAGTTACTGACATTCTTCAAAACATCGTTTGTGTTCAACGTAAGAAAGAAACTCATAGAGGATTGGAACAACTTGAGGGTGAGTAAATGATGACAAACTTTAATTATGGGGTGAGCTATCCCTTTAAAACCCGCTGTCAGTCGTTTATTTCAGATACCTGATGGTGTTATCTGAGGTCAGTAAAACTAGATGAGGCTCCTCAGTTTCACTGGGATACCAGGTAGCTTGTCGGAGTGTCACTGAAGCAGAACTGGTGAAGAAGCGTTCAGCCACTGGAATCGTCCTGTCAAGAAGAAAACATATAAAACCAAAGAACCTGATGGAGGAATGAATGAATGCAGCTCTCCTAAAGCTGAAGTTCACTCACTTGCAGTTGATCTGGAGGCGTCCACCCTCAAACTCGGACCTCTTTCCCCAGCGCTGCGGCAGCTCCAGTATAGTCGCTCCACGCTGACCGATGAGAGCCACATGATACTGCGTCGGGCTGACGAGAACCTGACAAACCTCGAACAGCGGCGGGTTGATGCACAGCAGAGTCTGCGGAGAGTTCGGTCACTATTACACACTCTCCGTGAAATAACCACACCAGACAGACACTATTTAAAGACGCTCACCTGGTATTTAGAAGTGTCTGTGTCACCGTCAGTGTTCAGCTGTCGCAGGTTTGTGGTGTAAAACACACTCTCAACAGTATCCCATGTAAAAAGGTCGCCGTTCAGACAAAACGTCAGGTTCTTGGCTATTCTTTTGCTAGTCCCCTGAGGCTCCAAATGAAGGCTCTCTTGTAATTTATTAAAGATATCGTGGTTCTTGAGTGCTTCCCTCCAGCGATCTCCCGCGAACGACGCCATGTTTTTCTGTCTTGTCGTAGAATAAAGACGTCAAAGAAATCCCACCAATGGGATCACGCTACACGACTGGACCTTTTCTGTTGAATCGCGGGGTTTGTAGTTTATTAATGAGCGTTGTAATTTTAGCCTACACTGAAAAGAAAAGAATATATTAATTTGGACATACAGTTTAAAAGGTGATAAATAATACAATTTAAACATTATAAATAATATTTTACATTTATTAATTTAGAAAATAATATTTTAGAATAAAAATGTATTCTACATACTCTGTTTAGTTTGCGATAATGACCAAAATGGCATATTTTATTGTATATTTTTGAAGTTGTTTACGGTAACGTGCGTAAAATGATCATCCCAGAGAAAACAAAACCATTAAAGATTAAGTTGTTAAGGCAAAATAGATATAATTACTAATATATATTTTTTTGTTATTACCTGTAATAAGATAAGTTTATCATTTATTTATTATTTTATCATTTATTTATTTCAAGTAACGAAAACGATGTTTAATAGTTTTAGTTTTAGTTGACCATCTTTGTTGTCAGATTTTATGTAGAAAAAGAAAGAGCAACTATGGAAACAAATATTGTGCAGTAATTTCACTATTATCAAAATACTTTTCCCATTAACTAAAATACATGGTTGAGAACGGGACAAAATATCTTTCTTGATTTTTTTTTAATAATATTATTATGCAATGAAAATGTATTTTACTCCACTTTGAATTTGTCCATGACAGGGTGGACATATTTTGTGGTCTGCTCGTACTTGCAGTTAATTTATAAAAAGTGACCAACATGCATTTCTAACAGCGTCTCCTTAATACAACAAATAAGAAGTTAAATGGAAAATCTCAGCTTTTTGTTTGGGAAATTGTAAAGTCTCAAAGGCACTTGATGATGAATAGTTTATTGTGTATATCTATGGTTGTAACTGCTGCGGCGCAGCGCCTCCTCGCGGTGGAATGCGGAACTGGATGAATCTGTAAACGTGTGCTATAGTCTCTCAGCGCATTGTCTTCGCTAACAGTCCGTGGTGCTCCTTCATGCCGACGAGAGCTTCTCCAGCACCACTCCCGTGTTCGCGTACATTTGGCGCCGAGCGTGAGCAAAATGGAAGTTAAATGGCTGGCAAACGGAGTTGTTTAGTGCGCCTCACGGGGACAAGAATGTCCCAGACAAGGGACGTGAACTCTTACCCAGATGGGTACAGGGTCCTCAATAGCAGTGAACTACGGGAGCTCCTTCAAGATGAAGAAAAAATGAATCAGATCGTGCGACTCAGTGAAAAGGTATTTCTTCGTTTCACATACTCATTTTAGAGCTTTAACTTTGCATGTTTGTATTTTTTCTCTCTGAACAATTGATGTACATTTTTACTAAAACTGTGGTAGATCATTCCATTCATCTTCAGTCGAGTGATTTGTGTAGCATGTTATATGCATTACACGCCATCATCACATACATTCATCCTGTACCGTATACACACAGCACTGCAGGACCATTGCACTGCAGGCGAGCTACAAAGACTCATAATACTTGATCAAATAAATCTCTTGTTGCCTACAGACAATTTTTCTTTTCTTTGAAAATGGTCCATTTTAAAGTTTTTACATTAAAAGTAAATAACGAATTTAAGTAATATGCTGCTCAACATATTACATTTTCCGTTGTAGTTTTGCAACTAAACTGTTGACAAAATGCGTATTTTTTTACACACTTGAAATAAAAGGCAGTTTTTCATACGCAGGTCTAAAGAATAGGCTACTTGATTTTTGATGAGTCAATCGCATTATTAATGTATGAAATATTTTATGCATTATACAATGACTGCTCAACTATAGTGTATATTTCACTGTTGTGTACATCAACATAACAGAAACGCTACATAAAGTTGCAGATTATTAAATTAGTATTATTATGTTGTTGCAGTGTTATTTTCCCAGTGAACTATTTTTTTCTTAATAGATGTTATGGAATAGTTGATGCTTCAGGTTAATCTGAAAGCTTCTTTCTAAAATCTCAAATTCATATTTCATGTCCATTTATATAGTCACAATAATGCCCAACTGACAGTACATTATCTCTTACATATTGGATTTTAAGCATGGCATTGTAAATGTAATGCAATCAGTGTTCATCATGCATTATAAACACATCTGAATTGCATTTTTATGTATGGTTATATATTTTCTGGCTCGCCATGTTTAGGCTATATGATATCTCTCGTAGATTATAATGTATTGAGACATAGCGAGGTTATTCGAGAGCTCTTAAGGTGCATAATTCATTTTCAGCTTAGAAAATCGTTTCTCATTTAGGACTGATCTGGTGTCACTGTAGACTGGGATATATGACATCTGAGACTTAGATTGCTGTAGTCTGATGCCAGATCGCTGCATGCCTGCAGGAAGCCTGAGCATGTTGTTTGAAATATAAGGACAAATATGTTTGTACTAGGTCATAATACAATCTTAGTCTTCATAAAATATGATACACATCAATTAAGGGGTTGGGCTCCTGATTTCATGCTAAACCTGTATTACTTTATTTTAAATGTGAAACGCAACAGGAGATGTCTTGGCTATGAATGAGGACAGGATGTCATTCAAGCTGAAAAAATGACACAAATTACCATGGTACCATGCAAGTCTACATGGAGAAACATACCAAGATTTAAGTTAGTATTCTTAAATCTCATGCTCGCACGTTTAAACTTCGTGTCGCGATTATTTACAAGACAAGTGAGATCCACTGTTTTCAGATGTATTGTATATGACGCATTTAAAGAAAACATTTTTTTAACAGAAAGCTATATGTCTTCAGATGACTTAGAATATGGCATGACATTTATGGTTATGGTTATTTTCCGGTACTTTTTTGGTCATTTATGGAGCTTTACATCCTCTGTCACCATTCGCTTTCATTGTATGTAAAATAGCAGCCGGCACATTCTGCTAAATTTCTCTTTGCATGTTTCACAAAAGAAAGAAAAAAACAGGTCTGGGACAACATGAATAATGATATAATTAGTGTTATTTTAGTATTTATTAATATTTTGAATTCGCTTTTTATTTCAGGTTTTATTTTCATTTTAGTCTATGTATTTTTTGTTTTTAAATATATTGTTATTTTTATTCTTTTTAAAAATATATATTTTATGTAGCTTAATTGTTTTTTATTTCTCTGTGTGTGTGTAGCCTATATATATATATATATATATATATATATATATATATATATATATATATATATATATATATATATATATATATATATAGCATTATTTCAAATTTAATTATTTAATTACCGAAAATAGTTTAGTTTTTAGTTAACAATAACAACCCAGGACATAATTATTTATCTTTTTTTTCATTTGACCTGAGCGGTCTTGCCACATTAGAGAAGATATGAAAATGTGTTTGTAACATCAGCACCATGTGGTAAAGATAAGAATTATACCAACACAAGCAACTGCAGATATAGATGCAGACTCTATACTCTACATCTTACGGATTGATGGCCTTTATTGATAGCCGTGCACTAGAGATATGCTATAGGGTCGTCCAGGTCAAACTCCAAACGACTTGTGATCGGTGAGGCCCATCACTATTCCCATCACAAACAGGTCAATTCATTAACACACCGAGGTCTCCAAGGGCAACCGCAATGAAGGGGTCACACTGGTCTAGTGCTCTAGATACTGTCATTGCTCTTGTATGCATGAGTGTCTCTCTCTAACAAGAGATTGTGGTGGTTTTACTAAATGGAAAAGGTTCTGTAAAAGCAGGCTGTGCTCTTTCCTATGAATAGCAATGCGATGGCCTTTATGGTTAACTTTATGTGCTCATTAGACTCCTTGAATTCATCAGCAACAGCAGCTCTTTGGTCATTCATGGTTTATTGACCAAGCTGAACTATATTGGACCAAACAGATGGTCTTAATGTATTGTGCTTACGCTGCATGCTCAATGTGTACAGCCATCATTAATCATATAGATTCTTACATTTGCTGTTTTGTATTGCTTTCATGTTGAAAGCATCTCAAGCTTTGATGTTAAATCTCATTGGCTCAACCAATACTGTGAGGTCATCATCTGTTTGTCGACCAGAAGCAGACAGGACAAATGTAAAATCTGAATGTGATTTAATAATTATTTTTTAATAGTAATATTTTTTTGTATTGCTTAAATATTTTAACACTTAATAAAATTTTTATAAAAACAAATCACACAAGTATCTACATACACTACCATTCATAAGTTTGGGGTCGGTACAATTGTTTTAAAGAAATTTATACTTTTATTCAGCAAGGATGCATTAAATTGATCATCAAAAGTGACAGTAAAGACATTTATAGAGCTACAGTTCTGCATTCCAAATAAATGCCGTTCTTTTGAATTAGAGAATATTCATAGAATACTGAAAATGATCACGGTTTCCACAAACATATTTGTTAAGCAGCACTGTTAATCATTAATAATAATAAATGCTTCTTGAGCACCAAATTAACACATTAGAATCATATGGCACTGAAGACTGGATAAATGATTTGCCACCAGGAATAAATTTCATTTTAAAATAAATAACTAAAAATAAATACATTTAATAATGTATCAAATAAATGCAGCCTTGGTGAGCAGAATATTCATTTGTGAAGAATTGTTCGTTTGATTCTGATCTTTTCACTGTTAGTTTGGTTCTCGAGTTAATGATACTTTTTATGATGCTTTTGTGCCCTTAAAGTTGAAAAAGGTACAGTCCCCGATCTCCCCATTCCTCAAAGGTTTTCTTTTTGTGTTTATTGGAAGAAAGACAGGCATACGGGTTTATAATTACACAAGTAAATAATGACAAAAGCTTCATTTTTTTAAAATGACTAATGAAATATTCCTGTAAGGTATTTTCCAGTTTGTAGCTGCAGGCATTTGATTTGTCATATTTGTTTTATGACCATTGTATCACCCAGCCCACATGGTCTCCAGAGGTCTTGCATCTGCACAGTGTATAAACAGACAGGAAGTGGATAGTCTGTGTCAATTCCTGTTTAGGGAAAAACGCTCTCTGGATGTCTGGGAGTATTACTTTTGCATTTAACAGCAAGAGAGTGAGGAAATGTGCAAAGAACAGAGATACTTGAGTGCCTTCTTTTGGAGAGGGGGCCGAAGACCCTGCTGTGCCCTCCGCCTTCAGAATGTGCATTATCCGACCACAAGTGTGAAAGACACGCACAGCGGCAGGGCTGGACTTGGACATTTATTGGCTCTGGGTGACTTATGACGCATGCGGCAGACTCGGCAGTATGGAATACTAACCAGAGAAGGAAAGAGCTCCTGATCACTAAAAGACAGATCATAGGTCTGTGAAACGTGAAAGAGCATGTGTCTTATCAGTCTGAGCCACATCCTTGCTAAGATAAGCCACATCCTTTGCTGGAGTTGCAAATGCTCAGATTAATATGTTCAATCTAGGTGACAAACTGCATTAAGTTTAAAAGAGATGCTCTGGCGGATTTATTAGCTCTCTGTGTTAAAACCTAGTGAGCTGCCTACCTACCTAGTGCAAAACTAAGTTGTTTCAGAATAAACTAGTTGCACATCACATCACCTTAACGAATCATAAATGAAAATTAGAAATGTTGTTTTTGGCAACTAACTGAAATAAGTGCAAGTTAGAGTACTACAATTGCTAAGACTAAAATTTTAATAAAAATAAATGTAAGCTAAATAGCTGTATTTAATAAAAGCGCATTCAAAATATTTATAATAGTATATAAATAATACTGAAATAACACTGTTCTATCTATTATTATTAATGAGTCATGTTGAACTATACAGATTTTTGTCCAATCAAATGATCTGTAGAATAAATATGCCCCTCCCCCAATGCCACCTGCAACTGACAATTGACGGTTCGCAAAGACCCGCCCCCCTTAGTTACTGTTGCTATGTCCGACAAGCTACGCCGCTCTCAAGCCACACCATGTTCTCGCGTAGTGAAAAATACATCGCGGAGCAGAGAGGAGACTGACAACGCGCTGACAGACAGGACAGACCAGGTTACTCTTTGGTTACTTTTGATATTAAACAAAGTCTCACCTTTCAAATTTGTTCATTTCTTAAAAGAAATTTAAACAATAAATATAGTTTTGTGGCTCTTTAATGTGTCTGACAGATCGCTGTAGAGCATCAGTTAAAGCTGCTCGTGAACCGATCATCTCTTCCTTCTACCGTAGTTCATTTATCATCAAATAAACATGAATGAACATAAGAAGGAATGTTGTTTTAACCGCGGAAAGACGTCAGTACACTCCGTTTTTCATGTTCAAATCCTCCCATGTTAATCTACTAACTCTCCTGACTGCTTTGTCGGACAAAATGGCAGATGGCGAAGTATGATTGGTCAGATCACCTGTCAATCAAGCTCCCTGCGAAGGGTCAATTCTGCATGGGCTGCATCCGAAATCGCATACTTCCTTACTATATAGACAAAAAAACAGTATGGGCCAAAAGAAGCATGACTGAATTCACTGTACTCATAAAAGGGATGACCTACTTCTTCCGGCGAGATTCTGAAGTGTGCATACGATTTACTATCCTATTAGGCCACGGGAGAGGATTTGTAAATGACAGTAGCTGCGTTTCCATTAACCTTCAAATTGCTCAAATTGAAATTGCGTATTGAAAATATGTTGAAAAAATATTTGCCTGAAATTTTTTTTTTTTTCAGGCAATTCGAAAAAGGAATATTTTGCAAAACTGCTATGGAAACAGTTTTTGCGCATGTACAGGTCACCTGAGATGGTGCGGTATGTTTGGACAGAAGACGAGACAGAGTTCTTTATTAAACTCATAAAAGAAACAATTATAAGGGGATTTTCTTGCCATTAATGCATGGATAACATGCTTACGTCTCCTTCGATTAAAAATAATGGCTAGACAGTGGCTGGGATATACGTAAACCTACCAACATCCGTTGCCATAATTATTGGAATGACATCGCTAGAGGAAACAATACTTTTCAGTCGCATAACATCGGTTAATGGAAACGGCGTCATTTCGCAATAGTTTTTGATCGACATTTAGAAAATATCAGATAAGTTTTGCGCAAATCTGTAACGGAAATGCGGCTAGTGAAGCTAGATACGCATCTGACGCTGGTATGTCACATGATAATGACATCATGCATGGTGAATGTAGTAGCCTACATCCAGATTTCCTTCATACTATACACATTCATAATATATAGAACATACTTTTTTAGTAGTCGTGAAGTATTTACATATTCAAAATAATTACCTAAGAGAGTATGCGATTTCGAACGCAGCCATGGTTCTTGTCTGCGATCTAAGTTTTGCTGCAAAAAGGACAAACACTTTGATATGTCTTGAGATATTTCCTATTGAAATAAGAAATAAGAAGTTTGACAACACTAGAAATAAAACTGCACTCATCAAGCAATTTCAAGTGGTCCTTAAAGTGTGACCAAAAAAATAAGAGTTAGAAGCTGCTATTGTCCTATTTTTTAAAATAATTTTTTTAGCAAATCTCAAGAAAACAGACATGCCACCATGCATATTTAGCACAGCATGTTTTGGGATATGATTATCTTATTTAGAATACAAGATAAATATTCATACTTTTGCCTCCATGTGTAGTTCAAAAAGATTACATGAATACTGAGTCCCACTGAGCAGTCATAATTGTTAAGCAGAGCATCAGAGTGAGTGTAATTTCTGGGTGTTAAATGCAAACAGATTAGGTTTGCAGGAGAGATAAGAACGCCATCTCTGCCAAAGCCTCACTTTGGATCATGAATGCACTGTAGGAAAATCTGTGACAACCCATATCCAATTCATTACCCAAATCCTTTATCATCTTGTCAAGAACCCCAAAATGGCTCTGCAGGAATTTAAACGATCCTTCACTGATCATACCCTCATTTAGTGGTCGACAACATCTGTATCATCTTTAAATAGATTATGAAACTTTAAGTGACTCTTTGGAAAGATAGTGTTCTCTTTGTTTGCTGTGAAACCATGGAAATGCTTGCCTGGTTGGAGTGGCCTGGAGTAATGTAAAACTGTTAATGAGAGCTGAGAGCTTGTAGTCTTCCTCTGCTTGGTCCTGTCATGAAACAAGTAACATCTATCATGTTTTAGTTTGTGGTGTAAATTGCACCACATGATTTTCCCAAGGAGTACATGTTCCTGGATCTGCATCCATTATCAAACAATCATAGCTTTTAACTCTAGTCCTAATCTTAAACACAACCAACTCCTAAATCAAGACAAATGGTAGGAAACTTTACACTATGCAGACATGAATACTTGGCCTCCACATTGCATTCGAGTGGTCCCGTTGTACATACTTACTGTGCATTCTTGCATAGCGGTAGCAGAGTTCAGTATTCGAAGGGGCAATATAGTTGTAGTAGTTGATCTGAAAATGAACTGATCATAGAAAAGACACACACTAATGGTGCCTCAGAATGCTAAGAATACAATTCATACATGGTCTAAAAGGGTTGTCTCTATTCTCTAAATGAGTAATGGGTGTGTTTGTGGCATAACGTGCAAAAAGCCAATCAGAGTGTAATTTCCCCTTCCCTTCCCGAGGTTAAAGCGCGTGAGCAGACCATCTACGGGACAAGCCGGATTCCACCATATCTTTATGTAAACAATATTAATATTTTACATTGTAATCATTTTATTTTTATTTGGCATGTCTGTGTGTTGCTGAGCGTCCCTGTGTGTGTAATAAGCAGAGTGTTCGCCCGTTGTGGACCCGCCTATAGGCGCACATTACTAACGCGCTCTTTAAATGACAAACAAAATACTGTGCCATTGACTTTAGACCAGGTTTTTGTTGGTCAATGCCGCAGTCTGTTAGCCTGGCTCCGCCCTCCTACGTACTTCCGCTCAATTTTCATTTTCCTTCAGTATTTCGTCTGGGATTGTGGTGTATTCTTGGGTTTTCTCTGGTCAATTTTTTACCGGTCCAATCAGCGAATTAATGGAGTGGCTGAGAATGATGACGTTGAGGTTGTGCGCTAGTTTGAGTCGTCCTACGTCACGACCAAACGTTAGCGATTGATTATGGCAGATCCAGAGTGACTCTGGGCAGATCCAATAGTTTTAAACTTCAACAGAGTACCCGCCTTCAAGGAAGTTACCACTTGTCAATAGAGAGAGGCCAGACTCTCTGTACAAATGAAATGTACGAGAGTCTGGTTGAACCAGGTTAGCAGTCTGTTTCTGTTCCTCAAAATAGCAACCCGCCAACAATGCGCCTGAACACACCTTGTTTTCAGACCAGCACGCCCAAGGGCGCACAAATGGGCGCAAATGCATTTGCTAATTAAACAAGGACGTTGAAAATGAGAACTGCGTCGGGCTGAAACTAGCAAAAAACACTTGCGTTGCGTTTGGCACTGCATTGTGCCGGAAGTATGATAGGGCCCTAAGGGTGTTTTCACACCAGGCTTGTATGCACCATTTGTTTCAGAACCTGGTTTTCTCCTTTATTTGTGCTCATTTAGGCATATATGAACTCTGCAATTGCACATTCTAAATCGGAAAGAAACAATTGGCGTGATTGTAATGAACTCTGTATGGTATAATTTGAATTATAGCGATTCCGATTCTGCTTATCGATAATAAGTTACAAAAGTTATTCAGTCAAGATCAGTGAGTGATTTTAGTTCTTTAAATAACATTAATGATAGACGGCAGCAGGTTTATTAGACTGCTGTCACTTTAATACCTAATGCACAAATCCAATATAGTCATAGACAATCGATCTCTTTCTCAACTGTTTACATTCACTTAAGACAAAACCGACTGTTTATGGGGATATTTTGACACAATTTTGTGTATTTTTGTGTATTGGTCCGTTCAAGCGCAAGACAATACGCAAGAGAACTCAATTAATTATTCGCACTCTGTATGAGAGAAGACTTGCATTAGATGTGTGTGCAGCTAAGAAACCAGTGCATAATTGCCAAATTGAGTTCTCTTTCGTGTCTTCTTGTGCTTGAATAGTTTACAATCATATTGAAATATGCACACAGGAATTGAAATTTTAAGTATCCAATTCCTGACCTGAAGTATCTGTTTCTGGAATTGGAATTGATTTTCGAGTCCCAACCCTACTCTGGAGTGCTTTGGTTGTGGTGAGAAAGCAGTGCCCAATGGACGAACAAATGGAAAATGTGTCTGATTCTGTTGGAGAGGACATTGCAGTAAACCAAAGAGTGCCTGTTTACTTTAAATTGTTGTGTAATTGCAATTCTCTAAAAAAAGTTGCACGAATACTGTTCCGATGAAGCCTCGATTGCCATTCTCTTGTCAATCAATCTTGATGGTTGACACTATTAGTAGAATCCTGGAACATAAAGAGGTGCACTCTGTCCAGTTTTATTCACATGTGACTTGCATAAACATTTTGATACGCTTTGAAATGTTGCCTTGTGAAAGCAAAATTAATCAAGAATAAAATGCAACATTGTAACTATTCAACTATTGCCTTTTTCGGAACCAAGCAAATGATCTAAAGGTCGTAAAATGCCCTTTTCAGCCATTTCATGCTTTTAAGAAAGAATTGGGCACTGGTAAAATATTTAATACAATTAAATATATTTACTTAAAATAACTAAAATATTTTTCAAAATACAATATTCATTTTTAATTGGTAAATTAAGATTTTTCCATCGAGAAAATTAACTTTTTGTTGAAAAAATGACAGGGCAGGGCCTAATGGTGCGAAAACCAACAAAAACTTGACCCTTTGGACCAAACTCTAAATCTTAGGCCTAAACTTTGCACTCACCCCTAAAAAATGGAAGGATGTCAATCTAGGACAGCATAGACATCTCATGTGTTTGCGTTTTACTATTCACGGCTCAATTCGCCATGCAGAACTGATGCGTGTAATTTGCAATCACTTAGCATTATGTGATCAAAAAAACTGCTTGACATTTTCCATCTGCAATTTGATGAGGGATTAGTTCTGAATATTTACATTGCTTATACTGTATATAATAATCCTTTAATTAGAAAATGATTATCTGCTCGTTCTGTGCTCCACCATTCCGGAGAAGTTGTCTCTAAAGAGAAACATTCAACCATCTCTTGAGGCGTTGATGGAACGTCCCTGTGTAAATAGCAATTATGTCGATAGTTGAACCAAGCAATTGACCTTAAAAATTGGAAGTTATTTCCAAACAAAAAGAACCTCACATAACCTTAACCATGTTCTGATCACGTATGCTCTTTTGAGTTATTCTAAGCAGCTCAAGTATTCCAGTTTCATCGTCTTCAGAAGATAGATGTGCCACCAGTGGGAATATCACCACCATGTTTGAGGGTCTCACACAGCATTAAGTAGGAAGGCAAAATTCTCATATTCGTTGAGCGAATGAATCATTAATCCTCTTATATGCTTGACTAAGCAGACTCCGTCTTCATAATGTTCCCTAAGTTTTGAAATGCATAAAACTGGCAGTTAATATTCATTGCAGCTACAGGAGGAGAAAAATGAAGTTCTGTTATGACCCAAACCCTCACTTACAGTGAAAGTAGGGGTCTGTGGTTTTGACTGATGTCTGGGCCTTTGCGAATGCTTTCCATGAGGACATTGGTTTGGACTTGTCTCTCCTTTTCCCTCTATGGTTAGAGAGTGGTCTTGGGCCATGTCATGCAAGACGGTCAGAGCAAATAATGGTGCTTTTTTTTTTAAAAGGACATGTGGACAGAGTTGTCCAGCAGCCATTCCAAAAGGATTATTTCGTCATGGAACCTTGTTTTATTGTAATTAAGCAAGACGTGGTAGACTGAGGCGGTTGCTTAATCGAGCATTGTCTCCACTGGCGCTCCAGGCTGTCCCCTTTTCAATGGCAAATCACTGAAAGAATGCTCAGTCACTTTCATCTGGAAATCATAAACTTGCTTTTACAGAAATGTTGTTGAATGTCAATATTTAGTGGCGTTCAGAAAGAATTCAATTGTGGTGAGTGAGGTCTTTACCTCCAAAATACCCTGTTGCTGTTTGTGATGCCATCATGTATTTTTTCTCTCATATTACGTGTGGTTTGACCTTGAGCCATAAGCCCTCTTGTCACAGTCATGTATTGGGCCTTGCCCTTGAGATAAAATCACTCCTAAAATATGAATAAAGCAGAATCTTAGTAAGACTGGTTATACATTTCCCAATTCACAAGCTTGTGAATCGTCTTGATTATATTTCAAGTAAAATATACATTTTGCTTGTATGAAAAAACTTCTCTCTCAGCTTCTGCTATAACCTTCTAACTTGGTGGCCCAAACTATGCAGTTCAATTGATTTGAATGAACACTACCAAAAAATAAGCTTTCAATTGCCTTTTGAGTAAAACGGTTATCATATATTAAAATGTATCACTGTAAGTGTAAGTAATGATAACTTGATTCCATAACCACAGATTCAGTAAGTTAAATTAATAAAGGTTCCACCAGTCTGATTAAAATGGTCAATCTCCTAAGTTTTTATCCTCCTAAGTCTTTTTGAATAATTGAATGACTCATTTGTTTTTTAATCGAACTGCACTGGTTGTGCAGTGTGTTTTTAACTCACTAAATTAACTGGTTCAAAAGAGTCAGTTGTACATGAATTGGACTACTTTGGCCATGCTGTATGTTTTTATTCTCTAAAAATAACTGGTATAAGTTAATTTGCTCACGATTTGGACTACTTTGACTAGGGCTGTAAACGATTAATCGCGATTAATCGAATCCAAAATAAAAGTTTGTGTTTACATAATATGGGCCCTATCTTGCACCCAGCGCAATTGACTTTGAACACCGACGCATGTATCATTCCTATTTTGCACCCGCGCACAGCCAACTTTTCCCTCCACAGACGCACGTCGGTAAATTAGGAAATGAACTTGCGCTCGCGGGGGCGGTTCAGCGCAAAGAGAAGGCGTGTTCCGGCGCAAAACTTCCATGGTGCTATTTTCCAGTTTTAGAAAGCAATTGCGCCATTGACCAGGAAAAAAACAGTCTAAAGACAGTGGCGCGTTGCGCGTTAGTGATATGGTATTTTAAGGGCGCGTGCTTGGCCATAATGTTAACGCGCATCCACTTTGATTCTCTAATATAAAAAGATGCAGCAGTTTTCATTTTTGCAAATCATACATTATTACAAGGAAAAATATTAACACACGAGGGAAATCATTGTTGTGTCCATGAAGATGTGAAAAAGATCTATCTAGATAAAAAAAATAAAAATAAAAATCTAGATTAGGCTACACATTTACTACCCAAATTATACGCCTTTTTAACCGAAGCTAATTTGGGTGGGTTTCTCCCATCATCCCCAATGTCACTTCTCTGTGTTTTACAGCCCTGATGAGAACGTCGGTTTCCTCGGCTGTGAACCGCTCCTGGCGTGCGCCGGCAAATCCGCCGTTAATAGCGATCCGCCACGGAACAGGCGCGCCGGCTCTTAAAGGGAATGTGAGAGGACGCTCTGATTGGTTTATTTCACGTTACGCCCAAACCACACCTATGAATAATGAAGCTACTTCAGACCAACCCCTTTTAGATTTGCGCCAGGCGCAAGAGTCATTTATCCCGCCGGGAAAATAGCAACAGCGCCGGGATCCGCCCACAAAGTTACTTGCGCTTTGCACTTTGACACTTGCGTTTCAGATCGTCAAAATAGGGCCCTCTATGTGTGTGTATTGTGTATAATTATTTTGTGTATATAAATTAGGGATGCACCGATAGGATTTTTTTTGGCCGATACCGATACCGATTTCAACAAACAACTACTGGCCGATACCGATACCGATATTTGTCACTTGCATACAATACTATTCAGTACTAGCTAGTTTATTTCTGCATCAAATTATTTTCACTGAACATGGATTGGATCCATTTAACATTAATCTGACCAGCATTATAAGAGAGGCACAATGATAAAAAAAATACAATAAGACAACATGACAACGTTCAGAGGTGATTTTTGCTATCCAATATTTATTTATTTAACAACATTAACTCATATTTGATTACTTCTTACATTAATAAACTAAAAATCGGCCTTTTTCATGCTTTTGCCGATATGCCGATGGTGTTAAATTAATCAAAAATCGGCCGATAAATATCGGCGGCCGATACATCGGTGCATCCCTAATATAAATACACACACATGCATGTATATATTTGAGAAATATTTGCATTTATATACGGCATATATATTTTTATACGATTTATTTTATATAAAAATAGAACTATTTTATATATAAATAACACATTTTTCTTAAATATATACATGCATGTGTGTATATTTATATATACAAAATAATTATACAGTATACACAATACACACACATATATTATGTAAACACAAACTTTTATTTTGGATTCGATTAATCGTGATTAATCGTTTACAGCCCTAGACTATCTTTGCTATATGTTTTTATTCACTAAAGAACCAATTCATAAGACTAATTCGTTCATGAATTGGACCACATTGGCTACTGTATGTTTTGATTCACTAAAAATATCCAGTTCATTGAGTCATTTGTTCATGAATTGCACCACAAATGCTGTATGGGGGCAGTCGTGTCCTAAAGGTTAGAGAGTCAGACTGGTAACCCGAAGGTTGTGGGTTCGATTCTCAATACCGGCAGGAAATGACTGAGGTGCCCTTGAGCAAGGCACCTAAACCCCCAATCGCTCCCAATCGGGAAAAATGGCTGCCCACTGCTCCGGGTGTGTGTGTGTGTGTCTACGCTTTGCAGTGTGTGTGTGTGTGTGTGTGTTCACGTCTCACTACTCCTAATGTGTGTGCACTAACTTGGATGGGTTAGAATGCAGAGGACAAATTCTGAGTATGGGTTACCATACTTTAGCCTTCACATGTCACTTTTACTTTTTTACATTTAAGTTTAAAAAAAGAACCAGTTCTTAAGAGTTATTTGATTAATTGATATGGAAATTGTTCGAATGAAGATTATGATTAATTGGAAATCTTTACCCAGTCTTAAAGCTAAATGTTGAATTTCTTTGTTCACACACGGATATTCCCAGATCTCACTGTTCTCATGAAACATAAGGAGCTTTTCTCAACAAATCAAACATATTAGCTAAAGTCTTCAGTCCCATTAGTAAAAAGCTGGAGGCTATTATTTTCTCTTTCTTAGATTTCCTTCAATCTCACTTGAACACGTTCATGGATTCTGTGCCTGGCATATTAAGCTAACCTCATATGACCCCTGAGGATTTGATGTATTGAGTTGCATTTTTCGCACTCACTCTGTACGGCTCATAATTCCTGAATAAAATTGTGAGTTCTCTGTGTTCTTGCATTCCTGACTTATGTGGTTTGACCTTGATGGCCATCTTGAATGAGGAGCTGCATTCTTAGCGGCCTTATACAGGATTACATTGAAATTAAGGTTCATCTGCTTCAAATGAGTAAAAAACACCACAGTGGAACGTGCTACTTCAGTAGCTATGTACAAATAAAAATCTTTTTTATTCACAGTTATTTTTGCAGCTGAACTTGCATATGCATTTGTTGGAGTTTCCCTTTCAGATGCAACATTTATGGGAGGAGAGTATTTAAATGAATCACGCAAGGTGATTTACTAAGGCTTGCGCTAGTCAATTTACTGGTATTTGCGCCATTATGTAACGGCCAATAACGGCTGCCATTGGTAGATTGCATTGGTCTTTATGGAAATGTTCCGGCTGCATCTGTGTTCTTTCATTTGCGTGTTGTCAGTAGATGACATGCTGAACTTTCCACTCCCATCTGCACTTTTTTGGAATTGCGCTCTCATGCTAATTTGCCCTGTTTAGTAAATCTGGCCCTATCTAAGCACAATGTGATAAATATACCACAAGAAATAAAAGCTGTCTCTTCCAGCGATCTCTTGTAAATGATGCAACCGTGACAAGCAACAGGATATGTTGTCCTAAAGGGAACATTATAGTAACATGCCAATACTTGTTGTGTGTTAAAACATGTTAAATTATGCTAGCAATGCCTACAAAACATGCGTTAAGAAATACTAACTATTGAGGTATTCACATTAGATTTAGATTACATTTCACAAAATAGTTTTTTTGTCAATAGTGTAGCAGTGTTGTATAAAGTACAGCTCACATAGAACTCACTTTCAAAACAAGCAGCTTTCTGTTAGTCGGTGTGGTGAATTCATGTGACTAAACTGAAAAGTATGTAAAATTTGCACTCTCACTTCAAACTTCTAATTGCACATGTTCCGATTGGAATGACAGCCTTTAAATTTTGATCGTGAAATTTCGCCGAGCAATGAAAAATGTGACCACACCTAAAGTTGCAGTATGTAATATTGACAGTTAACAGGTATATTTGACAGGTTCTTCAGTCCACATTAAAAATACTGGAGACAGTTGTTTCCCGCGCCCCTCCTCCACACGCAACAGGAGCGAGCGCAATTGACAATGGAAGGCAAGAAGACTTACACACTTTGAGTTGATTTATCCACGTTTTAATATGTTCTAATATGCAAATATATTTTAGATGGAGGCTGAGGCTTTTCAGGTCGGGTAGAATCTCCGATCTCTGACCCAGTTCGTTTGTCGGCTTCCATGGCTGTAATAAGCTGTGTTTTCCACCAACTGGGAACCCGGGATGTCGAAATACTATTGGGTAAATTAGCAGCGTGCGGAATCACATAGACCAAAACAAAAACAGATATTCCGACACGGAACGCACATTTCAAAGTAAAATAACGGTCTGTAGCAGTCAGCCTCGTTTTTCAGATAAACAAATATGTGAACTTAGCATGTTTCCTAAGTTTCTGCAAACATATTATGGTAATTTAATGCTTTAGTAGTCAAAAATTACATACAGCACCTTTAAGAAACATGGTAATAATAATAATTAATAGGTTTATAATAGTAATTGAACTGGTTTGATATGGTTTCTCGGGGTCTAATGGGGTCTGAAGTGGACTAATATGGCCTGTCTAAGAGGTCTTCATCTGACACCTTCTTTCTGCTTTTCTCTTACAATATCAAACCTCAAACTTTTAAAACTATTTCATACTTTTAGGCCATGCTTTGTCAAGTCATCAAACTTTACTAAACTTTACCTTTTCTAGTTTCTAGTAATATTTTAACCACTTAATGTTGACTTTATAATATCACATTTGCTATTTGTGCACACACAATACAAATGTACAGTGCATATGTAGCTGCCTTTATAATTTTGGAAGCAGGTCCCTTATCATATTTGGGGGTCCTTGGCACCAAAAAGCAAGTGGCTTGCTTGATCCGTCACCTGATACAGTGGGTACAGCAGTTAAGCTGGAAAGCTAGTACTTGGTGACCTTCTGTGATTTAAGCTAGTTTTTAAGCAGTGTGAACTCCCTTCAAGATCGAATACACAAGAAATGGACTTTGATGTACAGTAGTAGACATGTTTAATGGTTTCTCCCTGTGATACTCAAAACTGACTAACACATTTTGGTCTTTCTTTAGGTTGTAGAATCGATTAATTTGTGTTTTTAGATGGTATTTGTAAAGATGCAGTCTTTGTTGTTTCCATTCTTATTTTTTTTCTTGAGTGACGAATAATTAAGATTTGTGTTCAGTTCCAGGAACTCGAGCTGGACAGGGAAACCTTGTTAGTAACCAATCGGAGTCTTGCAGAAGACAGCCTTTCAAATCGCCCCCATCTTCAAAATGGCAAGCTGCGATTGGCTGCAAAGTACGAGGAGCTGGCAAAGCTGACCACTGCCTGCAGGGAAAAGCAAAGCCGACTTGGTGAGTGAAAGATTAGGGTTTTAACTTGTGTGAAAGTGATGCTGTGAAATTACACCAGGCGTTCCTCATTTTCCTCATGGTTCTATACACATTGGATGTTTTGTAATACATAAAAAAAATTATTACAAGTTCTTGAAATTTGTATGTTTAAATATGCAAATTAGGCATTATCTCATTATATATGCACAATTTTGCATATATTTTTGGTAGATAGATCTGAACATATGATAAAGCCAGGTGCAAAATTATTTTTTCATTTTGATTACACACAAGATGAAAAAAGATGTTCAGAGGTATTTCAGGATATATGCTTTCATTACCTAGGAAATCAAAATATACTGTCCATAGCCTTAAAAAAATAATTGTTGCCAAATTTTTTTAATTAAAATGTCACATAAATCAGACCAGGAATGATTTATTAACAAATCCCTCTGAATATATCTTCAAAATACTGCTAAGTGTATAACTAGAAAGTTTGGTGTACATAGGCTGAGATGTTTATACTGGAGAATGACATTTGTAATGTAAAAATTCATACTTTTTTAGTGGAAACAACTATTTACAGACACAATATCTCATCAAATCATTAGCAACAACAATACAAACCACCTAAATCACATCAAAACTTATAAACACAGCATTTATGGCCTTAAACTGAACAGAAAAACTGTCAAAAACACACATCTAAATGTCAGAGCACGTCACGTGATGCATCTGAACCAATCAGGTTGTCAGAAATTGACATCAGCCAATGAGATTTCGCTTTTAGAGTTAAATGCCCATTGTACTTTCACGATTGGTTTCTGATAAAAAGGAAATAACCATATTTGGATCCAACAGCATTGTACAGGAGAGAGAGAGCTTTCCAGCGGTGTGTGAGATTAAAGGAAGCAGACAGAGACCGCGGAGCAGCACGTTGATTTAGAACGCCAACTTTTGTTGAATTTTGGAGAAAAATACAGACGCAAATAGACAAAGTATAGTAAAATAAAGACCTAAATGTGTATTTTCGACTTTTTTTCACCTCAAGTCTGAAAGAAGACATGTTATTGAAGACAAAAAGCCCCCCCCCCCCAAAAAAACGATGTTTTTGCCTGCCGTGTCTCGCCTTAAGATATAACAAACAAAATCCTCTTCCTTCCACATTAATGTTATGAAATGAATATTACGATATCTAATTATATGAGAATATTGCGATAATATTTTTGCCCATATTGCCCTGCCCTAGTCGTGTTATATAGTCTAATAGTTCTGATCTTCTAATATGATGAGCGTGGAGTGATTATAGAACTGCTCCAGTCACATACTCCGGCCCACCCTGCGTTTTTTGTGCTGCCTCTCTGGTTAGGCTTTGTTTAAAATGTGAGCTCAACCCAAATGTGTCCGGACAGAACGCATTTTCAGGGAAAAAAGTATTCTGTGCTCCTCCCCAGATTTAAGCAATGTTAGACACATTCATTTAAGCTTGTCGCTAATCTGATGACTGATACCTGATGATGATACACCGGCTGTTGACTAAGTAGTTTAAGAATAGCATCGGGACACTGCTGTCGTGTGCTTCTGGTGGTAATATTTCAATATCACCAGGCAACATTGTTCCATAATAACACACCCTGACATCCGGAGCTCCTCACTTATTCAAGGCGAGAATGGTTGACAATGGTTGACCTATGGCTGGATCCGTCCAGCTGCGATATCCCCAGCGCTGGAGCGGTGTTACCGTCCATCGCACCCTCACCAGGGTGGAGTGTAGCGGTCAGGTCCCATAGGGGTGGTCTGGGGCCACAAGGTCCCCACCTGGCTTTCCCACCTCTTTTCAACACCAGCCAGGAATAACTGCCCTCATCTGGACCAGACGTACTTAAGGTGCTCAGGTTTCACTTCCCAAACAGTTCCTCGTGGGTTCACAGGGACTTGTTTTCCTTTTTCTCTCAGCGTGGCCAGAATAAGAGAAATATTATTGTGTTCTCCTTTGGTCTTCCTCTCTTGGCTGAACGCTCAGCATGATAGTTTCTCACGGCCCATCTTTTTTATTGGCCCGCTGACATCGCATGTCGATTATCAGCTTGTACAACAGAGCGCTTGTGGGTTAGAAATCATCGTTTATTATTGTTTTCTTTATTATTTTAGGCTTCAGAGTTCATAACGATACTCGGTCAGGATTTGAGTGTTGACTCTTTTCGGTGGTTAAATAGTCACAGTGTTCTGAATGTTTATTAAACTAAGGAGAATTAATTTGAAGAGAATAACTTAGACTTTAGTTTAACTTCAGTTTGGAAAAACAAACAAAAACAAGTTTATAGCAGGGCACTTATAAGACTGTTTGGGAATTTAAACTCAGTAATGTCCATATGCAAAGACCAGAATTAATCAGTAAAAAATGTGTGTGATTGAAGTTCTGAGAAGTTGCCTATCTCTGCCTTTTGAGGTTTGACTACTTTTCTGGGTGGATGAATTTCTGGCGTTGATTATGAGCGTTACTGTAATTCCTGTGGGAGAAATTTGTTCCAGGTAAACAAGGATTCATGAATAGTTATGTAACATACCTTCCAGTTTTACTTTAGCAGATATCATGCAAAAGTGAAAGTTTGCTGGGTTTACAGGGCCATGACAGATTGAAAATTGAAATAAAAATAGGTCATCCTTTTGTGGTGTGCCAGTGAAAATTATTGCAGGGAAAGCAACTGGCCCATCTTGGTTATCAGGAGGAAAAAACAATATTGTTGTGAAACCTTGCTTCATCATCATTTGTGCTGCTGTGATTAAATAGAAGTTGTACGCAAGCATCTTATTTAAATGAAATTGTGCGTGGAACGTGATTTAAAACATGCACATCTTTAATTACAGCTGGCAAATAGCTTTGAGCTTTGTGAATAAGATCTATAATGAGACTATTTTAAATAGGTTACAATTGAGCCATGTTTTTGCTCTAAGAGAATAACAATGAATTAAACTGAATGAGTATAAACTTGTTGAAGCTCCATTTAAGAGTATTTAGCGTCTCGGAATGTGGGTGGTTAGTGAAATTCCACACAAGTGGTGCAAATGTTTAGTTAATTTGCTTCTCTGTGTGTTTAGGCCAAGTCAAACAACAAGTATCTGTTGTGATGTTTGCAAGGGAAACTGCTTAAATGAAGTAGCCCAGCTGGGACCTCAGAGGAAGACGTTGGAACTCTGCAAGTCTTTCTCTGGAATTGTTGCTTCGCCGTCGCTCTTGGCCTGTTTGGTGTATTCACCCTCGCAACCTGCTGTGTGCATCAATGATTTAGGCATGTGGTAGCTTTACAGACTTCGAGATTAGGCTTTTCCTCCTTTTTGCATTAATTCATGTACAGTGAGGTTGTATATTTCCGCTGTAGCCCACAACATCAACCCACTCACTGTGCTTTTGGGCCCGCATTCCAGCCCTTTTGACCAAAGAAGCCCATATGAATTATTTGTTGACTTTTTTGGCCCCTCCTCACCATTGTGCAGCCTAACTAGTGATGCAAATCCATATGAAAGGGCTTTTGTTTGAGACCCCACCTCCAGTGCCTTTCAAAGAAAAGGCAGAGATTCATCTGATAGTCAGAACGTCTCAACCTGCCGAACCCACCCCTTCACCCGAGAAGCCGGCAGCGTCTGGGAACCGAAGTCTTGAGAGAGATTGATGAAAAAAAAGTTGCCGGAGTGAAATGCCAGCAGGAAATTGAACTGTCGTGAGCGGGCAGAAAAGAGGAGGAGACGGTGGGGTTCCTTCGGTGTCCGACAGAGCAACAAAAGATCAGCGGAGATATCTGCTAGTCCGCTTACACGCTCTGACAGAGCTTGTACAGGAAATTCCCATCTCCATGGCCACACGGGCAACGGTCCACTCGAGAAACGCTGTTTCACAGGACCTTTTTTTTCTTCGCCCTTGCAGCTGCCGGCCAGTGACGGAAGGAGGGTGGAATGTTCACCTTCCTGTCACCATGAAGTGCACATGTACCAGTGCCTCCAGCTGCAGCCGGATGGGTGGGAGAGATTGTTCCCCCCCAACAGCAAACATCTGATTCTCATTTCGTTAGAGCCAAAAGCAAGAATGAAAAACCTTTGGATTGCTCCATCAGCTGAGACCGAAGTTGTGGCTCAGAGGCTTGCGAGTTATTGCGTAATACGCTGTGGCAGCGACAGACGTTAGGAGAAGAATTTGGCTCTGGAAGGTGCACTACTAGTTTCTTGATAGGAATTCTAGCTTGATGATACAAGTCCCGGCGCTACCATGTTGGGGTGGATTTGTTCCCACTCAGATTTTCCCATTTGCTTCTAATGCTTTCGGCAAATATGCTTCTAATCCTTCTGTTCCCCCTCACATGTGGTCAATGTCACATTCTTGACCTGTACATTTTCTGGAGGGTGACACGGCGCTGGTATACGACACACTATCCATCCTGCTTCAAAAGCAAAGAGCACCATGAGTGCCCTTTTGTTGTTAACCTAGCGTAACGACACCGCTTACCCGAGGCCCGAACTGATGACCTTTTACACTCACTACAACCCCATCATTGACCTCTCAACACATACCCTCAGAAATCTCACCAAACTGCTTGTCAACCGCTCCACCCTTTACAAAAAAAAAACCCTCCAGAGGGGGGTTAGCCATAATTGCGAGTGAGAAAAGGGCATCTTTGTCTCAAAGTGCCTGTAAATCACAGGGCCAGGGCATGTTGGGGGAGCCGAAGAGGCCGGGGAACGTTGTAAGAGCGCATAGTTCTTACTGATGGAGGAGTTGGTAATTAACAGGATGTGAAGTCGCTCTGGCCGTCTCTCAGTGTTTGAATGCAGGGGGCAGTTATCAAAGCTGGATTAGGTCCATTGAGCTACCACACACATGAGGCCTTAATCACTCAGTGGGGAAAGGGGCCTCTTTTGAAATCAATCTCCTGAGAATCCAACCCAAACTGGGAACTCCATGCCAAAAGCCCTTAGAAAAAATAAACTTGATACATTATGTTGACATTTCTGTTTGACTCTTTCACATTGGCTTAAGCTCAGTGACATTGAATGGGAGGAAAACTAAATGCACTGCTGAATATTAGGGAAATAGCTCAAATATGTTCAAAACAAATCTGACTAATAAGCATAAACTGTAATATGGTAGATTGTTTGCTCCCCTTTAAAAAAAAGTTCAATGGTAACACCTTAATATACTAGGTATTAGACAGTCTTAATAATACATTTTGTAACACTGTATCTAATACCTGTTGCATCAGTTTTAGCATGATAATATAGTAAATGCTATGATTTGAAACACCTGTTTACTATATGGATGACCTATACAGGACAGCTATTCAAATGTTAGGCTATACAGTATGTCTGTTTTGTTTAGCAGAAGGACGGTATTTAATGAACGTGCGTAATATAATAATGTATTAATAGATTAATAGTGGTGTCACGTACACTTCCGTTCAAAGGTTTGTGGTCAGTAAAACTTTTTTAATGCTTCTGAAGGAAGTCTCTTATGCTCACCAACTGTTTTCTATTTTAATGTATTTAAAATATATATTTTATTCCTTTGATGGCAAAGATGTTGGTTAATATTTTTGTTAAAACTGTGATAGATTTTATTTTCAGGATTCTTTGATGAATAACAGTTCATAAGAACAGCAATTACATTTAGAGTTAGAGACTTTTTTATAAAGTGACTTACAAATAGAATACAAATTATATTAATTGGAAATTTGGTTTTGTAACAATGATCAAAAGTGTGACGGTAAACAATTGAATGTGTCCTTGCTGAATAAAAGTATTCATTTTTTAAAAGAAAATCTTATTGAACCCAAAGTTTTGAACGGTAGTGTATATAATGATATATATAAAATGTTAAATATATACAATTTTAGATGTTCCAAATCTCGACTACAATGAACCACGATGCATGTTCAAAAAGCATAATGCGGTAGTACTTTTTTGTTAGTCTCTATTTTTGTCGAGTCGATTAGTGCTCATACAAGATTGTTGAAAGACATTTAGTGATGTTGAGTCTGTTGGCTTTTTTTGTTTGTTTTTTGTTTTTTTGAAGAAAACATGTGTTGACCTATCTGTCAAGCATTTAATTACCCAGAAAGGTCTCCTCAGGCACCTGCATCCCTGTGTTTGGGCTTGCGTGGCGTCCTCACATTGTCTGTTTTGACCCGAGGAAAACCTGAACAAAAGGCCTCCACAAGTACATTCTTCAGAAGGGCGCTGGCGTACTACTTCCCTCTCTAATTCTACATCAGAAGTGACACTTGAACAGAGTATTGCTGTGCAGAAGCAGATGTCTGTTTGATCAAGGAGAAGTGTGAAAATTGACAATTTACTCCACCTCATGTTGTTCCAAACCTCGATTACTTTCTCCTAAATCAGTGAATAATGACTTCGAATATAGTGCATGAGTCATATGGACTGCTTTAATGGTTCATTTTGATGCCTGTCATGCCGTTTTTTCCCCCCTTTTTTATTATTTTGTGTTTTACAGCAAACTGATTGATACAGATTTGGTTGTACTAGCCTTTTAGAGGATGTGATGTGCAGGTTTTCGCGTGCAAACCCAACGGGGCACATACGCCGTCTGAAGTTATTCCTTTCATTCTGATGACAGGAAAGCAGCCGGTGGTATTTATCTGTAAAGACCACAAAAGAACACCCACCGTTCTGTTATTTTGACAGGAAGTGAGGGAGTGTGTGCGCACACGCTTGCAGAGAAGAGAGCGTTTCAACTTTTCCTGTGTATATGCTCACACATTTATCAAGCCTATTAGAATAAGCTGTGCCAAGAATTCCGTTAAACGAAGCCAACGTGAGCTAAACTGTGCGGAGCAAATTTCAGATAATCAATTATTCCAAACAGTTGTCACTCTTGTACTTGTATACCGTTCATCATTGTGGCAGCAGTACACAGCATTTTTTTATAGAAAGAAAAGGTGAGTTATAGAAAGTGAAAATATTCTTGAATGAATGAATGATGTGATGACACAGCAGCATTAGCTTGCGCCACCAACAAAAAGTGTTGCGTTTCAAGGTTGCTTTACACTGACAGAAGTCCTTGTGTAAATAGCATTTTCCTTCCGTGCATAGTAATGAGTCCAATCCATTGACATGTGACTTGGGTTGACAGGGTGTGTAGAGTTGAAAAATTGACTGGTCCACTGAGTCTTGCATGGTAAGTCCATTTCACTGCTTAAGACTTGGAGAATCTGTTATTTCTCATTTTTCATTTATCTCAATTAATCATTCACGAGCTTGAGCTAATATCTTGTGCTTAGAGACATGCTCATGCATATTTTACTGACATAATAATTAGGATACTCACCTAGCTAGATAAAAATAATTAGGTTTCAATTCACTTCAAAAGGCTTTATTGGCATGACAAATTTTTTTGTTTATTAAACAAAAAAGAAAGTAGGTTATTAACTGATTGTGAACAAGTAAAATCAGGTTAATTTACATCCACTGGAAGCGGCAATAACAGTTTTTAGGCTATTGATATAGTGTTGTTATTGTTAACTAAAATTATAAAAATATAAAACAAATATTAAATATAAATATCAGATGAAAAGCTAAAGTTAAATAGAAAAAGCACGTAACAAAATTACTAAAAGTTAAACTAAAATTAAAAAGAACTGCAAATATAACAATAAAAGCTAGTTCTAAATATTATAATAGTATACATGACAAAAGCACATATCAAATGAACTGAAAATATATAATATTTAGCATGAAATTACAGTATATTCCAGGTTATTAATTGCATTACTTCCACAGTAGGATTTCTCTTGTATCTAACTGCACTCTTGGAAATGTCTTGTAAAATCTACAATATCATACTGTATTTCTACAGTGCATATGTACTATGAAGGTACCCAGCATGCAGTGCGGCATGAATAGATTATGCTGTTTTCATTTGTCACACTTCTGACTTGGCTAGATCAGAAATTTGAATATGAATACAAAAATACATCATTGCTCCAGCACTTAAGGACTCCTTTGTGAAAAAGTGTGCTTAATTGTATTGAATGTGTACTTTAAATAAGTAATTACATTGTAATTATGTCAAATTAAAGGTTTTACTTTAAAGTAGTTTTTAAATCATTAAATAAGTACACTTATTTTGAAGTGTTGACTTAACACATCAAAGCATACGTGCTTGATTATAAGACATAGAGGTAATTATGAAATTACATATTCTACTTAAAGTGGAAGTTCAGCTCATTGCATTTCATATATTTAAACTATAGTATTTACATTTAATTGAAATTAACATGCAATTAAGTGACCAAAAACATTGTTTTCCTCCAAGTATATTCTTAGAAAGTACGTTATTTCCGTTATAAGTACTCTTTTTGAAATGATGCTAAAGTGTACTTTTTTTTACGTGAGAAAAAAAACAATTTCCCCTTCCGGAGACATTCAATATGAATGCATTTCTTTTAAAAATGCTAACAGAATTCTAAAGTCAGACGTCAAAAGACCTTTAGTTTGGAACAAAACAATTGTGTTCACTCAATGAAATCAATTAGCATTATGTATTCATGGAGAGGGAGGAGGGCAGAACCTTTCTCTGGTCTATTGATCTCTGAAGGTCAGCTCAGATGAATGATGATTTTCTTTCTCTGATTGGGCATTTCATTCATGCATCTAATTGGTTGAAATCTCAATGTTGTTTTTCTGTTTTGGATCCACGTGACCACTTCAAGCAGAGGACTGTGATCTGACATGTCACAATAATAGCGTTGGGTCCTTAGCTTCATATCCATCAGTAGCCATTGTGACTGCGAGGTCCCAGAAGCCCCAGGTCATATCTCTGGCTCCAGTAGCCCTCTTGCCGTGGAACGGACGCCCCGCAGCACATCTACATGGCTTCTCCCCAGTATGTAGGTCACCCACAGCTGCTCCCCAAGTGTTTGTTTGGCTGTCTGTCGCCTTCCATTACCGTTTCATCGCGTGGGTCTCCGGGGTCATGCACGTGGTGTGCCACTCCCCCCTCGCTCACGCTGACATGCCTCAGCAGTCACAGGGCCACAACGTACAGATACACACTAATGCATGTGACATAGTGGGCCTTTGATTATTCATGTTCTGAGAGCAGGACATATAAAAGGCTTTGTTGTGAGTTATTGGCAAGGCGTGTGCCTGACTGATCCGAGAGAGTGTTGGCATCAATCCATCGTAGTGACAAGAGGAATTAAGGATGAAGCTCATCATATATGAGTCAGTGGGAGAATCTCATATAGATTATATAGAATGGAATGGCAATGGTATAATAATGGTATGCTTCAATAGAAAAATGGTATTGCCATGGCTATTTGGACGTGGTATTATGGTGTTGTCATGTTTTTGGTCACTACACAAAAAAAATTGTTATATGTAATAATTTTGTCATTACCATTATTACCAAGCATACCATTATTAATTAAGAAATGTATACTTTTTCAAATTAAATTATATATATACTGTAATGTTTCACTTTATAAATGGTACAGTTAATAACTTTTTACTGGTACTTTTAAACATTTTCCTAATTAAAATAAGCATTTTTGTACAGTGTTGGGATGCCATGCTGGAGATTATGATAATCATACAGTACCATTATAATTACCATCTGATACCTTCATTGTACCATGGTGCCTCCACAGTCATTTTCCCAAGAGCATTTACATCCTGTAATAGAGGTTTGTTTGGGGATCTGCTCTGGCTTATTGGAGCGCAAATGGTGTCATTGCCTTGACCTGTCCATGCCCTCAATGGCCACTAGCTCAGCTTTTCACATCCCCTGTGGACTCAACACATCTGCACATTAGCATAATTGCCGGTTGCCATAGCAACCCCAGCACAACACTTAGAGGTCCCGAGCCCCTCACTCTCATCAGTGGACATGAGCTAACAGAAAGTGATTGCGTCCACCCTCGCCCTCAGGGCCCTGCAATAACACTGTAAAGAGACCTGAGTGCAGCTTCAGTCCTGCACTTTACACAAAGACTCAAGCCGTGGAGCTTCTTCACAGCTGAACACACTCACGATATGTTTTCATGCACTGTTGTGTCGTTCTTTTGTCCTGCTGGCACAGTTACCAGCCCCTGAGAGATCTGTTTGTGCAGCGGGACACTGTCAGCTGAAGGTTTTTTTATTACATTAATGTTCCATTTATTACAACATGCACCAAAAGAACCACAAAAGTACACTTTTTTTAAGAGGACCTATTGAGCTTTTTTACATTTGTTTTTAGCATTAGTGTGTAATGTTGCTGTTTGAGTGTGAAAAGTTCTGAAAAGTTACAAAGCACAAAGTCACTCCAAAAGGTGTTATTCTCTATATCAGTGTACACGGTTTCGGAAGTCCCCCTTGTAGTCTTGAGTTTTCTTCTGGGAACGTGCATGTCAGGCCTGTTTAAGTTGCATTAGTGTGTTGAGTCTCGTGGTTATGGTAAGGCAAGTGACATTTCCGAAATACGCTCGAATCGCTCGAAGCGGTTGACCAATCACAACACACTGGTCAAGCCAACCAATCAGAACACACACTGAGCTTTTCGGAAAGAGGGGCTTCATAGATTGAAAAGAGAGGTGCTGCAACAATGTAAGGTGTGTGAAATTATTATTTTTTTACCGTGAAGCATTAAAACCTATTGTAATAGACCCTAAAAACTAAATCAAGACACTGTAAAAGGGTATAATATGGCCTCTTTAAAATAAAGGGGATTTTAACAGCAATGCCATAGAAGAACCATTTTTGGTTCCACAAAGAACCTTTCAGTGAACTTTTTTCTACTTTAAAGAACCTTTTATGGAATGAAAAGTTTCCATGGATGTTAAAGGTTCTTAATGGAATCATAGATGCCAGTAAAAAACCTTAATTTTTAAAAGTGTAGTCATACCATGTTTCAGATCTTTATTTAGTCATACGATAGTTATTCTCTGGAAATCCTCTCATGCATAGCTCTTAAATCTCATGCACGCTTGCACGTTTAAATGTGTAACAGTTCTTGACAGACTGACAGCTTAGTGAGCAACCTGTTAACTCTTATGTAATCTGTTATGTCCGGTTATGTCATCTGTCACCGTAAATTACCAAGCGCTTTAAACTGGGTGGATTCTGATTGGCTGTCAATGTTTTTATAATTTATCAGCTTGAAAAAAATTGTTCTGAAAGTGATTCCAATGATATTGTCATCGTAATATGATCTATGCTATATTATGATAACATTGTAATGATTTATGTGTAGTGTAAAGTTACTCAAAACTATAGTATATTGTTGTATTTTTCCCTTTCATTGGCATATGCCTTGCACAATTCTATTCTTAATTCCTTTTGAGTTTGGATTTTGGTTCAGATAGAAATAATGTATGTTGACCAGTGTTAGTGTCACAATTTTTTTAAATCTTTTGACAAAAACAAAATTGTCATGGCAACCTGTGATATTCTACTCTGAGCTGACCTTGAATTGGCAACACTATCAACGCCGAAATGAATCTGTGGTGCAAGTCAGCGCTCTAAGTTGTTTACATTCATTATTATTGTAACGTTATGTGCTTTGAGACACGAGGTAGTTTAATGCTGTCTCGTTAGGCTTTGCAGACTCTGCTGTGTGCGTTCATGTGTTTTGGAAGAGGTGTGGCTTTAGAGAGCGCTGTAAAGGAAGGGTGGCTTCTTATGCTTTCAAAGCTAGCGTGCTATTGCTAGCCTCTCCGAAATTGCCTACCCTACCTTTAAATGTAACTGAATAACTTGTATTTTTCATATTCAATTTCAGTTTTATGAGGAGGTGTTTACTTTTTCATCGCACTGCAATGAAAACTGGCCAACTAATGAGATGAATGCCTTTGGTCACATGCTCAGAGCTGGCGCTCACGTATACAGCAGAATCGACAGTGAATAGCAGAGGAAGAATCCAGAACCGGCTCTCTGTACTCTTGGTGTTAGAAACGGAAGTTTGCGTACCGCTGCAATTTTGCATTTCTGTTTCTCTGTAAGCGCCACCTACTGTCAAAGAGTGAAGTCTGGCTATTCAGCCTATCTGTCGTTTTTTTATCCCATGCGAGAATTTTTTGTACAATTTCCATGTGAACCTTTAGTTCATTAGTGAATATCATTACTGCAAAATAAAATACACAATGCAAAACTTTTTTTCCCTGAAGATATCGATAACGGCTCATTTTGGTAAATGAGATGATAACTCAGTAGTGAGTCTTTTGTGAATCTGTTCAACCAATGAACTAAAAACATTCTTTATTTACACTATGTAACAGGAGGTTGTCTATGTATTATCTACATTATTTTGTGTTGTCTTTCACATTTGTTGTCGTGGGGCAGTAGATTCAGCAGCGGGGCAACTGGGATGCTACAGAGTCACAATGATATCTATAGAAATAAGTTTCACTCCTCACAGTTCTGAGCCACTGTCATGTTGAGAATTGAAACTGACTGAGATTAAATGTTTGTGGTTTTTCCAGAGGCCTTCACGGAGAAGCACAGCCCTCAGACTGCCCACAATCTGCTCCAGGAGGAGGTCACGCGTGCCGAAGAACAGTCTGAGGTGATTTGAAAGTCCTTTGCATCCTTTATATCTCTAGAAACTCTTTCTGTGTCTTTTATGTTCAGTCAAAAAATGTTGACATGTTATTTTTTAGCATTGAATGCACCGTTGAATGAACATGCCCTGTTAACTGAACCAGAACAAAGCAGAACGAAAGCCTGACAAAAGTGCAGAAAGTCCTTACTCTACATGACACACTCCTTGTTTACACAGAACCGCTCTGAATATAAGGGTGACGTGAAGGTGAAAATCCACTCTAAAAATCCACTAACCTCTACACTACTTACAAAGATGGATCTGTGATCTAATCAATGATTTAAAGCATTGACAGCCCACGTGTCATGAATAAGAGATGAGGCTAACACATCAGAGCTGATGTCATGTCTCCAGCACTGTGGTTTGTCCCAGAAGTGGAAAACCAGCGCTCCCAACATTTCAATAGGAACATTTCTCCTTACATGGTGTTCAATTGTTCTTCCTGCCACTGTAGATATACAGTAGGTGTATAACTAAACCTATATGGAATTATAGGGCGCAGGTTTTCTGGGTGAATTTTAGTGTAATGTCATGCATTTGCTAGGGTGGTTGCTTATTGGCCCAAGTCATACTATACTCAATAAGTCTCAATAATATTCCCTTCTTCAATATAAGTCTATGAGACTTGTTTTTTGAATTTCTGATTGCTTAAAGTAACATTACTAAGTTGCTTTATTTGAGCTGTCATTCACATCTGTAGCGCAGGACAAGTTTAAAGTAATAGACTGTACAAATTGTTCAATATGAATACAACTGTTGTTGTAATATCAGCCCTCGTGGTCTCAGAAGCATGAAAATGGTTTCATCTGTTCGTATGAATATAATTACATTTTAGCCTTGTAATGTCTGTGTATCCTTGTTTTTCATCCATGTGCTCATGTTCCTTGTTAACATTCATTACTAGTGTTGGGAAATCAGGCTTGTTTGCACGTATCGAATCCTTTGAACAGTTTCAGGTAAAAAAAAAAAGGATTCAGGTATTTGTTGCAAATTACTACTGTTCAAAAGTGCAGGGTTTGTATTGTTTGTACAGGAATTGTTTTTGAAAAAGTCTATTTGATAACAGTATTATTGTGAAATATCAAATTTGCAAAATGAATTTTCTATTTTAATATATTTTAAAATGTAATCTATTCCTGTGATGGCAATGCTGACTTGTCAGTCTTCAGTGTCACATGATCCTTCAAAAATAATTTTAATATGCATTTGTTGCTCAAGAAACATTTCAATGTTGAACATTTTTGAGGAAACCATGATGCATTTTTCAGGATTGTTTGATGAATAGAAATATTTCGTAAACATGTAAAAATTACCAATTTAGAGCCTTAATATAATTAATTAATAATTAACAAAAAATGCTATTTATTAAAACTGTTTCACATGCAGATCACTGAGTCAGTGAGTTGTTGACTCAAACCTATGCGTTTAGAGACCATTTGAATGGATTCATGGAAAAGATTTGACTCAGAAGAAGAACGATTTGTCCACAAATTGAACATCGCTAATCATTACGTGATATGTTAGCATCACAGACTATTCAACAAAGGGCTTAAAACAGCTCCGCACAACTTGTGCCATTGGAAAAATACTTCTTCGATGTGTTCTCTTGTTGTTGTCTCAGGCGTCCTCAGCTGTGTCTGATTGATCTACGTTGGGTTATCCGTCTTCCAGCTGTAAACAAGCACTGTGTCTTCCACCTCACACAGGCCCGATCGATAGCTCTGTGACTTTGTCATTATGCCCCTGCCGTCTGATTGATGATCTCACTCCGTCGTAAGTAAGCTGTACGGAGAGCCAGCCTTCAGCAGGACCCGTGCCAGACAAAACATCAGACCGACACGTGTGTTTAAAGCCGTGGATTCCCACAGGACTCGCATATTCTATTAGTCTGGAAAAGGACTGACAGCAACCGTTCATAGACTGCTCTTATACGAAACTATAACATTTTAATGATGCCTTGATTGAGGAAGTATAAAGAGCTAATAAACCGCAGGAGACCACATGAAATGCTGTCGGAGGGCTCTGCTTTCCATTCAGACAAACATTTTGGGGGAATTTATAACTTTTGGATACTTGTAACTTTGTGCTCATGCAATAGTAATTTTACTTTTGATTACACTGGGAAACCCCACTGAGGTAAGACATCATTACTGTTGCTCATGCTTGAGCGATTTCAACAAACCCCAATAACTTGTAATGTAGTGTTTGCCATGTTTGTTTGTTTAGAAAGGTGTGCTATGACACTTTTGATAATTTTTGCCTGCCAAAAACATTTAAACGAGTGAAAAAAATCCCATAGACTTGCATTGAAATGGGGATTTGGGCCAAAAAATAAATCAAACACATTTTTCATCCCAAATGTGCTCTGTTGCAGAGATGGACAGTAACAAAGTACATTTACTTGAGTACTACTTAAGTACACTTTTTGAGTATCTGTACTTTACTTGAGTATTATTTTTTCTGGAAACATTTTACTTTAACTTCACTACATTTGAAAGACAAATATCATACTTTTTACTCCACTACATTTCTGTCTAGTTCCTTCAGTAGAAAGTAGTAAGGTCAGGGATGATTTTGGTTGCAGGGGTTGCATTTTGGTTGTGAATGAAAGTCTGATTCGACGTCAGAACTCGACTGATGTTGGTTTCTGACGTCAACCCGATTTTCAACCACAATACAACGTCTGTCCAACGTTGGAGATTAATGTCAATCTGACGTTGGATTCTGACATCAACCTAATTTTCATTTTCAATGTTGGTTTTAGTCTTCTAAATGTGAATTTTGTCATTAGTTTGGAGCACACTAGCTTATATAACAGTAAGACTAACATACTCACACTAGAAGCCAAAAAACTGGGAACAGCCATTCGGGTGTCCGAAACCATTGTGGACGTTATTGAGTGCACTTATTCAATCCCACTACTAGAACTGTGCTCTAGAAATACATTTAATATTGATATGAGGGTAGGTAGGCAGGCATAGATTCAGAGGCATGTGGTACTGTAAGTATTACATGCAACAATAATAAAACAATGCATTGACATTTACTTTTATACTTGAGTACTTTTAAAAATGAGTAATTCTGTACTTTTACTTAAGTAAAAATCGGTCTTTACAACTTTTACTTGTAACGGAGTAATATTTGACCAGTAGTATCTGTACTTTTACTCAAGTAAGGAAGTTGTGTACTTTGTCCACCTCTGCTCTATTGCTGGGGTATTCAAATACAATCTGAGAACATCCAGTTACACAAAATTTCTTAGTGGGAAAGGTCCGGATAGATATAGTCATTTATCAGTGCTGTAGTACAGCACATAATGACCATACTTGTCCGTACTATGATTTGGGATCAGTTGTTTTCAGTACTATTATTAAATATATTAAATGAGACCATTCAGACACATTTTAAGGACATAATTGTACTGGCTGTACTTGTAGGCTATTACTATTTGTCTTGCTGCATCAAGAAAAAATTAGAAATTACAGTAAAACTATAAGTATAGGTACACATACATATACTAAACTGCACATTTGTGACAACATATCTAAGCAAAAGTGGTTGCATAGTAATCTGTATGCAGAAAAGTTACTGTTGTATGCATTGGGCATTTCACTAAATTGAATAAATAACAATAATATAATAAGTGCACATTTATTAAAGAACAAAGGAGAGTCTGATAGAGGAAAAAATCTGACTGCTCAGACTTTGTTCCATGCATGCACCAGTCAATCTGTACCTCGCATCAATGACTCATGAGAAAAATGACACTTTTTTTTTTCTCCTGCCAATACTTTGAACTGTGGGGAAAAAATGGTGTGAGTGCAATTCTAAGACAGTGGTGCAGCTGTTCATTGCTAAGCTTGGTGTGGTACTTGGTGTTAATAATGTACATTGTGGAGAATGCTGACTCACAGCAGTATGTGGAACCAAACATGGTCAGGATGTGTAGCCGGCACCATCTTTCCCCAGAAAGTGGCAAGGTCACAATTACCAACCTGCTCTTTCAAAGACACATTTTCTTGCAGTTCAGTCAACTTCATTTGTAGTGATGCAACATTTGCCCTTCTGAAGATTGTTTTGCTTCCTCTGGAAACTCATTTGTGACCAAGAAGGGGTTCTGTATGAACAGCAGCATTTTCCAAAATCATCAAATTGAGTCTTGAAGTTGTCCATCAGCTTCTGTATGAAGCTAGCATGGCATGTCATAACTTGCTCTCCCTGGGTTTGCTCCAAAAGTTTGGGCAAGTGGACAAGTTCACCTTGAAAATCAGTCTTGAAAATCTCCAATTTCTTCTGGAAATCCCGGTCAGCTGTTATCAAATCATATACTGTGTTGTCAGAGCCGGCCCGAGCCTTTTGGGGGCCCTAAGCAGAATTTGATTTTGGGGGCCCCTCCTACCAGGCGGAGTCACCTGTGCTTGACGATTACTGACACAAATGTCACGCTATAATGCTACATTATAAATACAGTGAGGTTATGTGTTAATACAAAATAAATACTTAATAAAAAGTAGATACTCAAATAAAAAGTTGTAACTTTTACTTTACTTTTTTACTAACTCATTGAAACTTCTGAAAACAAACTCTCACAAAACATAAATAAATTATTTGCAAATGTACAATAAATGTGCAATCTTCAACTACAAAATAAAACCAAAATAGACAAACATGGATATAATCAAAAATAGAATGTTACAAAAAAAATAGATAGGCTACTTAAATAATGAAAGTGCATACATTTTTCACTTTTGTTTTTAAAACGTTTAACTTTTACTTTACTCTTTTACTAACTCTCAATTATTTACATCATTTAAAATGATGACAAAACTGAGAAATCAGAAACGTAATAACAGCAACAACAATGACAATTATTGACGGTGTAACTGTCCTCAAAATATATTTTTTAAATATATAGATTATTATTGTAACAGACTTTGTTGGATTGTACATGCATCGCATCATGACAGAATCCAACAAAGTCTGTTACAATAATAATGATGTACTGGCGCTAGTTGTATATGTGTGCATGCAATGTATTTTTCCCCTCGGGGCTTGCCGTAGATGCGCACTTGGTACTGGAGTGTCGCGGGGTTTTGGAGTTAGTGATCTGATGTGTGGAATATAATAAAGTGGAGAAGACTTCAAACTGCTATCGTTTATTATTTTCTTATTTCTGTTAGTGTTAGGTGAACCCTATTCGAACGCTCGGTCACATTATTAAGATTATTAAAACCATATTAATAAAGTTGAAGTCTATTTTCATCACAGAAGTCTCCCCACCCACGAATTGTCTACACACGCGAGGTGTCTAGATTATGCGCTTGACTCAAACGCTGGCAGACACAGCAGCAGTTGTAGGCAGGTATATTGATCATAAAATCAGAATTCGCTTGTCATTAATTATTCATTCATTCATTTATGTTGCTTGTTTAAGTTATCTAATATGTGTAAAAAATAAATGAAAAAATAAAAACTCGATTGGGGGCCCCCTGGTGGCCAGGGGGCCCCATGCAGCCGCTTAGTTCGCTTATGCCTCGGGCCGGCCCTGTGTGTTGTTCTATCCCTGCAGCTCAATGTTGAGCTCATTAAGATGTGATGTAATGTTTGCCAAAAATGCAGCTGTTCGCATCTTCTCCATATCTTCCAAAAACTCTTTTCACTCATTTGGTCTGATAGGAAAGCTTTGATCTCCTCCCGAATAGCCCAAAAGCGCTCTAAAACCTTGCCTTTGCTGAGCCATCTGGCATTGCTGTGCAGTAGCAAGTCATCATAGCCATCAGAGACACCATCCATCTGTGATGACGAAGACCACAACTTCAGATCTATCCCTCTGTTTTGTCCGCATCCCTTTGATGGCCTAATGGATGTCCTCTCCTCGTGTGTGTGATTCAAGAGTTGTTAAACCCAACAGAATTCCTTCTTTGTTTCATCTTAGAATCTCACAAATACCAGAAGCTGGGCATTATCAATGGCATCTGTTGATTCATCCACAGCTCAAGAAATGCACAGTGCAATCTGAATGGCCTCATCAAGTTAGCACATCTTCAGCTAATATTTCAGTTCTTGACATTGACAGTTTTGACGAGCGCTATGGACTCGGAGTATATAAGGCTCAATGGTTTTGAACTTGTTGCTGGGAGAATGAATGCATTATTTTCTGTCCATTTTCGCTATCAACTTTTCTTTTCTTTGAACAAGCCGTACTCCTAGAGAGCGAGAGCTGGTGTCGATCCTGTTTGAAAGCTGACTAAAATGATTTTATTGACTTTTTAAAATGATTTTATTGAAATTGTTTAATGCCGTTCGGTACCTATTGGTCTTTTGCTGGGTCCGGACACAGACTGCGGTCCACCATTTGAATATGACTGCTCTATTGGATTGATTTGTATTCATGCAATAGCTTTTGGATCCTTTTACTTTATATTTGTGGAATGGTAGCTTTACCTCCAATTATAAAATGCCAATGTGACGTAGATCATGGGGTAGGCTGAACAAGGGTGAACAGTATAAGAAACAAAAACACTTCACAACCAATTGTTAAATTGGTTAAATCATACGATAAACACAAAATCAGTGATGGCGACAACAAGCCAAACAAAGTCAAAAGCCAAAATGAGCAAGAAGCTGCATACGTGGAAGAGATAAGGATATTTGAAGAAGGTGGTGTAATATGATTGGTTGTTTGAACCAAAGACTGACAGGCTGTAGGTCGATCCAATGAACATCTGAAATGCACACACACACACACACACACCTAACAACAAAACTACCCACATATACCCCTATTGCAACACTCTTAATACATACAGCGTACATAACAACATCATTATTTTATTAATTTATTTGTTTATTTGAGTCACACATTGCATGTTATTGTCCTACACTGATGTGTAGTTTGCCAAGGGCAGTGTCCTAAAAGACTTTATTGTTCTGTCTGCGAGTACATTTAGGGGGTGGGTTTGTGCAGACGAGACTTATTAATTATTCAATCCCCCATACTGAGACAGACAGAGTGCAGACACCTGCCCCTTCCACCAGAGGCTTCAGTAGACACATGAGCTCGTGTTCAATTTATCCTTCCATTATATGTGCAGACATCATGTTTGTAACTCTACAATGCAAAAAAACAATGTCATGTAATCGGAAAATGTGCTTTATGTATTAGCATCTAAATCCATTGATTTTCCCTGCTGTAAAAAAACAAAAAAAAACATAAAACATAGCCTAAAGTAGTTTTTTATGGTTTTAGAGAGGTTTTAGGAACTTTTATGCTGGTCGGGATGGGAGATCAACTAAAGTAGACCAGGATTTCCCAAACAGAGGTTCACGAAAATTTTTTAATAATAAATAGCCCGAACTTAAAACTGAAATGTGCAATTCTTTCTATTCAGTGCGACTTAGCAATTATCAATTCAAAGGCTGCAAAAATAAAAGCTTGAAAATGTTAAAAGCTTTCGGTTTTGAACCTTTGAAAGTGAAGAATTTAAGAAATAAATCTTAAAGTAGAATTATAATTTACAACACTAGTATATTTCGGTCTTTTATTTATTCAGTATATTATTATTATTATTTTTATTATTATATGCAATTGGATTGAGTTCCTAAAACACAGAGAGGTTGGTCGTGCAGTGTTATATATGAATAAATTATAATAAAAACAAATCAGAATAAAACCTTTACTAAAAAAGATGACAAAATATTAAAGCATTTGATCTGTTTATTTGCCCTGTGATCATTAACCAACATACGAATGTGCTGTTGAATTATTAAAATATGTGACCCTGGACCAGAAAACCAGTCACATTTTTGAATAAAGCTGAATAAATAAGCTTTCAATTGATGTGGTTTGTTAGGATAGGACAGTATTTGGCCGAGATACAACTATTTAAAAATCTGGAATCTGAGGGGGCTAACAAATCGAAACATTGAGGATATCTCCTTTAAAGTTGTCCATTTATGTTGGCGATTGTGCTGAATTCACTCACAAACATAAATGTTTTATATATTTACGGTAGGAAATTTACAAAATATCTTCATGGAACATGATCTTTACTTAAGAGAAAAATCGATAATTTTGACCCATACAATGTATTGTTGGCTATTGCCACAAATATACCCGTGCGACTTATGACTGGTTTTGTGATCCAGGGTCATATATTTACTTAAAATCTCAGGGGACACAATCAAGTAAATATTTTACATTTAAGGGTTACCCCAGAGCTAGACCATCTTAAAGCTGCTAAGACCAACAATCTACCTTAGGCTGGTTTAAGCTATTTTTTTCCCAGCAGGGTTTATTTAACTCAAAAATATTTCTTGAAATGATAGAATCAATCAGACTGCTTGAGATTATGCCACTAAAAGTAATTTTAAGGTTCATATTAGGTGTAAAAATAACTTGTTTTGATGCAACTGGGCTTTGACATTTGTCTTGGAACATGATGAGTCAAAAAGACAACTGCGTCACTCTTGTTATGAATCCGGCTTGACTTCCCGCCCTCTAATACCTGTTTATTTGTCATTTGACCTTCACAGGAGTTGCTGGAGAGGTTCATGGAGGGCCACGTTCCCCTGGAGGAATTCCTTGATTCTTTTCAAAGCCACAGGAAGACGTACCATATCCGGCGCGCTCAAGCCGAGAAGATCCAGGAGTTCAACAGACCCGACAGGAAAGCGAAGAAACGGGAGGAGGAGCAGAAGAGGGAGGAGGAGCACAGGGATTCCCGTCCCAACGGCATCAGCGCTCACCACGGCCCTCCTCGTGTCTTCCAGCTCCGATACGGTCTGACCCCGGCCATCCTGCTGCCTTTTTCCTCTTCCTCGGCTTCAGTCCTACCTCCTCTGGACTCACGCTCATGCCACCCGCAGGTCTCAGGGCCTGGCGCTCCTCACTCCTGCCCCGGGCAGCCCGTTGGCCTGAGAGTAATAGGACAGTTACCCGGCTGGCCGGTGAGACCGGTCCGATTGCAACAGCTGTACAGGCCCAGTCCCCATCAGTCGGAGCCTCCGTGTCGATAACGCTCAGCACCGCGAGTTTGACGTGAACGCAAAAGTCCGGAAATTACGCAAAGACCACGTGAAGCCTTCATCGAGTCGATATATAATACTGATGCTGCCATGAAATCAAACTAGGGCTGCACAATTAATCACAATGAAACCGCAAAGGCTGGAATTATTTAATGCGCAGCTTGTCAGTGCAGCACGACTGCTCCATCTGAACACCAGAGGGCGCTCTTACACAGACACGACAAACATGCTCCGCCGCAGAAGTACGATAACACGCGTCATTCCAGGAAATCCCTATCGGGCATCATCGCTGTAGCTGAATACACAGAAGATTGAAACGCTTTGATTGATTTAACATGACTAATAAACACACAACTGCCTTATTCTGTGTAAGAAGCCACATTATCTCTCCGAAGAATGCTCAACTGTCGTTATAAAGTGAGTTTGGAGTAAAAGTAAAAGCGTGTTATTAAAGGGTGTCTTTTGTCGGACTAGAGGTTCATAAATGCTTCTCATGTTTGGAAAGATGTTTGCGTTGCTTTTTCAAATGCACGTTATAAGTGACTCAAACTCACAGTGCTTTCTGATGGAGCAGCGTTTACAGAGCCGTACATCAATAGCCGCATTTCCAATACAGATTTGCGCAATTTTTGGGGATTTTTTGCCTTCTAAATATCGATATAAAACTATTGCGAAATGACGGCGTTTCCATTAACCGATGTTATGCGACTAAAACGTCCTTTTTTCCTCTCTCGATAAGTCATTTAAAAAAATCATGGCAACGGATGTTGGTATATTTATATATCACAGCCACCGCGCGTGACATTATCATTATTAACGGAAGGAGACGTAGGCGTGTTATTGAAGCATTAATGGCAAGGAAAAACCTTATACTTTGAGCGGCACACATGAGTGTTTCTCACTCATTTGTCATTTCTGCTCTGATGTCTTGATTGTGGCTTTGAGGTTTAGAATCCAGTATTCCTGTAATTCTTTTGTCTTTTATGAATTTAATAAACAACTCTGTCTCGTATTCTGTCCAAACACACCGCGTCAGCTACGTCAGGTGACTGTAAATGCGCAAAGTTTCCATTGCAGTTTTGCGAAATATTTATTTTTCAAATTGCCTGAAAAAGCACCTCATGCGTGCGTAAAAACTTTTTTGCGATAAATGTTTTTTTTTTGTTGCTAAATTGACGTGTTTCCATTGAGCGTATTTTCAATTCGCAATTTCAATTTGCGCAATTTGAAGGGTAATGGAAACGCAGCTATTGACAAGCGGCTCATAAACAATAATCGCAGCCTTTGCGGTCTAAAAATCGCGATAAGCCAAATCAGTTTAAGTGCGATTATGTGGAAATTGTGATTAATCGCGCAGCCCTAAATCAAACATTCATGCACCCAAAAAGGGAGGATAGCAGAAAGCCATAAAGTATTTGTTAATGTTGCTTGTCGTTGTGGCTTGTTCGTTTAACTTGGTTGTGTTTTGTATTTGTGTGGGTTTAGTCGGGACGTGGCAGGAGTTTAGCTGCTGTGTGTATGAGGGAAGTGCCCTGTTTCATGAGACACTGCTTTTTGACTGGAAGGTCTTTCGGACCGCTGAGGGACTTGTGAAACGGCACCTTTTTGTAATGTTAAATGGATGTTAAATAAAGTCTAATCATGATGTTTATTTTAAACCAATATTTGGTTGTTTTGTATTTTATTTTCTGTTTCCTTGGTGTTGGTCTTGGATTTACTATAGGCTACTGTAAAAATTTGTTCACACACAACGTGTTTTTGCATTCCACTGCGCTACTTTACACGAAGAATTTTTCTTGAAACACAAATTTACCTGAGATTCAAAAATTAAATAGTTACATGTGTATGAGTAGAATTATAAATCTGTCAAATTATTCTTTTAACATTTTTTTTTTTTACGTTTTATTGATATTATATTGGGTAAAATAAAAACAATCTGTCAAGAACATCAAAATTGAGAACATCAAATGAATGAAATAATTAAGAAAATAACCATAATATATATATATATATATATATATATATATATATATATATATATATATATATATATATATATATATATATATATATATGGGTTATGACATTATTTCAATGAAAATTAAGAAAAGTTTCCTCTAACTCTTATTACTTATATATATATATTTATATATATATATTTTATGGACTGTTATGTATGCAAGAAGTAAAATTATTTAATGAAATAATGTAAACTGTGCATAAAACTATATCACTATGCAAAAATATGGGGGGTGAAATGTGACTCAGACATGTTTTCGTGAGATTCCCCATGTTATTAATGTTCTGTCATCAGACAAGTTTTGTTTTATTAGGGATTTGTCTTCCAAGTAATACAAAGGAAAAAAGATGTACAAGTGTAAGTTAGATGAACTGATTATGTATGTTTATCTGTGCAAGACTCGTTTTACAATGAGAACGGCTCAGAAGGTTTATTTATTATTTACACAGCTGCGGCTGAAGTCTTTGAAAGCCCAAACTTTGCCAAACACTGTTGTTTCAAGTTTTTTCAGCCATTGCAGCGGATTCTGTTGTCAGAATGCATGGACACGCTGTTGTCTTTGACTAAGCTCTCATACGCGGCTGATTCTTGCTCCAGGGTTATGCCTTTATTCTTAAGCTACAGTTGAGTAGGGTTACAAATAAACGTGGCTTAGCACAAAATCCATTTTAGTAATGTGCTCAGCGCCAATGAAAATCATATCTAAGAGTGAGGGATTTATTTATGGAAATCCTGTTATGGAATACCAATGTGGACATCAAACACTGTTTGTTTGTTAGGTTTTTATGTCCAGGCCGGAAAGTTCTGCATTCATTTTCAGTGCTTGTATTGTATTTTAAACAGCTATGGGGAAATATGTTACGTTATGAATCATTACAAGGGTGAGAAGGTATGTGTCTACACTATTTATCACTCTGCAGGGATCAGTGAGAGGTGCAGAGCAGAAATTACGTGTGTTTTTCTCTTAGAATTTACTAAGCTTCACATGTTTCTGACATGAGTGGAATTCAGTAAAACTAGTTAATTCTGCAAGTGCCAACTAACCTGCACTGTGTTTGCACTTGTCTAGATCTATTAATATGTTAAATACATACATTAAAAATGCAATTCATCTCTTTAATGATGAACATGATTATTTCGGAAATAAAATTAATTTAGACATTTTTGCAAAAGTCAAAATGTCAGGGTAATACCACTGTCCAGAAATGGACAGTAGTAGAGAAAAAAAAAAACATTAGGAACTTAAAGCTACACTGTGTAATTTTTTAAGTTGATTCTTAGCAAAAACCACTTTGTTCTTTCAAAATGATATGTGCTCATTAATGTATAATTACTTCTACCAGCTAATCAAGTATTCTCGTCAGCGTAGAATCTGCCAGGCCCGGCAGATTTGAAATAATACGGCCACCGTAGGAGTTAAAACGCCCTCGGAATGGGAGGGGCTAGAAAGTAATATTCAATATACAATTTCACAGCTAGATGGGAGTAATTCCTACACCGTGTAGCTTTAAAAAAGAAAACCTTATGGTGGTTCAGCATAATCATTTATAACTATTTCTTACAGAAATAACAGTTCAATAATGACAACACTCAAAGTATTTGTAGCATGATAATGAATATGGCAATGTTAATGTAATGTATGCGGACTAGATCTGATACGCTGCTGCTGCTGCAGAGCAAGTATGGACTTGCTGCTGCCATTAGATACACACACACGCTGCTTTGAGAATGTAAGATGCTGCTGATGCATGAATAAACATAAATCCCTTTTCAGATCTAGGCAGGTGGAGCTGGGGGAGGTGGAGGGTTTCAGAGGAACTCTAGTTTGCAGGACTAGCCAACAGCAAACACTGAACTAGACTATATAATGTTGCTTGTCTTTTATAATATCAGATAATATGAGCTTTTTGGCAACACTTTACAATAGGGTTTTATTTGTTAACATTAGTTTACAACATTATTTAACATGAACTAACATTTAAAGATTTCTAAAGTGTGTATTAATCTTAGTTAATGTAAATGTCCTAATATATTATTAAATCACAAATATCACACATATTTTATGGGCCCGAATAACTAACAACAGCTGGATATTTATAGCTAATAGTAACAAAGATTATTAAATAATGTTACAAATGTATTGCTCAATGTTAGTTAAAGTTAAGTAATGCATGAACTAAAGTTACAAACAAATGGGACTTTTTTGTAAAGTTTTGCCAGCTTTTTATGACAAAACAAGGTTATACTGGATATTTATAAATAAATAATGAATTACTTGGCTTACTTTGGAATTACTAATAATAATAACTTTTTACCTTGAAAATTATATTTAAAAAGTATTTTACTCTTTTTAAATGGATAATTTGTATGAATTTGTACAAATGTTTTCGTACATTTGCTATCTATTTTCTAAAAAAAAATGTTTATATCAATAACACAATTGGCACCTCATAAAATAAAGTCAACATGGAACATAATTCGCTATTTTTCTTCCCTATTGTGATGCACTGTAAATACAAGTGAAATGCTTAATCAAAAAAAATTGTTTGGACATTTTGTCCATTGAATTGATTGGGTTGATTTGATTGGAAGGTTGTGGTGTGCTATTACAGTGATGTCACGTGAGTGATATGTTCCCCCGCCCTCGTGCCAGTAAACGTCATCAGAGAAGAAAAGAGATGTCGCCGCAAGAGGGAGGGGAAGCTAATTTGAATTAAGATTATGAGGGCTGATTAATAAATAAATAAAACAGTAATGATGTGCATGGGTAAATCGTTTATAATAATATAGCTACTGCAATGTTCCATAAAAAAAAGAATTCTCAATTTTGATTTCGTGGTTCTCATCAGATCGAGTTGGTTGAAAATGTCTTTCCTTTTCTTTATGAAAATATATCAACAATTATCTAAATATTCAACAGATTACCTTGAGAATTGTTGTGTCAATTGTGGGGTCAGAAATAGCAACAGTTTAAAGAGATGGAATTTGCCAAAATATGTTGTTGTTGTTTTTTTTTTTTGTTGTTGTTTTTATTAGAGCCTTGTTTTCCTGATGCTGTGGTGAATCCAGCCTCAGTATGACATAAAACTCACTCAGATCATCTACAGAAGGAGCATGACATCACTGTTCAAGAATTAGCATGAAGCCTAGAGGCGCAGTGGTTTCTAAGAACTCAAAGTCTCTTCTCGGAGTCCATGACCCATCATACATCCCGTCATAGCTAGCAGCGTCGGTTCGCGAGGTCAGACAGAGTCCACATCTGTCAACTCATCATCGGCACATCTAGCATAAGGTGACCTTGAACATGATATCCCTGCTCCTATTCCCTCTCCTCAGAGACCCTCAAATCCTGACACTCCAACATGTCTTCATTCTCATTCCACAACACTGGACATGCAGAGGGGTGATTTGACTCTTAAAAGCCAGAGTTCGTTTATAAGTCTGCAGGGCTTTATTTGCACTGTGGATTAGCTTGTTCTAGCATGTGCTTATCATGGAGCAGATCAGTGTTTTCCATTATGGGGGCAGGAGGAATGTTGTCAACACATAAACAGGAAGGTGTCTCTGTTCTTTACTGATTTCATTTGGTCGATTTCATGCTGCAGATTTCAATCGGGTGTAAACGCAACAAATGTCAATCAAGGAAATGGACAAGGGCAACATCTGTAATGCAAAATTTTACCAATTTTTCCATGCTTCCATAATTTTTACCATATTTTCATGCTTCCTTGTAGTAACAATTTTTTTTGTTATATTTAAGACATTACCTTTTGAAAATATCATATTCATTTCATCATCACAAAAACTTTAGGGTAAGTAAGATTTTTCAATGGTATACAAAAACACTGTAAAACAGTGAAATATGATAACAATTTTAAATAACTGTTTTCTAATATAATATAAATTAAAATGTAATTTATTCCTGTGATGGCAAAGCTTAATTTTCTTCATCATTACTCCAGTCTTCAGTGTCACATGATCCTCCAGAAATCGTTTGTAATATGTTGATTTCCTGTTCAAAAACATTATTATTATTATAATGTTGAAAACAGCTGTGCTGCTTAAAATTTAGTTTGGAAACAGTGATTCTAAGTTGGCAGAACTCAAAACATTTAAGGCAATCAATTGCCTCAATTTTTTTAAGTTCTGAAATTCAAAGTTTAAGTAAGCAGAACTAGCAGATTTTTATTTTGTACTTAAACATTTCAAGTTAAGAACAATTATAATGTATGAGTACACTAATTCATACAATTAATTTAAAACTTTCATGTAATCTCAATGTGAACACTTTTCACATTGTGAACACAAAGCATGCTGGGAAATAGACATCCCAACCGTTTCAGTTAAACTTAAGTTCGTCTAAATTAAAATAAATAATTTCATAAAACTCAAAACAATGAAACCGTTCAGTTTACTTAAAATATATAAGTTCTGTGAACTTGAAAGACAAAGAAAGTGCTAAATACTAATGAAAGTTAATTTGACTCAACTAATTAGTTCAATTTAAGTTTGTCCTACTCAAACCAATTAGTTATTTGGTTGATTGGGAAACTTTTTCTCAGTCACCTCAATGGCAAAAAGTGTCCCAATCAGACTATATACATACATTCATACATACATGCACAGACATATATATATATATATATATATATATATATATATATATATATATATATATATATATATATATATATATAAAGTTCTAATCCAAATGATTCAAACCCCATTGTAAATCAGGTATATTGGCAAAATTGACAGACCCAGCTGTTTGCAATGAACAAATCAAACCAAAATCAAATCAAGTGTCATTGAAATACATGTTTCAAGTGGTTTCTCCAAAATCATCTGAAAATGCAACTTTTAATGACTTCTGCAGTCTCAAAATTATTCAACCCCTTCATGACAAGCATCTTTAGTACTTAGTAGAACACCCTTTTGCTGTTATGGCCTGCTGCAAACGAGATGTATAACTAGACACCAGCTTCTGGCAGTGTTTCTAAGGAATCTTAACCAATTCCTCATGAGCAATGGCCTCCAGTTCACTAATATTCTTGGGTTTGTGTGCTACAACCGCCTTCTACAAATCCTACCAGAGATTTTCTATGGGGTTCAAGTCAGGTGACTGTGATGGCCACTCTATAATCTTCCAGGACTTCTTCTGCAACCAAGCCTTAATTGCTGGAATTTTGAGGTATGCTTGGGAACATTGTCCTGTTGGGAGGTCCAATGATGCCTCACTGACGGCCAGACGTTTTCTCCTAGGATTTTCTGATACTTCAATGAACCCATGTTACCAGAGGATGCAAAGCAGCTCCAGAGCATCACCAAGCCACCGCATGCTTAACTGTAGTCTGAGTGTTCTTTTCAGTATATGCTTCATTCTTCTTTCTTCAGACATACCGCTGAACCATAGGGCCGAAAAGTTGTTGCAGTGTGTGTGTGTGTGTGTGTGTGTGTGTGTGTGTGCATGTTTGTGTGCGTGCGTGCATGCGTGCGTGCGTGCGTGCGTGCGTGCGTGCGTGCGTGTGTGTGTGTGTGTGTGTGTGTGTGTGTGTGTGTGTGTGTGTGTGTGTGAAGCATTGGCTAATTAAAAGATATTTGTATACATGTTGTGAAGTTATGCCTGAAGTGTAAACATGCATGTTCCACGTTTCAACTGTAGCATTTGTCATGACGCAATGAATTGTGCGGACGTCATTTTTGGCGAAGTGGTCATACCAATCTTGGACTCATTATTCCCAGCCTATAATTCAATAAGTCACTATGTGGCACATATTAGCTGTATTATTAGATGTTATTTTGTGGGTTTTAGTGAAAAGGAGTGGCAATGAAAGGTGTGGTCCTCTGCAACCAAGGAAGGTTTTGGAAATTGGTTTTGGATATTGCACATGTGCTGGATGTAAATGGTCACAATGTCCACAGAATTATTTCAAAGCACAGTGACACAACGCCACTACTAAAGTGCTGTGACTGGTCAAGGAACATAGTGAGCATTTTAACAGAAGGATGAAAATCACCTGTATGTTGTAACTCAAAGATCTCCACCCGGAACCGCTTCTCCCCTCTTCGCGAGACGGAACGCGACGACGCTGTGATCATCGGCAGTTCCATGGTCCGGCATGTCCGCGCTACCTCAGGTAAAGGTATGGTGCGCACTCACTGCTTTCCTGGTGCTCGTGTTCTCGATGTCGCTGCGCAGGTCCCCGAGATCCTGAACGGTGACGAGCGCGTCGGAGCTGTCGTGCTGCACGCGGGGGTGAACGACATCAGGCTGCGACAGACGGAGGTTCTGAAGAGGGACTACAGGAGCCTGATCGAGACGGTACGCAGAACATCGCCTGAAGCAAAGATCGTCGTGTCTGGACCGCTTCCCACGTACCGACAAGGACAAGAAAGGTTCAGTAGATTGTTTGCACTAAATGAATGGTTGATGTCATGGTGTAATGAACAGAGACTGCTCTTTGTAAATAATTGGAATCTGTTTTGGGAGCGACCTAGGCTCTACCATGCTGATGGCCTGCACCCCAGCAGAATCGGAGCGGCTGTTCTGTCGGACAACATCTCCAAGACGTTACACACCATATGACTAGTAAGTCAAAGTCCAAATCACATTCTTTGCTGTCCCAAATTAATTGATATAAGTACCAGTGTAGAACACTATATAGAAACTGTGTCTATTCCTCGTTTAGTGAGGCCAAACAATAAATCTACTGCAGGATCTAAGAAAAATCTAATTGTGATTAAACCAGAAAATCTCAATATTAGTGAACAAAAACAATTTCTAAAGCTAGGTCTTCTAAACATTAGATCGCTTACACCTAAGGCGGTTATTGTAAATGAAATGGTCACTGATAATAGCTTTGATGTACTCTGCCTTACTGAAACCTGGCTTAAACCAAATGATTATTTCGGTCTTAATGAGTCCACTCCACCAGGATACGGTTATAAGCATGAGCCCCGTCTGATTGGTCGTGGCGGCGGTGTTGCAACAATCTATAGAGATATTCTTAATGTTACTCAGAAAACAGGCCACAGGTTTAATTCGTTTGAAGTACTTGTTCTAAATGTTACGCTCCTAGATGTAAGAAAGAAATCCCTATTATCTCTAGCCTTGGCTACCGTATATAGACCGCCAGGGCCTTACGCTGATTTCCTAAAAGAGTTTGCAGATTTTCTCTCAGATCTATTGGTCAATGCCGATAAGGCAATAATTGTTGGAGATTTCAACATACACGTTGATAACACAAATGATGCGTTAGGAGCTGCGTTTACAGATTTATTAAACTCCTTTGGGGTCAAGCAAAACGTTAGTGGTCCCACTCATCGTCTTAATCATACTCTAGATTTAATTATATCATATGGAACCGATCCAACCGATATAGATATTATACCGCAAAGTGATGATGTCACTGATCATTACATGGTAACTTGCATACTACGTACGGCTGAAATGTGTCATGTTGCGCCACGTTATCGACCAGGCAGAACAATCCTTCCAACCACTGTAGATAGATTCTTGAATAGCTTACCTGATCTATCTCCGCTCCTCAGTGAACCCAAACAAACAGAGGAACTAGAGGAAATGACTAGCAGTATGAGCACCATTTTCTCTAGTACATTAGAAACTGTTGCACCAATTAGATTAAAAAAGGTTAGAGAGAAAACTAAAGCACCATGGTACAACAGTGCTACGCATGTTATCAAGAGAGAAACTCGTAACTTAGAGCGCAAATGGAAACAAACTAATTTAGAGGTCTTCAGAATCGCGTGGAAAGACAGTATGTCACGTTATAAAAAGGCTCTAAAAGCAGCCAGGTCTGAGCATCTACGCAAACTAATAGAAAATAACCAAAACAATCCAAGGTTTTTATTTAACACTGTGGCTAGATTAACAAATAAACAGACATCACCTGAACAAAATATTCCGTTACATTTTAATAGTAATGATTGCATGAATTTCTTCACTGAGAAAATAGAAAGCATCAGAAACACAATTGTAAATGTACAATCTTTGACAGCGTCTTATGATTCAGCCTCAATTATCGCCCCTCAAGAACAACTACAGTGCTTTACAACTATAGGACAGGAAGAGCTAAATAAACTTATCACTGCATCTAAACCAACAACATGTTTATTAGATCCAATACCCACTAAACTACTGAAAGAAGTGTTACCTGTAGTGGAAGAGCCTCTTCTCAATATTATTAACTCGTCTCTATCTTTAGGACATGTTCCAAAAACATTCAAGCTGGCAGTTATAAAACCTCTTATTAAGAAACCACAATTAGATCCAAATAACCTAGCAAACTACAGACCCATCTCAAATCTTCCATTTATGTCTAAAATACTAGAAAAAGTTGTGTCCGCTCAATTGTGCTCTTTCTTGCAAGAAAACGATATCTATGAAAAGTTTCAGTCAGGATTCAGGCCACATCATAGCACAGAAACTGCGCTGGTTAAAATTACAAAAGATTTACTTTTAGCTTCTGACCAAGGCTGTATCTCAATACTAGTTTTACTCGATCTTAGTGCTGCGTTTGACACTATAGATCATAAAATACTCTTAGATCGACTTCAAAATTACACTGGTGTTCAGGGACAGGCATTAAGCTGGTTTAGATCGTACCTATCAGACCGTTACCATTTTGTCCATTTAAATGGGGAAAAATCAAAGATAACGTCAGTAAATTATGGAGTGCCGCAGGGATCTGTATTAGGCCCCCTGCTATTCTCAATTTATATGCTGCCACTTGGTAATATTATAAGAAAACATGGAATAAGTTTCCACTGTTATGCTGATGACACTCAATTATATATTTCATCACGACCAGATGATAACACTAAATTATCTAAAATGACAGAGTGTGTTAAAGATATAAAATATTGGATGACGTGTAATTTTCTTCTATTAAATTCAGATAAAACGGAGGTATTACTGATTGGTCCAAAAAACTGCCCACAAAACCTCTTACAATACAACCTTAATCTAGATGGACGTCCTGTTACTTTATCCTCTACAGTAAAAGACCTGGGTGTTATACTAGACCGCAACTTGTCTTTTGAAAATCATATCTCAAATGTCACAAGAACAGCCTTTTTCCACCTTAGAAACATTGCTAAGCTACGTAATATGCTATCAGTTTCTGATGCAGAAAAGTTAGTTCATGCATTCATGACCTCGAGACTAGATTACTGTAATGCTTTATTAGCTGGTTGTCCTGCATCCTCAGTAAACAAGCTACAGTTAGTCCAAAATGCAGCTGCTAGAGTTCTTACTAGGTCAAGAAAATATGATCATATAACACCAATTTTATCATCTCTACACTGGTTACCTATTAAGTTCCGTATCAATTACAAAGTATTGTTACTGACCTATAAAGCCCTAAATGGTTTAGCTCCTGTGTATTTAAGAGATCTTCTATCGCCATATATTCCATCGCGCTCTTTAAGATCGCTAAATTCGAGGCTTCTGGTCGTACCTAGGATATCTAAGTCCACTAAAGGAGGGAGGGCGTTTTCACATCTAGCTCCTAAACTCTGGAATAGCCTTCCTGATATTGTCCGAGGCTCAGACTCGCTCTCCCAGTTTAAAACTAGATTAAAGACGCATCTCTTTAGCCAAGCATTCACATGATGCATCTCATACCTTTTATACTACAGTTAAATCAGATCAAATGCATTCATATTAAGAACAGCAGCTACGCTAATTATTTCCCATCTGCCTTTTTTGTTGTTAACTCAAATAGAGTTCGTCAGCTCCAGTTATGTATCCAGCCTCTCATGGAGACTTCAGATGCCCCAACGTCTGTGATGAGACGACTCGACGCCTGTGAAGAGACGACCCAACGCCGGCGATATGTTATGCCCTAAATTTCATGATTAACTAACTGTATTTTTGTATGTATATTTTTGAAATGCATTTTCTGTAAAGCTGCTTTGAAACAATGTGTATTGTGAAAAGCGCTATACAAATAAACTTGAATTGAATTGAATTGAAAAGACCTGGATGAGCTGCAACCTCCAATTTCATCTTAAACTGTAAACCAACTGCTATATGAGGCTGGATTGAGAGGTTGTGTACCAGTAAAGAAAACATTAATTAGTTTTATCTACTGCAAAAAAAAAAAAAAAAAAAAAAAAAAAAAGTATACATTTGCCAAAGAATATAAGGACTGGAGTATGGAAGATTGGAGCCGTGTTCTGTACAGTCCGAAACCCTAGCATTGGATGGTGTCAGCCAGGTATGTTCGTAGAAGACGACTGGAGAGTTTTAATACTTAATGCATGTGTTGCACCTTTAAGCATTTTCTGTGTGGAGTTTGAATGTTCTTCTCCCTGTGTCTGCATGGGTTTCCCCCGGTGCTCTGGTTTCCCCCGCAATCCAAAAAAATGAAGTATAGTTGAATTGGAGAATCTAAATTGTCTATAGGTGTGAACATGTGAGTCCCAATCCATGCAATGGGGAGGGGTTAGGGAAAGACCTGGCAACCTACCCCTGAAAAATCATTACCAAGAAAATTCATGGTCGGTCTCTCGCGTATGGCAAGAGATGGCCTATAGAAGAATCACCGTCAGATATGATAGAAATGGTTAATGAATATTGTTTTGTTTTCACGGTAACACTTTACATTAAGGTTCATTAGTTAACATGAACTAAGAATGAACAATACTTAATATTGGAATTGTGTCAGCCATTACATATTTAAAACAGTAATATCCTATACTAAACCTAAACTAATCTTGACAAACTATATATCATTTGAAAGTTTACAAACTCTAGTTTACATATTTGGCCGAGGAGCCGTAATTTATCAATTTGCAACAAGAATATTTTCATACTCCTAAGGCGTGTTCAGACCTTTATTTTGAAATAGTGATGAACATGAAAAATCATGAAAGAATGGTAGAAACCTCAGTTTGTTTTCATGCCAAGCGTTCAAAAGATAACATCCATTCAATTATTTTAGAAAAAAAGATCTGAAAATGTTTTAAATATAACGAAAAAAATAATAGATTCACCATTTGTGATGTGTCAGCGAGCTATAATGCTTTTTGTGTTTCTTAGAGGTTGAATTAATTTAAAAATCTGCCAAACTTCCAATACTACTTCTGAATAGGATGTCTACTTCATATGAAAATTGTAAAAATAATGGTTCAGATTACTCAAACAACATATGGAAATGGAGGCGCCCTTATATGGGCAGTAATGTCAACTAGTGAAAAAGTTTGGTACTGCGCCCAAACAAAATCTCACTGAAAGCTTATTTTTTGATATATCAACCTAAAAATTGAAACACAACTTGTTCAGATTTTTGGCTTTGATTCTTTTGCTTTTTTAGAGTCAACCAGGTTTTGAAAATATATATTTGATATAAAATATGAATAATTACATTTTTAACATTGTACATTTTCATAAACTCAAACTTCTATAATTGTTTTTCTGTTTAACTTTCTTAATTTATTTAACTTCTACAAAAATCTGCCAGATGTCTTCCTTAAAACAAGACAAATCTTACATCTATATTCCAACGCATTCTTGAATTACAACCATTTAAGTTCGGGATGTGCATTTTCTATTAAAAAAAGGGGGGTGCCACTTAAGGGGTTAAGCATTTATTAATCTTAGTTAATATGAATTTCAACATTTACTGATACATTATTAAAATTAAAGGTTGTATTTGTTAAAATTAGTTATTGCACTGTTAACTAACATGAATAAACAATGAACAGCTGGATATTTATTAGCATTAACAAAGATGAATAAATACTGTAACAAATGTATTGCTCATTGTTAGTTCATGTTAGTTAATGCACTAACTAATGTTAACTAATAAACCTCATTGTAAAGGGTTACTGTTTTCATTTAGTAAATGACTGAGTTTGCTTAATTCCATAAGACCATAACCATAAATGCAGCTTGGCATTAATGTGATTCAATCACGCTGCATGCCAAGGAGGCACAGACAGATTTCACAGTGTGCTTTGCATAAAAAAGGAAGATGGATGCTTTCTCATGAACAGAACTGCTTTGTTCAGCCAGATGACAGCTCTGAGAAACATCAAATGATGTGCTCTCGGGCCTTTGACGTCCTGTGGTAGATTTCAGTCACAGCATCATTATTATAAATTTCAACACAGCATTATTTGATCAGTGTGAAGCCAGTGTATTGTGTTGCTGCTTTATGAATGCTGAACTCTCCATGAAATGCAGACAAACACACATTATTGTGTACAGGGCCGTTGGAAAGTGGACGTCAAGACCAAATGACGCCCAGGCCATCTGGTGTGCATTCAAACTGCTGTTTTGGGGGAAGCGTAATGTTTTACCTAATCGTTCTGTAATCTTTTCCTAAATATCGAAGGCTTTTAGTTGGTGTTTCTCGTTGTATTCTGAATGGTTACTGATGCAGTTCCCCTCTGGAGTAAAGAAGAAGGGCTCTGACCTTCTTTCGCTCTCAGACTGTGCCCCTTTAGGCTGTTTGTTTTGGTCAAATGGTTCAAATCAGGGCTCAGCTTGTTTCTGGATGGGCTGATCCCCTGATTTAATGCTGAGGATGAAACGAAGGACTATATGGAATTCATGTCATGTCATCTCATGGCAATCATGTTTTAAGAGACTCATTTGGAAAGCAATTCACAATGCACTACACTTCATAAGTGTTCTATCGGGTGAATTTTAAATAAAAAATTAAATAAAAAAATCAATCATTAAGAATTCATTAAGAACGCACGGATGGCATTGTATATATTCTCACACTTTGTTTTATATTAGATATATTATTACAATGTAAAATAACTTTCTATTTTTATATATTTCAAAATGTAATTTTCTGATGTGACGCAGAACTGAATTTTCAGCATCATTACTCCAGTCTTTTAGCCTGACTTCGTCATACTCATATTCTAGGCAGAATGTGACCAAAAACTAGACCAGAACTAGACCAGAATGTGACTTCCCGACCGAAAAATGTTGTGGGCGGGATTCGGGCTGGCACCCAGGCTACCAGTCTTTATGATCCTTCAGAAATCATTTTAATATGCTGGTTTTCTGCTCAAAAAACATTTCTTAATATTATCAGTGTTGAAAATGGTTGTGCAGTTTAATATTTTCGTGGAAACTGTTCCATGTTTTTCAGGATTCTTTGATTAGATTCAAAAGATCAGCATCCATTTAAAATATAACTCTTTTAATGAATGTTTTTTCACCAACTATCAATTTAATGCACCCTTGCAAAATAAAAGTAATTTTAATTTCACTGACCCCAAACTTTACAAAATAAAAAAATAAATAGTGCACAGTAGATTAATGCTATTATACTAAAAATATTCTATCGCTCTTTGTCAATGTATGTTCATTTATAATACATTGATGTTAAACTCAAAATGTCAGTATACATGAACATGAATGCATTGTTTATTTATTTAGCATTTTCTATCTTATCATATTGCTGTTGCCTTCATTTTATAAAAGCAATAAGCCCCTCAAGTGTGTTTCAGTGATTTTAACATGGCTAAGGGGGATGCATCACAACAAAGAGGTTGAGTATCTTTGAATCTACAGATTGGCCTCTGGCACTTTGAAACCTCAGATTATCCCCTGTGTCCGAAAAACTACATACAAGCCTTTAAATTCAAAGGATTCTGTTTCATTCTCTATCCTAAGTCATTCTCTATCCTTTTGAAAATGTCTTATAGTCATACACACAGACAGACGGGCTTGATGTTTAGATGAAATATTAAAATGAGAGCTCATCATATCTCACTATCCTCAGGATGGGCTTTGTGAAAAGCCTCAAATGCAAACAGTAAAAACGGTTCCTTGTTTTGATGGATGTTGGGTAGGCAGACTGCTCAATGCAGTATCAGCTGGAAGGTAATGAGAAAATGAGAGGGGGGGATGATATATAGCCACCTTTGATCCTGCGCTGCTTTTATCAACTGAATCGACTAGCCGCAGTGGACCAGGTTGTAAATTTGACAAGCTGTATATATGAGTGTGTTAGAGAGGAAGAAATATAGAGAGAAGGAAGAATGACAAAGCCATTCATCACAAACCACTGAGCCATATCGGATGCGATAACTCAGATCCATACTAATGTCTCTGTTTTTGAACAAGGTTTGATTAAGGGTAGTCAGATTCACACGGCGGCCATCTTTGTAATACAAATAATACAGCCGTTTTAGGAAAGCTACTTTGTAGCTCTCCAAACTACAAGCTACTCATATCATACTGACCTCTGGTGTAGGTTAAGTAATATGCCGTCTGGCATCAGGACTATACCTGAACGCTGATAGGATGACGGTCCTCAGATCTGTCCGCCCTTGGCAAGGCTTCGCTGTGATTGCCACCTCGACCCCCAGTTTCTTTCTTGGCCTCTTGAAACCTCTCGACGACAGCATTGACTGTGTCGCCAAAGAGGCAAGGAGGAGAAAGTCAGGCCTCCAGCAAGAATGACTTGTCCCTCTCTCTTATTCTTGAGAGGTTTAACCAGAGATGGCTTTCCATGGACACCTTGCCATAGAAAGGACGATTGCGGGGCGTCTATTTGGTGTCCCTGTGCAGTGGCGTGCACAGACCTCTGTGGGTGCAGAGGCGAAATGTTCCGTGGGGCATCGCGATACGACCAAAAAGGGCCTTTTTACTTTCATGATTACAGTAAATGGACAGGAGCTCAAGCTGTCATGTGTCCGAATACACATTCTGTATAGAAAATGTTTTTTTAACGGTCGCAAAGTAAGTTTCAAACCAAATTACCCACTATACAGTATGCGATTTCGGACGCAGTGCTTGAGCTTGTGTGTGTCTGATTAGGGTTGAACCTTACATCTAGGCTACATGAAAGTAGATCTTGAGATTTCCCACCCCTGGTCTTTTTCATTTAAAGGGGTGGTTTACTGCTTTTTTTCTTTGCATGATTGTGTTTATGGGGTGCAATATAACATGTCTTCGTCTTTTTTTTTTTTTGTAAAGCCTTATTTTTCATAAATTTCACCTTTATTGTAAGCCGCTTTCTCCTCTGTCATTTGAACGACCGGTTGACTTCCTGATTCTATGAAACCACTCCCTCAGAAACAGGCAATGGGCTCAGATTGGTTAGTTGGGCCGGTATGTTGTAATTGGCTAAACTGCGTAGTGCACGTTGCCCGGAAACTTCACGCCCATCACGCCTATTACCTTTACGGGCGAAAGTTGCATGTGCTCCGGTCAAATGTAAATAATGGTGTCAATACTGCCGTGTCAGTTTGAGCCAGAATCAGACCCAGAAAGCGGCAATGAAGAGAGTCAAGCAGAACCTCCCCAAACACGGCTCTTACAAAAAGTTTCTGAATGGTAATTTTTTTATTATTATTATTGTATTCTATTCTACTTTTATTATACAAGAATTTCGATACGCTGTTACTTGAAAATGCCACTGCTGCTTGTTAGATTTTGAGATACGGTTTTCTCCTGATTAAATATTTAATATAACTGAATAAATGACTGAGTAATACCGCATCTGAAGTTTGTTGTTGCGATTACATATAATTTCTTGAACTTTATACACGTTTGTCTTATACACCCAAAATAGCATCGAACTAACTGGCTACTATAAACAAACAGCATTGGCATTGGTTTACGTTCTTGATCAAATCGAAAAATTACGTCATAAAGTATACATGGAAAGTACATTTACAAAATGAGTACATAATTACAAATTCAGGTCCAAAATGTTTGTACGCGCTTGTTATTGACACACGAAATAGCATAACTAAGTGGCTACTAAAGCCAGCGCTGGCATTTGTTTACGTGCTTGATAAAACTAAAACATTACGTCTGAAATTATACATGCAAATACATTTAAAATGATTAAGTCTTTCTTACAGGTTGTGGCCCAACAACTGCTGCCTCTGGTTTTAAAGTTGGAACTGCTTCATGTTTTAGTAACAGTTTCTTGTTTAATCCGGCATTGAATTCGTGGAGATTCTGGAAGCTGTCTTCCGTAAAATGCGCAGCACAGAAAGCTAAATTACGATTGTAATTTTCAGGAACATAATCAAACAGAAATTTTAACCATTGTTGACGAACTACAGCGTCCGTAGGAAGCCCGAACACAGAAGACCTGACAGCTGGGTGAAAATAACACACTTTCGACGGCATGGCTACAGCTCTCCACTATAACTCTTCCTCTTCGACAAAGCCGCAGAGATATGGCCACGTCCCCTTTTTTGCATATTCCGGAGCGAGGGTTGATGTACATTTATGGGTTAGTTGCGTATAAAACCCGGGAAGTATCTCGTTGTAGTCCCATTCGAGTCGTTTTTGTAGGCATTAAACTTCCTGATTTTTAAAAGACAATATATCTGCTTACGTTGAACTTTCAGCCCAGAAACTTTGCAGATACTGTTCATGCACCAACAGCAACATTACACACTATTTAAAATGAAAAAAAGTGAAATTGCAATCAACCACCCCTTTAAGAAGGCTAAATTAAAAATAAAATAAAAAGTTGAGTAGCTTGCATCACCTGATATTACTTTCAGTCTTTTAACATTTCTGTCTTAATTAACAGTTGTCAAATATGCTTAGCTACTTACGTACATCTTACCTTACTTTCACCACTAAAACTTTGTCAAGTGGACAAGGGAAGTTTATTTGAACAGACCCTTGACGCCTCCATTTTGACAGAGGAAGCGAGACATACACTTACAGGCAGATCTATAGACCATAGTCATAGTGCATCATCATAACAGCAACTCGCAGTGCTCACACTTAATTTACCCACAAGTGATCAAGGCCTTAAGGCGTTCCATATACAACCCTGCAAGGGTTCTGCCTGTGGAGGAATGCAAGCAATGATGTATATTTGAGTGAATGAGGCGGATGACAGTTAGCGATGGAAGTGGTTGACCAATCACAAAACACTGGTCCACTCGACCAATCAGAGGACATTGCACTTCTAGGAAGGAGGGGCTTCATAGAGACAGGAACTAAACAAAGCTTTACCATAGACAGTATATAAACTGGACACAGCGACCCCATAGGTTTCAACGGAGAAAAGTGAAGTCAATTAGAAGCACTCACTTCCTGATGGTTGAACGTAGTGCACAGGCTCAAACCGAGCTTGACGGCGTAGATGTGACGTGAGCAACCTGTCTGACAGTTGTAAGTCTTCTAGAAGCTGTGCCGAGAGAAATCTGAACCATTCCCTTCCGAATCTCACAGAGACGGAGAGCGTGAGTATTAGCTGTCCATGAGCTAGCATCAGGAGCAACTTTATCTCTCTCTATGGGCTTCTCCTTTGACTTTATCAGACTTTATGCCTCCACGTCCCCCCGATTGCTTGCGAGCTTCTCCGCCGGTCTATACGGTAATTTCTCGACTGTGCGACAGAGAGTCGAGTGGTTATGACGCAATCGTTAGCCTATTTTTACAAAAACTGCTTTATCTTACCTTGTATCTTACGGGGCCATAACGTAAGATACAAGGTAATGGAGCCTTTTATACATTGTCGTGTTTCTTTAGAAATAAATAGTGGACAAATGGAGTCTTTAAACATGATATGAGCCTCAGATGTAAAGTTATTCGCTGTCAAAGTGACGCCAAAATGAATGGGAGTCAATGGAATGCTAACAGCAGGTGATGGCTTGATAGCCAATGGCGGCACCCGGGGAAGCTTCGGTTTCCGGCGGATGGATGACCCCCTTGAGCTTTACTGACAGACTGTGAAGAAAGGTGCTGCAACAATTTAAATATGTGAAAAATATTGTGTTTTTTGAACATTCAAGCAGGAAAACCTATTCTATATAACCTAACAAATCAAGACTTGCCAAACATTTTTGTAGTTGTTGCCATATCTGATTATTGTGGGGGGCCTTTCAATGTGGTCGTTATGGCATAGCTCTGTAACAAAGGCTATTTCACCTGAAAGGCAATACTTCCATTGCTTCAGTCGTCATATTTGTGCCAATCTTGTGCCATCTTTCTCCTTCCCCCTGTACTGTTTTGATATCCGCATCAGCTTGCACATGTTAGAGAATGCATACTGTGCATAGTGTTACATGATTAGTGTCTAATTGTGTTAGCATGCTTTATGCTTCTATAAGGGCACATCATTTTATAGAGCGGACGCACTTGCCCTGGAGGCATCTATAGCCAACGCACATGCAGTGACATGTTAGTCCTAAGAAGTGACACTATATGAGAGCAGGATTGGTTTGAGTCACGCACATAATGTGTAGAGAACGTGCTTTACAAATTGACGTTCAAGGGCATTAATGAATCAAGACTGCAAGTGCACTCAACTGTCTCAGGCAGGATTCAACATGTCACGGAATGCTAACAAACACACAAAACAAACGCAACGCTATCTCACGACCAATTTGTACGAATTTGTACGAGTGATTAAAAGGTGGCTAATTCATACGAATTTGTACGATTTGTCTAAACCCACGTGATGGGTAGGTTTAGGGGCGGGGTCAGGTCATTCGTATGAATTCATACGAATTTGCCAACTTGTAAAATATACGATTTAGCAAAAATCGTACAAATTCGTATAAGTGAGGTCGTATGAATTGGTACGAATTAGCCACCTCGTAAAATTTGTATGAATTGCCGTGAGATCGGGTTGTACTGACCTATAAAAGTCTGACCTATAAAAATCTGTCTGTAGATTTCAATTACAATACACATCTTTAAAGGCAATTTTCTCTCTCTCTTTTCAGTCAATCACAATCAAATCTCAATCATCTTCACTTACATATCACAAACTTTACAGGTGTATTCCTATTTGTGTGTGTGTGTGTGTGTGTGTGTGTGTGTGTGTGTGTGTGTGTGTGTGTGTGCGTGCGTGCGTGCGTGCGTGTGTGTGTGTGTGTGTGTGTGTGTGTGTGTGTGTGTGTGTGTGTGTGTGTGTGTGTGTGATTTACCATTTGCCTGATTTTTTATTCCTAAATCCCCTCTGTAAAAACCTTCTCATCTAAATGTAAACAAAATGAAACAAGAATTGTGAACCTTGCTTTATCCAATGTTCAGATATCTGTTATGGAAATGTATGCATATTAGTGCACATTTAATTAGATAATGCCTCAATTGCATATTTAACCACTTGAGGAACTTGTCATACTCAATTGGGAATTATGGTGATTTCAATTATTTTTTTTACGCTATAGTGAATTCTTGCCATAATTTTAGATTTATGATATGGTAACACTTCATTTCGAAAGTCCACTTTTGACATTCTACTAACTATAAGTAACTTTGGACCTACGTCAGAACCTAACTGTCTTTAGTGTATTAGTAGACTGTCTGCTTACTATTTGCTAACACTTTATTTTGATGGTGCCCCAACAGACATTCACTGACTATAATAACTTTGCAACTACATGTCAACTTATTCTACTAACCCGAACCCTAACTAACAGTCTACTAATAGTCTAATGAGAGTTAGTCATAATGATAGTTTGCTTAGTAGAATGTCTAAGGTGGACCATCTAAATAAAGTTGAACCTGATATTTTACTGTAAAAAAAAAAAAAAAATACAGATTAAGAGAAAAAAAAGAGGAGACAAATGCATAGGGGCAATATCACGATGCCAGCTTGCTCCAGCATGTTTGAGGAATTACCCTACACAAACCGTTTGTGATTATAATCGGAAAATCAACAGCGGCATTGTGTGGATCTGTTAGGCTGGGTCAGATCTGGCAAACATGGCCGAGTGAAGATGTGAGATACTGCTATGGTTGAATTCTGCTGAATATTTCACTGCAATGATAACTATAAAATAAAAACAGCCCCTGTCTGCTGAGATATCATGTTCAAAAACACTATACGCGATGATTATAATGATGGCTGTAGCCTGGGAACTAATGCTTAACATCACCACTGTCATTGACACAATGTGCAAATTATGTTCCCCCCTAACAAGGACACAATGCACCTTTCTGTTTCACACTTAATTTATTTTATTTCATTGTATTTCAAATAAAACATTCTTGCCTCACCACTCATTAATGTCTGTCTTCACTTCCTGCCACAAAAGAGAAAAAGACGGTATTCGGCGACAGTTATGTCATTGTCAAAGCATGTTAGTGCTTTACGGGCTGACGGTGGTGAATCATGGTGACTATGTTGGCCCATGTGCATTGTCTAATAGGCCTGTTGGGTCACACGACATGTTGGGAGAAATAAAATATTTTCCAAACCAGTTCTAGATGATGCTGGGAGGATTTTGAATGAAAGGATTTGCAAGTGAATATAGGTAGGCTACTGCATGAAATAAACAGTTGTGTTCCAGTTTGGAAATACAGGTGGTTTGAGGATCTAAAAACAGATGTGGCAGATATGCATCCTAATTTATTTGCATTTAAATACAACTCTGAATAAATAGGGGTGGCAACTGGCAAGCAATGGAAATGCTGATGACCTTGCCCTGCCTGTGTCCTGTTGAGGAAGGGTGAGGTGATATCTAAGGATATATATTCCTGGATGAACTGCAGCTTCTCTGGATGACTAGCACTAATAAAAACTGAATAAATAATATCATGGTAATAGCATGTTTTTGGGCATATAGCCTACAGTAGCATGAGATATGATATGATATGATGAGACAAAGAGGAAATTATTTTAGCAAGATTAAGATTGTTGAAAACAAGGTTTAAAACTTTTGTGTGTCACACTCACATGAATGTGAAGTTTGCGGGATTTCAGAAAATAATTTGTGAACGTTTTTGTGTGAACTCTGAACATACTGATAGACGTATATTTTAAAGGGACAAGATTTAGGATCCAAATAAAAAAGCACTGTGGCAGTATGGTACCATGATAGTATTATTAGGTGTAACGCATCAAAAGTAACGCAAGTTACATAATCAGATCACTTTTATCAAATAACTAGTAAAGTAAAACATTATACTTTTACATTTACTTTGTAATAAGTAATGCAAACTTTACTTTCCCATTTATCGACTGACAATACATTGAGAGAGATAAGTGCAGAGGCGTTGGGTGCGGTATTCCTCAAAATGAATAAAAATAGTAGACCTATAGGCCTAATGCAAACTCAGAAACCTGCAATGATTAAATATGTTACTATACATTATGTATATCTCACTTTATTGTATTTGCTGCTGGCCTTCAATTGTCCAATTCAATCATACTATTAAGTAATATTGACTTTTAAATAAACATCACATTTGTTTAATTTTTTGTTTTTATTGCTGAAGTAAAAGTGGTGAATTTCTTTTTCAATCCAGAATGGCGGCACGGCTGAAAGGTTTGTCTGAGCTGCGCCCTCTACTGTTCAGGAGTGAATTTGCATTTCCTTCAGCCGGAGGCTTTTTTACAGTATGTCACCTTTGTGTGAAAGGGCCTTTACATTTGTGAAAAACTGAACTTTTTTGTTAATAAAAAACAAACAACCAAGCCCAGACCAGATGAGAAAAAGTGCCGCAATGTAAAGCATTACTTTCCATAAAAAGTTACTAAGTAATGCAATTAGTTACTTTTTAAAAGTGAGTAACCCAATATTGTAAAGCATTAGCCTTTAAATAGTAATTTTACCCAACAATTTGCAGTGTTGTGAAAGCTGAAGTCAATCAATCAATCAATCAATCAATCAATCAATCAATCAATCAATCAATCAATATATCAATCAATCTCGAATGATCTCTGTTAGGATGAATGTGTTTATTTGCATTAACCGCCTGAACGAATCAATTCAGAATTTGTTTGAGAAGCCGCCTTTGGTTCAAGTAGTAGGCCTATGCATAAAATTAAATTAAACATAAACATTCAAACATAATGCAGAAAATCAATAACATGTTAAATGTAAATAAAATAAAAACCTTAATAAAAGCATTTAACGCAAGTAAATATAAAAGCAACGTGAACGTCACATCTTCAATCAACCGGATCACCAGAATGATTCGGATTGATGCATCTATGCGCTGCATAGACGCAAGAACAAACCGATTCACTCGAATCAGATTTACCGACCGTTTGGTATTGCAAAAGAACACCAGTGGACTATTACCTAATAATTACATTGGTACATGTCCAAAAAAAAAAACATGATATAAAACCATGGTAGTTTTTAGTAGAGATTGTGGGCATAACATCTGGAGGATGCATGGTTGATTTTCTATTTAATTTATTGTATAGGCCTATTACATGTTTTTTTATATAATAACTCAGATTGAGACTTTATTTATATTATCAATGCACAATTACATCCAGTCATTTGCACGTGCAGGCGTGCTATTTATTTTATACTTAAAAACGATGTAGATCCACCTCAGTCCAATAGGTGGCAGTATGTGGACCACAAATTAACAGAAGAAGAAGAACTCAAAACTGCCTCGAAGAAGAAGAAGAAGAAGACGCTGGAAAAATCATGGCGGAGGAGAAGAAAGATGCCCGATCAGGGAAAGCTCCTAGAAAAGAGTCTCAGCCTCTTATTATCGCCAAAACTCCAGCAGAGGAGCAGCGCTTGAAGTTGGAGAGATTGATGCGAAATCCCGTGAGTTAAAGCCTTAACGTTACATCAAACTAGCGTGTTTCATTTTGGAGAGTAGTAATGATGCTATCGAACTGTTTGCACTGCACACAGTGCTATATTTTATATTGTGTTTTTTTTTTAAAAAGGATAAACCTGCACCCATACCAGAGAGACCCAAGGATTGGAATCCACGCGCTCCACCAGAGTTTGTGCGGGATGTGATGGGTGTGTGTGTGTCGTTTGTTTACTCTCTCAGATCTAGGCATGGGAATCGTAAGAAGAGTAAAGATTCGAATCCCCTGAAAGACTCAGATGCCCTATTAATAATAGGACTATTAATAATTCTTTCAATAGTTTTGAGTTAGAAATATTTATAGAAAAAATATAAACGCTTTTTGCGTTTAGTGCTCTCAGAAAATGTTTCTAATTGAGATAACTGCAGATTTCAGCAGGGTCGGTATAGCGCAAAAGAAACGTTTAAACTTAATACAATTCTTGCAAAAGTGTATTTACAAATGCCTAATTATCGGTCAAATATATTATATACATGTGGTTGTGGTAACATCATTCATTTTCAACTGATTACATAAATTCTTGACAAACATATAGCCTACATCTCATGAATTGTAAGGTCAGTATAGCATAGTATAGTACCACCTCTTGGTTCAGTCATACGTGGCTAATATTGCAGAGCTGCTGAATAAGTAAGCTTCAAGAAACACTTTCAGAGTATTGTTATTTGGGTGGTGAATTTCAAAGTATTCTTTTTAAACTACTTGCACAATTTTCCCCATATTGCTATTGGCTGCACCAACAGGTAATCCATTCCCAAACTCATGCCATTGGCGCTGAGTTGTCTTCAGGATTTGTGACTGGCTAAAGTTACTCATCCTTATGTCGTTCCAAATTGAAGACTTTAATTCATCTTTGAAATACAAATGAAGATATTTTTAATGAAATCTGAGAGATTTCTGTCCCTCCATAACTACCATTTTGTCGCTTCATAAAGAAATCTGAAAAACTAATCCATATGAATTGATTGGTTTAGTCCACATTTTCTGAAGAGCCTGATTGCTTTATATGTATTGCTTACGGAAGCGTAACACGAGAATGAACCTCATTGATTCTCGCACGTCAAGTGAACATGCTTGAGCTTCTGTTTACCAGAACTGATGTGTGAGTTGATCAATGTTTAAATGTGAATAAAAGCCTAAATTAATTATTTTCATCATATAAAGTGATTTTGTCTCTTCAGATTTGCTCTAAACCACTCAATTTATATGGATTAGTTTTACAATCTCTTTATGAACGTTTTGAAGTTTCAAAGTGGTAGTTGCATAGCTGTCAATGGAGGAACAGAAATCTCTCAGATATTATTAAAATATCTTCATTTGTGTTTCGATTATGAACGCAAGTCTTACGGGTTTGGAATGACATGATGGTGAGTAAATGATGAACAAACTTTCATTTTTGGTTAAACTAACCCTTTAACAGTGAATGACCCAATATGTTTGTTGATCTTATTTTGTAATATCAAGTTTTCATATGGATTCATATTTTGTCTAGTACATACTCTTTACTCTTACTCTTTACATATATCACATGAATGTCCATTGATTCCAACATTCCCAGAATTTCTGCCCACACAAATAATGTCAGAATAACAGGATTTCTTTATTTTGTCATTTATTTTAATTTAACTCTGCCCCACCAGTCTTCAGGGCTGTGGGGGTGTACATGTGTCTTTAGTGAGTGCTGTTATGTTTGGTTTTCTCAGGTTCCAGTGCTGGCGCAGGCAGTGGTGAATTCCATGTGTATAGACATCTGCGCCGTCGAGAGTATCAGAGACAAGACTTCCTGGAACGAATATCTGACAAGGTACGGTTATTTTTGCCTAAAGCACATGTAGGAGCCAAAATAAACTATTGTTCAACCACTAGATGGTGGTGTAGGTGTAGGTCACCTGTTCAATATCACATGATGTTTAACTTGCGAGGGGGGACAGGTGATGGGAACGAATGGTTCTTACCATAGATCCATGGGCTTTTAAACCTGTAGCCTAAATTATATTTTTGTGTGGACATTGTTTTTTCCAAACTATGAGTGAAGAACATCTTACTACCTTGCCCTGGCTTATTGGAAAGCCACTACAGCATATGATTATTAACTAGAAACTGCTTTCCCGTGTATTCATGTCACTAGTTCAGTTTACACTAGGGCTGTCACTAACAATTATTTTGGTAATTGGACGATTATTTTGACGATTAATCGAATAATCAGACGAACAACCGTTTACAACCTGATGTATTCTCATGTGTTGGCTTTAGGGGAGTGCGATTATATATATATTGTGTGCGATTATATATATCGTCTGCGCTAATATCGTAAATGTTGTTTTAATGATGTGCGATTTGACATTATATAGTGTATAGTCTACTCTATCCCTCACACACACCCAGAGAGTGCATGCTCTACGTGATGTAGTCTTGTAGATTAGACTAGTGCGGGTACGCATTTACAGGGTCCCCGCGGATCCTTAAAAAGTATTAAAAGGTCTTAAATTCGATATTTAAAATTTAAGGCCTTAAAAAGTCTTAGTCTTATTTTTACTTATGAAAAGTCTTATTTTTACCTATGAAAGGTCTTAAATTTTAGATGACACTTTGACGACGTATCTAAATGCGTTCCAAATGAAAACTATCTAATTGGCGTACGTATTATTTTTATTATTCTATCTTTGTGGATTTGCTTGTTCACGTGACAATTCGCGTCATTTACGGCAGCGTATTAGCCTGCGTCTGTCTCCTGCACGCGAGAGAGGAGAGGATAAGAGAACGAGTAAATGTCAGTTCAATAGTTCATTCTTTGTGCTTAGGATTGTCTATGAACTATGATGATATTGTAATCATTGTTTTAACTACGTACGAGGCACCGCGAGTTCGAGCTGACATCGCGTTTGTCTCTCATGCTTGCTTTCACTGCGTGATGTGTCAGTGCAGTTATAGGTATGTCCCCAAATGAGTTTTTGTCTTATTATATTTATATTATGTTGTTATATTAGAATATCACGAGCAAGAGTGCCGTTTTCCTGTGCACAATTGCAAATGTGCTATTTATTTTATACAACAGTTAAATTAACAATAAAGTTAACATTGTGTGTTACTTTTTATATTGGCAATATTGTTTGTTTCCCCCTTTATTTCGCCGACGAGAATTTCATAATGAAACTGTAGTCCAACAGACAGCGATTCTTTTTTAAAAACTGAAATCCGCGTTTTGAACGAATCATTTGATTCAATGAATGAATCGGCCGTTTGAACAAATCGGTTGAATAAAACTCCAACAACTCGCTTATTAAGACAGTGACTTACTGCCACCTACTGGCGGGTTTAGTTGCATATTTAAAGCACCCTTTAATTAAAATGTTAAAATTATAAATAATTTCATATTTAAATATTGAATAGCTTTATTTATGCAATTGCAAATTAAGTGTAAATATAGTAATGCCAGTTCGGATGCCGCTTCTGTGTCACCTCTACACTGCAAGGATGGTTTTTAATTTAATTATTTAATTTGATAGTGGTACTGCGTTATTCTAATATAATTTAATTTGAATGTTAGAATTTGACATAAAAGGTGATGCATACCTCTAAATACGTTTAGAAACAATTTCCATATTTAGGTGAAAATGCCCCTGGAAATCAATTTAAGGTGGCAAATATTGCCCCTTAATAAAAAAATTTATTTCAGTCACTACTGTGAACTGACCACTGCATAGATAGAATATGTTAAATATGAATATCTTTGTGAGTCTGCTGTCAACAACAGGCCTAAACCAGCCATGGTACCAGTACAAAATCAGTAAAATATAATCTAATTATTATCAACAAAACTTTGAAAATATCGAGATATATTTTTGTTAATATTGCAAACCCCTAATGTACGGTATTAATTTTGATTTCTTCAGGTCTTAAAAAGGTCTAAAAAAGCCTTAAATTTGACTTAAAAAAATGTGCAGATACCCTGATTTAGAGTGCACGCTTTCACTGCGTGATTTAGTCTTTATTTATATAATTTAGTAATAAATATCACGAGTGCAGTTTTTCTCCAAATATCAGCATAACAAATGTGATATTGATTTTATACAAGTTTAATAAACAAGAAGTTAATATTAGGTGACTCACATTTCAGACACCATATTGCCTGTTTTTGCTCTTTCGCCAACGAAAAGTTCAAAACAGCCACACACGGCGGTGTTTCTTTACTGAGTGAATCAGCTTTTTGAACGAATCAGTTGACTAGGATAGATTAAGATATTCAAATGCTTCTTTCCTTGAATGAATCAGCCGTTTGAATGAATTTCAATGATTCGCTTATTAACAGTGACTTGCTGCCACCTACTGACGGGTTCAATTTCACATTTAAAGTATCTTTTCTTGTTTTAAATCATTTTAAAAAACAATATTCAATATTGCAAAGATGAATTTTTGCCCTGTTGTCGTCTTTTTATAATTGAATTGATTAAATTTATGAAATTGACACAAAAGATGATGCATGCATATAATTAGGTTTAAAGAATGGCTTTATTAAGGTAAAAATGCCCATATTAGGTAAACATGAAGTGACCACACAGAGTATGAAGAATATCAAAAACTTTAGGAGGCGGCTGTCCACGACAGTCCTAAACTGGCCAAAGTACCAACACAATAAACACACAAAATATCGTCTAATAATCATTATCGAGAAAATCCCAGAAAATAGCTCACACCCCTAGTTGGCTTAGGTTTATAAATATAAGTTACAAATCTGGTGAAATGGCACACACCCAGATGAACATTATAAGCAACCCAAACATGTGCAGAGATGGAATGCGGTTGTACCTGTTATTTGTAGTGGATGAAATGTCTGAGGTTGGGTGTGGCGTCAGAGTAGCGGTGGATCTGCTCTTCTCTCAAGCTCACGGGTTCAGAGGATGTACATTTGGCTGTTTCTGTGACTATCAATATTGAGTTGAGTTTGCCAGTGTAATGTTTATATGTGAATAAAAGACTAAATGAAAGCTGTTCATTATATAAAGCGATCGTGTCTCTTCTGAAGACTGTAAACCGCTCTATTCAAATAAAAAGTATTTATGGGGTCTGTACTAGTAAAAAATATCTATATTTCAAGATGGAGTATAACTAATATTGGTTCACATTTAATTTGTTTGACTTTGGCAGCAAAAGCTGGATGAAGATTATATTGCGAAGGTGAAAGAAAACCAAGAGGCCGCTGTGGAAAGAACAGCCAAACGCAGAAAGAAGAGGTTTGCAAAATACCATCTTGTTTGATTCAGACACTAGAATCTCTGGAAAGCTCTTAATTCATCTCTCGTGTTTCCAAATCTCAATTGTTCTTTTGTATAATTTAGGGAAAAGTTGAAGCAAAAGAAGTTGATGGCCAAGCAAGCCAAGATGGAGAGCCAGAAAGAAGGTTAGAGATGATAAAATAGCTTTCACTCCCTTGTTCATGTTCTGTGGTATTACTGAATTTAATCAGTGGCCTTTTTCTTTTTTAAGTAAAAACAGGAAGGTATCTACTAAATAAGCAAATACATATTTTATAATTCTTATATTAATAATCAAGTTAATTGATTTGGCAAAAAGGCTAAATAAATCCTTTATGCCTCAGTGTTGTAACATCATGAATGTGAATATTTAATATAGCCACTGCATTTATTACTGCTGTTTTTGATTGACAGCACAGGTTATCATCATCATTCTAGTACTGTAAGTGCATCTCTTGAGTGTAGGTAGTTGTAGCTTTCATCTAAGCGGTGTTTGTGTCAGCAGGCTCCGAGGAGTCGTCGTCATCTTCGGCTTCGGAAGCAGAGGAGCGAGATGATGATGCGGAAGTGCCCAGCTTCATCATGGGGAAGAGGTGAACGAATGAAGGAATGGAAATATCCAGCATATATTACCATGTGATGCCAAAAACACCTCAAGCAGAGAACGATTATCAAATTGTGTTCTGACAGCACTCTTTGTTTGAAATGTTTCAGAAGTGCTCTGGCATCCTTTATGGTTGATGATAAACTCTTGAGGTTGATGTGGTCTGATGTTCAAATCTTGACTTGGACGTTTGAAAAGCTGTATGTTTTTCTTCACTGGAGTGTCGATAAAATAATTTGGTAACACTTTACTTGAAGCCTTCATATATAATGCATTAAAGTGTTTAATTATGCTTGTAACGCATCTTATAATGTGTTGTATAATCTCATTAATAATTGTAACCTCAGTTATAATATACTAATACTTATCTATTAATTGAACGCACCTTTAGAAAGTATAACGCATTGAAAAACACGACCAACAATACATTTCAGTGTTTGAACTTTGGTTACAAGTATTTTTGGAAATATATAATTCATTATAATGTGCACTATGAATACATTTATAGTGTATTTATACATAAAGGCTTTAAATGTTGCCAATCATTTGACCAGGAATGACTTTAATTCTGTTGTAAATATGTATTTTTTAAAAAAAAAAAATATCAAAGGGAATATTTGTGTTTGGCGTTTAATGAAACATTTTGTGGCTGCTGGAAATTCAGCTTTGCAATTACAGGAATAAATTACATTTTAAATATTACAAATGTAATATCTTACAATATTACGGTTTTAACTACTGGTATTTTTGAGCAAACAACAATGCTGCATTGAGTATAAGAGAGATAATTTTTTTTTTAAACAAACAGAAAAATTGTAAGGGTTAAATGTATGTACATGTATACATACACACACATATGTGTACAGTATATATAAATTAATGAATTTTTAATGCAATATACAGTCGAGCTCAGAATTAATCATACCCCTGGTAAATATGATCAAAATAAATCTGCATCGTTTATCCTTTTGATCTTTGATTCAAAAAATTGGCAAAAGTCTAACCTTTCATTTAAGTAAAAGAATTGAAAGTGGGGGGGGAAGTCACATTATTATATAAATATTTTTCTCCAAAACACGTTGGCCACAATTATTCATACCCTTTTATTAAATACCCTTTTGCAATCTCATTTTGCCAAGATAACAGCTCTGAGTCTTCTCCTATAATGCCTGATGAGTTTGGAGAACAACTGACCAGAGATCAGAGCCCATTCCTCCATACAGAATCTCTCCAGATCCTTCAGATTCCCAGATCCATGTTGCTGCTTCTCTTCTTCAGTTCCCTCCACTCATCAGGTCGGGGAACTGGGACGGTCATGGCAGAAGCTTAATTTTGTGCTCCGTAACACATTTTTTGTGTTGATTTTGATGTTTGTTTTGGATCGTTGTCCTGATGGAAGATCCAACCACGGCCCATTATACGATTTCTAGCAGAAGCCGTCGGGTTATGATTTTTTATCTGTTGATATTTGATAGAATCCACGATATGTATCTGAACAAGAAGTCTCAGACCTCCAGCAGAAAAATATGCCCACAACATTAAAGATCCAACGGTATATTAAATTGTACACATGGGGTACTTTTTATCCTTGTGTCCACCAAACCCATCTAGCGTGTTTGCTGCCAAAAAGCTCTTTTTTTAGTTTGATCTGACCACAGAACCTGTGCCGTGTGAAGGTCCAGTCGTGTCTGACAACTGAACATGCTGGAGTTTGTTTTTGGATGAGCGAGGAGCATTTTTCCTGAAACCCTCCCAAACAACATGTGGTGATGTAGGGGTTGTTTGATTTTTTTTAATAGGCTTTCTGACCCCAAGACTCAACTAATCTCTGCAATTCTCCATCTGTGATCCTTGAAGAGTCTTTGGCCACTCAAACTGTCCTCCTCACCGTCCATTAAAGGAGAACTCCGGTCAATTTTAACATTGAGCTCAATTTTTAGTAAATTTGGAGTGCTGTCAATACAGAGAACAACGACAAAAATCGGTGTTGCCTACACTGTGTTATCCTCTTTTTAAAATTTACACCCTATTGACTTGAATGGGGCAAGTTTTAAACTTAACCAGTTCTTAGTCTTATCATCCTTGATGTGTCATTACAAGTGCCCAGCCATGTTGAGTGATTCCTTCAGAGTGAACACGAGTGAATCTGACTGCAGGAGATGTGAAAGATATGAATAAAAATGATGTTATATCAGCCAGCGCACAGACCTGTATTTAGTTCCTGTTTTCGGTCGAAGTCCAAAGTAGTCGATTGTCGAGTTCACACGCATAGGTTTAGTTACTATGATCACGCGCGTGAACTCGACAATCGACTACTTTGGACTTCCACCGAAAACAGGATGTGAATACAGGTATGTGCGCTGGCTGAATTAACATCATTTTTATTCATATCTTTCACATCTACTGCAGTCAGATTCACTCGTGTTCACTCTGAAGGAGTCACTCACATGGCTGGGCACTTGTAATGAAACATCAAAGATGTTAAGAGGATAAAAGCAGGTTTAAAACTTGCCCCATTCAAGTCAATAGGGTGCAAATTTTAAAAATAGGATAACACGGTGTAGGCAACACCGATTTTTGTCGTTGTTCTCTGTATTGACAGCACTCCAAATTTACTAAAAATTGAGCTCAATGTTAAAATTGACCAGAGTTCTCCTTTAAGGCAGAATAGACACACGTCCTCTTCCTGGCAGATTCGTTACATCTTCAGTTGATTATAACTTCTTAATTATTGCCCTGATGGTCAAAATGAGGATTTTCAATTCTTTAGCTATTTTCTTACACTTTCCATTTTGTGATGCTCAACAATGTTTTGCTGCACATCAGAACTATATTCTTTGGTTTTACTCATTGTGATGGATGATTAAGGGAATTTTTCCTTTGTGTTTCCTCATATTCAAACTCCTGTGAACAAGAAGTCATGGCTGGACAATTTCATGTTCCTAGTCACCCTGGTGTGCTAAAAAAAAAGGTAAATATTAATGGGAATATAGTTCAGAGATACTTTACTCATAAAAAATTCTAGGGGTATTAATAATTGTGGCCAACGTGTTTTGGAGAAAAATATTTATTTAATAATGTGACTCCCCCCACACTTTCAATTCTTTTACTTAAATGAAAGGTTAGACTTTTGCCAATTTTTTTAATCAAAGATCAAAAGGATAAACGATGCAGATTTATTTTTTACAGCCATTTTTGATCATATTTACCAGGGGTATGATTAATTCTGAGCACGACTGTATATACACAGTATTTTGTATGCTATTTATAGAGAATATCTTTGACATTGCTTGCACCAGATGAAATATATATATATATATATATATATATATATATATATATATATATATATATATATATATATATATATATATATTATGGGTCCAAGAGTCTGAGACCACATATTTTTCTGAGTTCAATATAACCTGAATTTTTTTTTTTTTTTTTATTCTATAGTTATGTACAGTTTTCTGACCTTATTTATGGAGACACATCATAATAATATATATAATGGTTTACTTTATTTTTTATAAAAATGTACACTCATGCATGCCCATTTAAAATGGCAAAATATTATTATTATTATTTTTTTTTAAGTTAATGTGAGGATTTTGACGCATGGTCTCTAATTTCTAATGATTAATCTAAATGCGCAATAATCTCAGCATTAACTTAATACTAATAACAAATTACTGAAAAGATTAGCAGTGTAACTGTTCATTAGTCACTATAATGAACCCGGTTGACATTTCTTTAATGCAGAGTACTTATAAAAAGAGCAGCGCAATATAATTCTTTCCTCTGTAAATACTGTTAATAGCCATAGCTCATAGTCTAATTTACCACTATGAAATTATGGATATTGTATTCTTACTATGTCACGATTTCAACTCAACAGTCCAGTCTTTGCAAATAATATATATTCTGAGTTTTTTTTTTTTTACATGTTCACACATAGGCGTTTAACAGAAAAATAACGTTAGAAAATGTCAATGATGTCTGACTATAAACAAGTTCATATGCTTCATGACTAAGCTAGTCTGGTTGAGCTGGTTTTACCTCAGACAAACACAATTTTGTATTTGATTAGTTTCTGGGGTTGCAGAATATGCTTAGTTTGGTCACAGAAAACCAATATGATGGTGTAAATATTATTTTTTTCATGCTTAAGTTATGAATTAATGTTCTTCCCTCAAGACATTAGGAATTAAGAACGGCTTGTATTATAATTGATATATTGCATGAGTAAACTCCACGCCTCTGCTTTTGGATAGTGTAAACGCACGTCATGTGATTGTTTTGTTGGAATAGGGTTTGTTAACTTCAACATTACTCATTCAAACAGCCTTTCGTCCGACTTCTTTATTTTCCATTCAAGCGTCAGATATGTTGGTCACATGCTGTGACTACACAATTGTGGGCACATTGAGACTGTAATTGTGGCACAGTCAATTCAAAAATATTTAGGCCTAAGCAGAAACATTTTAATATGATTGAAGCATTTTTCAAAGCGTACAAATTAACAATAGTAAGACTTTGGAATTTCAAAACACTTTTTTTGTGCCCAGAGTACCTCCCAGTTTCTATCTGGATTCACACACCCTCGTGAGAAACTCCACTCCCTTCAGCTTTTATACGAGTTGATTCGTATCTGCCAGGCTGATTATTGAATTTCAGACACCAGCTAGGTGTGATTATACTCCGGATTTTAATAATTACAAACTATCTGCAACCTTGTTACAAGATGAACACAAATGCAGTGATCCGTTTGATGTCACTGCTGTCTATCTGGATGTGGACCGGACAAGGTAAGCGCATATTATTCATCAATGTTTCTTTGGTCTTTTTATATGTTTGTTGGTAGTAAAGAGATCTAGGGTAAAACTTAAGTTTAGGGTTCAATTCTCACTATTGACTACTTACTTATTAGCATGCATATTACTAGAATATTGGCTGTTTATTAGTACATATTAATGCCTTATTCTGCATGACCATATTCTACATACCTTAATCCTACCACACCTAAACTAGTAAGGTAACATAAGGTTACTAACTATTAATTATCAGTAATTAGGATTTTATTGAGGCAAAAGTTATAGTTATTAGTTAATCGTGAGAATTGGACCCTAATCTAAAACGCCAGATCTGGTTTTAGCATTACATCACAGATACGCTTTATTTATTCTCTTATCATGCAGTTTACATTTTCCCTCAGGTGTTCATCTGAAACTTTCACACTTGAGATGGGAATGTACACACACACAACGAAAAATGACTAGATTCTATGAGTTTTTGTGGTTGTTATAAAAATAGTAACAAATCCTTTACTCACGGGTCAATTTGACCCACATAAAGAGTGACTGGGAAATATGGGGAAACTTTTTATCAATTTGTTTTAAAAACACACACACACACACACACACACACACACTGACACACGAATGAAGATATCAGACTATAGAACATTCCAAGAACACTTGTCCATTAATTAAGATTTTTAGACTACAAATTTTTGTTTAGTTTTGTTTTCACTTCTGAATTAAAAATAAAAATAGAAAAATTTGGTTAAATATTCCAGCTGCACTTTATTTTGCATCATTGCATAGTACTCTCATCTTTAATGTTTTCCCCAAATTTTTTAAGTGATAAAGTATGTTTACGAGCTGTTTAATTCATAAAATTTTACCAAAGAAAACCATGTAAAAAAAAGGATTAAATTTAAAAGTCTTTTTTTCTAAGACGTTTTCCCTTAATGGTTCATATGGAACCTTTTTAGCATAAAGGCTTCTTTAAAATTGAGTCAAAAACCTAAGATTCTGTATAGAAATCCACTGAACCTCTATTCTTAGAGTGATAAAGAAGGGGTGTGGGGTGTGCAATCCTGCCCCTGGAGGGCCACTGTCCTGCAGAGTTCGGATACAACCCCAATGAAACACTCCTGAACCAGCTGATCAAGGCCTTACAGGCATACTAGAAACTTGTTGCAAGCTGTAGCTAAACTCTGCAGGACAGTGGCCTTCCCGGAGAAGGATTGGACACCCCTGAGTCTCATATGTCATGTTCATACAAGTCATAGAAATTCTAGATAGAGCCTCAGGAGAAACGCACAAGAAGGCAAGACTGAGCCTGTTCTGTTCCTAGCCCAGTTTTTCAATCAATACACCTGTGCCACTGCAAATATTTGGGGTTGTTAGGTGTAACGCAATCCATTTTCCTATGACAGGTGCAAGTGAATTAGGGCTGAACCTGCAATTATTCTGTGACAGTGACAGACTAAATGGGGATAAAGTTGGAACAATGTGGTCATTTTAAAAATAGCTCTTTAAACTATTCTTTTTCTGTCTACAGGTCTGATATTCCAGCCCGAGCTCTCACCTAGTGATTTACAAGGCAAAATCACCAGCAATACAGTAACGCTGAAGCAGCCGTATTGTGTATTTAATAAGACATGCGATGGCTGTGTGATATGGCTGGTGGCTGCGCTGAGCTCAGGTAAAATATCTTTACAAATTAAGGTCAGGGTTTAATCATTTAATTTATGTATTTTATTTTGTTTGCAGGCCATATCACAGATTTTCTCTTGCTCTGCCAACTTGTAGACATGTAGAATTTACACACATACACACACACACACACACACATACACACACACACACACACACACACACACACACACACAGGTAATATAACATTTAAATGTTTGGGAATTGTTGTTTTGGCATACATTCATTTGATCAAAAGTGACAGTAAAGAAGACATATAATGTAACAAAAGACAAAAAAGTTTAAATTCTTGTTTCACAACTTAAATTTTCACCTTTATGATTGCTGAACGATCATTTCACACTGAATTTAGTGCTCAGGTGGCATTACTTATTTTTAATGTTGAAAATTAAACAGTTTAACAGTTATATATATTAGTGCTGGGCAACAATTAATCGCATATATATATATATATATATATATATATATATATATATATATATATATATATATATATATATATATATATATATATATATATATACATAATATGTGTGTGTAATTATTTTGTATATATAAATACACACACATGTACATATTTAAGAAAAGTGTATTTATATATAAAATATTGACATATAATATAAATTGTTTAAATATATATAAGGAACATGAAAACATTTCTTAAATATATACATGCATATGTGTTATACACAAAATAATTATACACAGTACACACACATATATTATGTAAACAAAAACTTTTATTTTGGATGCAATTAATCGCAATTAATCATATATATATATATATATATATATATATATATAAAGTCACACATGTATATGATCACACACATCAGGGCTCAACAATATGGACAGCCAGTGCTATGTCTGTTAATTTTTATGATTTTAGGCTTGGTTTCACAGACAGGTCTTAGATTAAGCCAGGAGTTCAATTAGGACATTTAGGTAGCTTTTATAAATGTGCAAAACCATTACTGGTGTGCATCTTGAGACAAAACAATGGCAATGACATATTTTAAGATATGTCAGCAAGTTTCTGTCAGTTAATACAGCTCAAACATGCATTTTAGTGTGGGACTTAAGCCTTGTCTGTGAAACCGGGGATTAGTGTTCTAAAATGTTGCAGGTGACTGAATATGCAAATGCTTCCATTATCAAACCTCTTTCACCTTTAGAGAACAGGACCTTTGATTCTCAATTGACAACCTCAGCTCCTGATGTCCTCAACAAGTCACCCTACCCAAGAGCGTTTGAACCATTATTGTGGGACTTCTTTGTGACCAAAGTTGGACCTCTAGCAGACTTCCCTTGTAGTCAGTCCTCCAATGATGTCTACTTCAGAGTCGGAGCCGAGGGGAAATGTTCTGGCACCAACTGTAATGGAATACTTCCTGTTGGATCCAATGTTAGGTAGGACTTTTTAATGTAGGACCTGCAATGTGAACCTTCATTTTACATATAGTTTAACATTTCTAGAAACCCATAGGAAATTCTAAAGACAATTCATGTTGACTCTAAAATTCTTTTCCAGGATTTAAGATTACAAAAGACAACAAACCTCTCCTTTAGATGTCATGTCGTCATTACTTAACTACATTTAGCTCAACTGTAAAAAAAACAAAACAGCTTTTACTGAGTAGGGTTGACAAAACACAGTGACATAAGCAAAAAATTAGCAAAAAAAGCTCAGTGTATATTGTCAATAGTGTAACAATGAATAAAGCATAGCTCACACAGAAGTCACTTTCAAATAAAGAAGCTTTCTGTTGGTCAACGCGACGAACCTGCATGACCAACTGAACCTTGTGCAAAACATGGGGAATTTTTTCGCCCTCGCGTGTAATTCCCATTGATGTGAATTCCTATGGCAATTACTGATTGGATTTCGCCCATGAAAATTCTCTTAACATTGGTAATGTGAACAAATGCGACCACATTAGTGAAATTTAGGCTAAATTCAGTAGTGTCAGTAGTGTATCAAATCATGAATCACAGCTCACAGACGCCACTTTTAAACCAATGTGATGAATATCGGAAGGGTAATATAGTCACGCAATGCTGATGTTGTTAACATTAACAATTTGAGAACAAAGTATAATTTGTACTAATTTATAATTTATTATGTTGGTCATAATTCCAAAAAGTATAATATGTGATTGCGAATGCCAGTATCCACACGTTCTCCTCAAAACATTGGATTCATCCACGCTGTGCCGTGCCGAGACACAACCCACGTAAAGTTGATAATTCCACGAACAACTGCAATTGCAGATTTCGAACTGAGATGGCGACAAAGAGGAAAAACTGCGGACTGCAGCTTTAAATGCTGGTATTCTTCTGCAATGCTGAAGGCTGCAGTTTCAAAGTAGCTTCTTAGGCCCTGTCCCAAATGGCTCACTTCATGTGGACTTTCGGTCTCGTGGACTTAAATTGCGCGTGCTCGCTGAGTCTACGAGTCCGTCCCATTCATAATTTTAACGCTCTGAAGTGTGCTCAGCAGCGCCCCCTTTGTACCCTTGTACCCATGCAGGCTTCACGCACTTTAACTACCCAGGAATCCTTGCGAAAGGCCAATCAGACAACGGATGGGAGGAGCTTTCGCTCACGGACAATTGTTAACATGGCTGAGAAGAAAATATTTAAGTGTAAATATCATTATGGTTTGTATGACCTAGGTGTACATTTTACCAGTTGTTACAGTTTATACAAACATTATGGTCATCAACCAGTGGTTGATGTCTCAAACATAAATAAATATTTATTTATATTTAATATAAACATAAATAGCTTGCTGTATAATAGGCTACGATTGCATTATGATTCATTAAATAAATAGAACCGAATGTCAGGGCTTTACTGAGTCATATGTAAATGTAAATGTTTAAACAACAACCGGACCGCCTTTCTATTTCCGGCGTGGCGATCGAGTCTGTCCCAAAAATACCTCTCAATGCGCCCTCGTGGACTCGCACCAAGGGCCCTATAGGTCTGCACTACATGACATCACCAAAGTGTGGACTCTGAGGAAGACCAGTCCGGAGAGTGCCATTTGGGACAGGGCCTTAAACACTGGATTTAAGTTTGCTGTTAATGTATTGCAACTGTTTTTCACTTTTTTGTTTTTCACAGTTTCAAGTATCTTCTTATCAATGCGGACAACCTGATTATTGTTAATGCGTCAGACTGGTCTGAAAGCATTCATCTTAAGACAAGTAAGAATCCATAATATCAAATCATTTGAATTACCACTCTGCTAAGTAATATTGGAGTAATTAATATCTTAATAATCTGTTCATACAGACCAAAACCCTCAAAGCATTAACGACGGTCTAAGTGCGAGATCTGCTGCCATGATTGTCATTACTAGCATCCTATCTGTGGCTGCGGCTCTGCTTTTACTCCTTTTCTTCATCATGTTATGCGTAGCCTAGTAAGTAAATCATTTAAATCATGTCGACCTCACAAATAAAGTTGTCCCAAAATATACACTTGAATCACACTTTAAAATGATATTAACACGCAATTGCGAGTTTATGTCTCACAATTCCGACTTTATAACATGCAATTATGAGTTCATATCTTGCAATTCTGACATATTTTCTCTGAATTTTGAGATATAAACTCGCAATTGTGTGTTATAAAGTCCAATTCTAAGGGAAAAAAACTGACTTTTTTTTCCTCAGAACTGCAAGTTTATTTCTCGCAAATTCGAGTTTATATCTCACACTTCTGACTTTATAACACATAATTGAGACTTTTTATCACGCAATTCTGAATTTATAACTCGCAATTGGGACTTTATATCACGCAATTCAGAATTGCAAGATGTAAACTCGCAATTGTGAGAAAAAAAGTCAGAATTGTGAGATAAAAAGTCACAATTACCTTTTTTTATTCTGTGGTGGAAACAAGCTTCCATACTTAATATATGATTGCATGTAATTTCATCTAATGCCGGTGCAATTAATTTTCCTAACATCTGAATCTTGTCCATCCAGCTGTGGCAGGAGTAAAGACATCTCCCAAGGCCAAGCGACTTCTCCCATGAAAGTCATGAACTCAATCCGTATCCCCCACTATGACACCCACAGCCTGAGGGGGAAGGCGCACCCCTACGACAACCCAGGTTACGTGTCGGAAGGGAAAAATTATTCCACATCGGAGACTCTGCCCAAGTCTGGAATACAGACACAGAAGCTGTGAGCTCCATAGACACCATCATTGCATAGCCTATTCCAAGGGAAGCTAAATTACTATCCAAAATTTCCTCTTTCAATGTCACAAGGCAAAATAGAGGAACTCTGACACTCACATCAGGACTATTCCCTGTAGAACTGTTTTCTGTGTAATATCAAACCAGAATGGTTGTGTTGAAAGTTGATATTTTAGTCATTATCTTTTGTAAACTCTTTTGGCCTCAGTATTGTACGTGATCAGAAGAACAGACTGACTACAACATGCAAATTCACTAGATGGCGCTGTTTAGTAACCAAGCAGATGTGGAACTGTGACGGTCATAATTTACTGGTATTTAGGCTACTGGTGCAGTTTTTCCTAACCTTCATTGTTTCAGGGTTCAAATAGGCTTAAATATCCTTTCATCAACACCGAACCAGGAATTTGTTCCTTTTAACTGGATATTTGGTAACTAAACAATAGAGTCTCAATTGTATATATATATATAATTGTTGTAAAATCATTCATTAATAATGTTAACAGATAAACATTTTTAAATAAATGTATTAGTAAATGTTGAGATTAACATTAACTAAGATGTATAAATGCTGTAGTAGAGTTGTTCATTGTTAGTTCATGTTAAAGTTCCCCCTGTGGTGAAAATCAAGCTTTTTATGTTGTTTGTATGTATACATGTTTTATTTTTTATATATACTTTAAAGTGCCCCTATTATGATATTTTAAAGTTTCCTAATGTTGTTTTGGGTTCACATGCATCAAAGGTAAATTTTCTCATAATTTGCACATCACCACATTTTCAATGATTCTCAAACGACTCGTCAGATGAATCAATCTCTCTAAATTCCCTCCTTTACGCGAGCTACTCTGTTCTGATTGGCCACATAGCTTGTTGTGATTGGTCTAACGCGTACAGCGAGTGTGTCGAAAACAAAAACGCCCATTGCCATTACGTCAGCTCTGTGTGTCCTGAGGCTTCCTACAAACATATGGAAGGCCAAAAGGGCCAAAACATGTGAAACTGTCGTGTAAACGCGTAATTGACCCCCCTTAGTTACTGTCGCTATGTCCGACAAGCTACGCCGCTCTCACGCCACACCATGTTCTCATGCAGTGAAAAATACATCACGGAGCAGAGAGGACACTGACACGCGCTGATACTTTTCGGTTACTTTTGATATTAAACATATTAAACAAAGTCTCACCTTTCAAATTTGGTCATTTAAAAAAAGAAAGAAGAAATTTAAACAATAAATACCTTTTTGTGGCTCTTTAATGTGTCTGACAGATCGCTGTAGAGCCTCAGTTAAAGCTGCTCGTGAACCGATCATCTCTTCCTTCTAGTTTATTTATAGCATCAAATAAACATGAATGAACATCAGAAGGAATGTTGTTTTAACCGCGGAAAGACGTCAGTCCACTCCGTTTTTCAGTTCAAATCCTCCCATGTTAATCTACTAACTCTCCTGACTGCTTTGTCGGACAAAATGGCGGATGGCGAAGTATGATTGGTCAGATCACCTGTCAATCAAGCTCCCTGCGAAGGGTCAATTACGTCTTAACACGCAATTTTCACGTTTACACAACAGTTTAACACGTTTTGGCCCTTTTGGCCTTCCATATAAACACAGTAACGAACAATGACATCGATTTTACCATATCAATGCGAGTGCGAGTCCGATGATGAAACATTGGAAGAACTAGTTATTCAACCCGAACCTTCATCGCAAGGACGAATCGAGCAGGACGTTTCTCAATGATACACTACTCAGTTTGAGGTACATTATGAGATGTTGCAATTGTAATTCCTCACCATCAGCATTAACAAGTGCATGTCCATAAACAAACCGATTATTTTACTTGTACTTAATTATTTACAGAGTATTTTTTCTAATTTATTGCGGTGAACATGTGGAAACTATCAATAACAGTGCATACATTAGCCGAGCTCTAGCGTGAATGACTGATGTAGCATAAATATTGGTAAAACAAATCTTGCTCCATGCTTAATCTTTCCTCAAAGTAGTGAGAACGACAGACAATCTGCATTAATAGACACAGTTTTAGGTAATAATGGCCCACAACTGATCAGCAGAAGTATTTAAGTAAGGCAGTAATAATGTTTACCAATAAGCAGGAGACCTACACAATATAAAACTCAAAACTAAGTATTTTGAACACCATCTTTCAAGAGCAAGCAGTTTGCGAATCCTGCATTGAACTCTGAGATTTGAGAAGCAGTCGTCAGTAAAATAAAGGGAGAAGTTTAGGATTGTACCGTGGTAAAGATGAATTTTAACCTCTGATTCGTCACATGCTCGTCCATGGTCAGTGAAAAAAAAAAACTGGCTTTAACTTCACATTGTAGAGCACAGCGTCTTCTGGACATTATGCTGTCCAGTATCCACAGGAATCAGCTGCAGTGTTTGAGGGCGTTCAAGTTTTCCCTGGTGTCTGCGCGCGCAATAAGTGGACGGCAATATGCTAATGTTTCGTCTTGACGTCACAACGAAACGCTTATGACTTGTTTGAAAACCGAATAATTTTATTGACTCAGAGTCGACTCTTACTTTTGAAAGACAATAACTTTACGGTGCACTTTCAGATTTAAAACTTTGCAGGATGTTTTCATTTACTTAGAGCTATGCTACACACTACATGAAAGGTCCTTTTCAAAAATCCATAATAGGGGCACTTTAAGAAAAACCATATGCAAATTCATGAGTCAACACCATTGCTAAGTATTTTCTCTTTAAAACTGCAGTGGAAAAAGTTGAAATCGCTGCGTTTCTGACGTCACAAACTACCTTGTAACCAATCACGTCAACGTGTGATGTCTCAACAAGTGGATCTCTGAGCTGGTGTGATCGAGTGGAGGTGGGGCTAATTTGCTTATTCATTGAACCTATTCAAGCTATTTTAAGGCATGAATACATTTTTTTCAAGGAAAAATTGTTTAAATATATAATTTTGGTGATCAAAGATGAGTTTTAAGGCATACAATTATCTATATGATAACTACATGACTACAGGGGGACTTAAACTAATGAAGTTAACTAATGTATATTAATATTATTATATTTTTATTACAAAAAACAACAGAAAAAAATCACATTAGATAAAAAAGTCTCCAAATGGAGATGCTATAAAACATACACATTGCATATTTTCTTTCATGTTTAGCATGATTTGTCCTAATCTGAGTTCATTCTAGTAGTTTTATAAGTATAGTTTTAATCTTTGACACAGCCATTTTTAGTATTTATGTCATATGCTTACAAAGGAATTACCCTATGGTCTTGATCATTATTAAGGATTAAATGAGTTATTAATGTATGTTTATTGCATGTGCTGTAACTGGTCACTAAGTTTTTCATGATTGTTAATCAGTTTTTATGGAGATTGCTTTAATAGTCTTGTATTGTGACAAATACATTTTGAAATATGCAGCCGTTCCATGTAGTTTTTCAACTAATGTCATAAAAACATTTAATAATTTACAAAAATATAATTAAAGCGTCATGCAACCTATTATAACAAGAAGAGTTTAATTAATGTTAGCATGTTTCTAGGCTAATATGAGACTCTAATAAACATAAAAATTCATAGCACAGTCAATTTGGCAATTTGTTTTAATTGATACTTCTCGTTATTGAATGAAATTAAAAGTTTCTTGTATTCAATGTTTCTCTCATCCATCAGATTTATTTCATTTATTTATTTTATTTGAATCAAATCATAGTGCAATCTGGGATTGTCTTAAATGGATAGTTCACACAAAAATTTAAATTCTGTCATCATCCTTTATCATTTACCTTCACGTTGTTCCAAGCCTGTGTGAATTTCTTTCTTCTGCTGAACACAAAAGAAAATATTTAATATTTCAATAGTATCCATAGTATTTTCTTTTCTATGGAAGTCGTTGGGGGCCCATCAACTGTTTGGTTACCCATATTCTGCAAAAGATCTTCTTTTGTGTTTAGCAGAAGAAAGAAATTCATACAGGTTTGGAACAACTTGAAGGTAAATGATAAATGATGACATAATTTTCATTTTTGGATGAACTATCCCTTTTAAAATTGCATTGGAACCCACTCTTAGTGGCGGATTCGTCAAATCTCATTCTTACGCTTTCGTTTGGTTAAGTTTAGGGGTGAGATTAGAGGTGGACCTTCATGCTTATGTTGTTCATAAAAATCCATTTCCAGACAATTCACATCATACAAATTCATACAAAATAACCATCTCACAAAATAGTTATGTTTTCTCATGAGCCTCATAACCCACATGAAAAGCCTCAGGTCTTACATTCAAACACACTATATAAAGAGAGGGTTGCGCTCTGGTAACTCTTTGATAAATTGGTGAGTCACAAGAAGCCCACACAGCATATCCCCTCCTCTGGTCACAGCTCGAAAGGTGCAGGATCTCACGTCTGTATTCCTGGATCAATGAGTCACCCGTGCCCACACTCACGCATTAGAGCGCCTATATTTTGTAAAAACACATAATTTGATGGAAAACCTCCCTGGAGCCTTAAACAGCATTGGCATCTTACCTGTATGGTCTGAGAATGTT